>NC_090439.1:747952178-748266388 GCF_031143425.1 Pleurodeles waltl
ACACATTTGGTCAAAAGAGAAAGGGGCACATGCTGACATGTAGGCACAAAGAAAGTTGGCAACAGCCATGGCACACATATCATGTCAATGGACATTCCCCTCTTACAAAGGGAAAGTATTGATCTGTAGCTGACCCAAATAACAATGTATGCTCTGTCACATGTGTGATGGCCATCTTCACATTACAGACTGTAGTGAGGCACCAACACTTGTCACATGCTAAAGGCAAGTAGTCTCAGGGAGGCAAATACCAATATCCTCATTTGACCAGACACATGGCTGAGGACAGTGATCCATCATTTCCTTTCCTTTCGCCAGTAAGACTGAGGACTAGTGGTCTGTAGCATAGAATTTACACCAACAACAACAAACATTACTTAATTGATCAATGTACACAGCCATGTGTTGTCCCTAGAGAGCAAATTGTTTGTGGATTGTACCCATTGGTGTCCTAGGTCCCTCGGCCAATAGGCAAGGCACATGAGTATGCATCACATGACACATCTACTGTGTCACACATCTACTGTGTCACACATGGCTCATCCCAGGGGGAGATGTCAGAACCTAACATATTAACTTGGCAATGTGACTGGCAGGAATATGCCCTGTAATCACTGTCTTGTGGCTGCTGTGCTGCCCTTAAATGCCCATCAAGGTCTGGGTACACCACTGCTAGGATGCAGGATATTAGGGGGGCCATGGTCCGATGTCCACGTTGGGAGGACAGCACCAGCTGGATCTTTGTGATCTTTTGGGCCCAGGGTCTCAGGTCCTCCCACTTCTTGCAACAGTGGGCGCTCCGCCAGGTCTGCACCTTCTGGGCTATTCTCCTGATAGACATTTTTACCTGTATGGATGCAAGAGGCAAATCAGGAGATTACAACCATAAGTTATGGCACAAATGGTTGTGTCACACACGATAGAAACATCAAGCTTAAAATGTTCACCACAAGTGTAAAGCACACAAGCCAATAAGTACAGGGGCATGACTACAGATGTTTGTATCCATCTGCAGACTGACCCACTACTCATTGCTCAAGGCCTACAATGACTAAGCAAGCCTACTCACAAAAGGTAGCCCATGCTCCAGCAACATGTACGGTGATGTGACCACAATAAAACACTACACACATATCTGGTTTCTGAAGGGTAAACTCCTTAGGCCTGAATGGACCAACACATTCAGACTCTGCAAGATTGACTCACTGCATAGAGTCCCCGCAGGCAACTTCCATAGTACAGACTTGACCCTTACACTTCAGTGACAATGAATGGGCTGGCATGATGGGTACAGACAATGTCTTCCCTGTGCATGTGTGGACCTGTGGCCTACCAAATGCAGACTCATGCCACTTCGGGGGCGAGGGTTCTGTGGTATATACCTGTACCACAGAACACTCCTTTGGACATATGTGTCTATCCTACAGATATGACATCCAACATACAAAGATATGCATTGTACAATTTCTGCTATGTGACCAAGCTATTGACCCCCATGTCACGGCCTCCCAGGAATCAACAGAGATGTGGGAGTAAGGGACCTGTCATGAGTCAAAGACACACATTGACAATGATGCAAAATGCACATATGGGCTACTTCTGGAATGTACCTCAGTACCCATTCTTATTCTATTCAATGGACTGGTGCATTCAGGGCAACATTTGCCATTAGAGCATTATATTGTCCACATGACAGGATCTGCTGGTGTACAGGCATTGGGCATAGTGCCATAGTTGCATAGCCACAGTGACTCTCCCACAGTCTGGAATAGGGCCCATACTAGGAGATACACGTGACAGGCCCTGTTTTCTGCAGGCTGAGCATCAGAACCTACATGACACTCACATTTCTATCACATCCATGCATGACAGTACATCATGTGGCCATCAGCAGAGTGGTATGCGGTTTGTGTGACAACCTGAAGGGCAGAGTGAGCCATGATATGCCTTCTGGACAGCAGTTTTGCAAGGCCAGATGTGGGTTGAAAGATTTGTGGTACTATGCACATTGCTTACAAGATCCTCAGATGACTTAGACATGATGCATACACAGCTTATGCTGTCATGCACATACATATTGTCCAACATTTACAACCATCATGAAGAAAGAGGTGTCATTGGATGGCAGTAAGCTCCCTTTACCTAGTTATGTGCATCCAACAAAAGGAGGATCTAGGACCACAAAAAACATCATACAACACAATGTTCACCAACACAATGGTTAATACTGGCCAACTGTAACTGCACAATGTATATCGCACTGATACCACACAGACTGCAACAACAGGCACACAGGAAGTATAACTGTCACAAAGGGGCACACTGTAGTCTATGAGGAGGGAAAGGATGGTGTCAGAGTCAATTGTGCACATGAGGTACTGACATATAGAGATGTCGCTACAGGGGAAGGACCTCATTAACAAGACTCCAGTTCCTCTGGAGACAAGGCAGGGGCTCTATCACCTGCTGGACGTGACAAAATTGCTCCCATAGGCGGCACACAGCAGCTCAAATAGTGGAGGTGTTGCAGGCAGTAGTGTCAGAAGTCATGTGACTGATTTTGAACAACATGGCTGTCACGTCTGCCACATGCGGTCATCACTGCTGACGGACATAGTCATTGGGCCGCTACAGTCACATGCAACAATGTTAGCCTATGGCAGTGTCTGCCGCGGTTGGAACCGCCTACCGCCCAGACGACTTCCATTGGCAGTCTCAGCGGTTTACAATGTCCAGTGGAGTAGGTCAGGCATCCTCCATTTTGGTAGCCTGTAATACTGTATTTGGCTTTGTAAACTGCCTCACACCTACAGTTTATGTGTTGTAGCATCACAAAAATTCTTATTCTGTCTTGCCATGTAGGTCCTTCTACACAACTATCAGTGTAGTGTGTTGCAGGACACAGATGTTATTTGACGTCAGTGCATGGTCCACTACCACCGACGGTCTTTTTGGTGGTCTGAAAATACAGTCACATTTCGAGGGCCAATAGGGTAGCAGATAGTTGATTTTCATTCAAATCTATGTTATGGACACATGTATTGACAACCATGGGGATCACATGTGACCCTTGTGTAGCTGCTAACTGGGATGCGTACTGTGTCACATGTCTATCCAGTCAGAAATGCTTTGTCATATGATATTATTGGCATGCATCATGTACGTTACCAGGGAAACACTGACTAATGTTACAAATCATGTCTTCTCACACATAGGTACCCTGGGAGAGGGAGGATGCAACAATCTCCTGCCTACTGTCCACTGCCACACTTTCAGACCATGGAGCAACAGTATATAATTCAATCATACCTCCTAGATAGGCAAATAATAGTGGACTTATGCTGTCAGTTGGAGCCAGGTCTGATGCCAGCTAATAGCAATCCAACCTGCATTGTATGTGTGATTTCAGTAGTGCACTTCCTGGTCACAGGGTCCTTCCAATATACCGTGGCCCTATCTGCTGGTATGTCCCAACCTATGTTCAGTCTGGTGTTGAAGGATTTCCTCTCAGCAGTGAAGAAACACATTGACAGTTATGTCAGGTTACCCCTGTGAGTATTTAGCCAATGTGAATACTGACTTTTATGACTTTGCCCACCTCCCACATTTGACCGGGCCATTGATGTTACACATGTTGGCTTGATGAAACCACAGGTCACTGTACAAGTATATGAAAACAGAAAGAACTTTCATTCCATCAACGTGCAAGTTGTCTGGCGAATCTCTACATCTCCCATGTGTGCCCATTATCCAGGATCAGCCCATGATTCCTTCATAATGCAGAACAACACCATAACCCAGCTAATGTCACAACTTCACCCAGAGAGGGCCTGTCTGTCCTGATTGTGTGTGAGCAATGTCAGGTGCTACAATCATGAAGTGAGGAACTCATTGGTACACTTATGTCCCATTCGTTAATAGGAGGCTTTGCATATCCAAACCGTCCTCAAGAGGAATCCAACTACACCAGGGGAAGCCGGCTTCAGTGAGGCCCATGGAAGAACAAGTCAGACAGTGGAGTGGGCTTTTGGGCTCCTGAAGGATAGATTTAGGTGTCTAGATAGGACTGGTGGATCCCTCCTCTACTCACCCAGGTAAGTGTTCCAATCACTGTGGCATGGTGCATGCTCCACATCCCTGTGGAGGAATATCCTGCACATCCCAGAGGAGGGGGAGCCTAAAGTGCCACCAGGACAGAATCCTGAAATGCCAACTGAGGATGACAGTGGTGAAAAAGCCAACTTGCAAAAAGATGTCATCCACAGCTATTTCTCATGAGTGTATGTCTTGTGAGGTCATGACTGTGGGAGTCACTACGACCCCGGTGGACGGCGGTAATTTGGGGAAAGGTACTGCCAACAGGCTGGCGGTACCTTTCCATAAATTATGACATTGGCGGTTTGGCTTAAGCCAAACCGCCAATGTACCACACAGTCCTCCAGGGTTTCCTTCCATGGCTTGGAGGTCGGTACCTGTCAACATGTTCATTTACTAAGTATGAGCCAATCAATTTTGATTTTCAATAGTCCTGATAGACTGACAGCCTATGTGTGAACACTCTGTTCAAACTAAATCATTTTTTAGACACTTGCATGCATGTGTTTGTGTGGGACAGTTTTCATCCTGAACTAGACACTGTGTATAAGCAACAAATCCCATCTTGAACAAGTAGCTTAGATCATCATTGTATGGTTCACATGGTCTGACATATCTACATGATTAAATGTGAAATCAAGGGTGATTCTAGTGTGCAGCTATGACAAACAGAAGATATATGTGGCTTCACTCAACAAAAAATCAAATGTGAAGGTGTCCGCCATGGTGACTGAAATAATTTATAGTAGATGCCACTCCACTGGGAGTCCAAAGTCCAGAGTGCTCCATCCATTGGAAATGGTAGGTGGTTCAGGATCGGTCCAGAGTAAATGTGTAATACACAAAGGGGGTCTTTAAGGATGAGGGTTTTTACTGGAAGTGGTGGATGTCTTGCCATCCGCACCTCCTGGATTCTTTGCTGGACATCCCTGCATATGTGGGGGGGTGGGGTCTGCTGCTACAGAGATAGGGGTGTCTGGGCCTTGGTGTTCCTCTGGCAGGGCCTCCCTTCCAGTAGTTGGCAACGATGTTGCTGGGCCTGCTGTTGATATGCCAAAGGAAGGGGTAGACTGGTGTTGAAAAGCCTTGCTCAGGGTTGTATGTATGTCCCTCAACACCCCTCTTAGGGATGCCATGTTGGTATTGGCGCCTCTATCTGTTGTCCACATGTCCCGATGCATGTCCCTCTGTAGATGTTTGATTCCCTGGAGTTCGGTCAACACCTGGCCCTTGGGACTTGGGACTCCTGATAGACCTCTGCTGATGGTGTCCTGGTCAAGAGCAGCCCTAGTGACCTCACCCCGCTGGCTCACAGCATCCCTTACACGCACCCTAGCCACACTGCCCTGTGCCCTTGCCATACGATACCCTCTCCAACTTGTTCCTGGACCCTCAGTGTCCGTGGTGTGGAGCTGCACCTCAGGATCCAAGACTCGGGGGCACAAGATGGTAGACACCGTGCTAGGGACACAGGTTGGGGGGCAAATGGTTGCATGTGATTTTGATGCAACTGGGCTGGGAGGTGATGTTGTGGGCACAGTGAGACTCACCGTTGCCGCCTGACCAGGTTGCCTTGATGGGCCAGAACCTTCCTCCATGTCCAGACATCCAGGAGTGTCATCTTCACTGAGGGCTTCATCTAGGGGGGTAGTGGCAGTCTGTTGCATGGCCTCTGTGTGTCCAGCAGCAGCTCAACCTGTTGATGTAAAACGTACAATGTTACTGATTGTATTGTGACATCTACCTCCAGGGGTTTAGAATCACAATAAGCAGGGACCTTGTACAAACTTAAGTTGTAGTTAATCCAATTGTGGCAAGAAACCATGGTATTGGGTGATTTGACATGACATGTGGGAAGCATAACAACCCATTTCAACTCAAGCAGCTGCTGAGATGTGCAGATCAGTGGCACTTGGGAGGACGGCCTGAAAATGACATCTTGCCAACAGTGCAGCCAAAACAGTGGCTAGGCAAGATTTGGCTTTGACCATTTGGGGGCCTAGTTTGTTGTGATGCAAACAGACCCAGGACTTTGTTGGACTGGAGTCATCATGTGCACAGTGCTTTGTCAATATGTCTGCTGCCAATACAAATCTGGGGATGCAGCTTGAGGCCTTAGGAATACTTGTTGTACACACTAGGTAAGGTGTCATTCCTGTCTTCAGTAGTTTCATCTTGGGTTAGCAAGTCAAGATTGAGCTACGTAGATTAGCAAGTGAAGACTGAACTAGGTAGACAGACATGTCTCTGATTTGTGCATGACCTGTGCTTGATCACTCCCATGTGAGTATACTTAGGTGGTCATTACAACCCTGGCGGACGGTGTTAAAGCGGCGGTAAAACCGCCAACAGGGCGGCGGTAAAAAAATTGGAATTATGACCGTGGCAGGAACCGCAAACAAAGACAGCCACTTTAACATTCCGACCGCCACGGCGGTACAGACAAACAGCGCGGCGGTCACCGCCAACAGACAGGCGGAGGACAATGTACCGCCCACAGTATCACAACCTACCAATCCGCCACCTTTTCCGGGGCGGATTCACCGCAGATAAAAACACGGCGGAAACAGCCATTTCAAAGGGAAAACGCTCACCTCTACACACTCCACGAGGAAGAGGGTCACCATGGAGCTGGAACTCCATATTCTGCCAGCGATAGTCTTCCTGCTCCTATACGAGGATCATCAACGCCGGCGGCGAAGAGCACAGTGAGTACTGCACCTACAACATAGGGGAGGGGGGAGGCAAAAATACAGGGACACACACAACTAACATCCCAACCCCCACCCCGACCCTCACCCACTACAACACACACACCAATGCATATCTATACATTACAGTAACACCCCCCAAACCCCCGCAGAAGAATGCAAACACAAAAGGAAATGAGTTGAACCATTGTAATATATCCAAATACAGGAAGCAAATATATACATATATACACTATCAACACATTATACACCACGATTAGTAGTGCAGGTAATGCACCATTCATTGTCCGTGGACCACTGGGCCCAAAATGCATAGGCGAGGCCCACACAAGATACCTGATCAAAATGGAGAGAACACTGCAGGGGCATCAGATAGAAATACAACAGGCACCTCAGGGGGAAGGGAAGGGGGGCCACCTCAGCCGGATGAGTGCACCACGCCAGATCCACAAGGGGTCTCCATGCCCATTGATGTATCCTGGGGAGTGCAAAGCCACAGTCTCTCAAGTTTCTGCAGTGGGTGGTTTGCCCACTGTACCATCCTGGGGAGTGCAAAGCCACAGTCTCTCAAGTCTCTGCAGTGGGTGGTTTGCCCACTGTACCATCCTGGGGAGTGCAAAGCCACAGTCTCTCAAGTCTCTACAGTGGGTGGTTTGCCCACTGTACCATCCTGGGGAGTGCAAAGCCACAGTCTCTCAAGTGGATAACAGTCTCCACTGGCTCTGGAGGGGGACTGGTGCCCAGAGTGCAGCACACACCCCGTGACGGTCCCAGTTGCGTCACTGCCCCTGCCGCAAATGGGCTAGCGGTGCAGTCCATGGCGGTCTTTGCTCTGTTCAGCGGTCCCTGGCCTGTTCAGCGGTGCTTGCGTTGCCAGTGTCAGACCTGTTCAGCGGTGCATTCCATGGCGGTCTTTGCCCTGTTCAGCAGTCCCTGGCCTGTTCAGCGGTGCTTGCCAAGGCGGTCCTTCATTGCCCAGCAGGGCTGTGGCTGGCAGTCCTTCATGGGTCAGCTGGGCTGTGGCTGGCGGTGGCCTCCTGGCCAGTGACTCTGGGGCTGGCGGTGGACTCCTGGGCAGTGACTCTGGGGCTGGCGGTGGCCTCCTGGGCAGTGACTCTGGGGCTGGCGGTGGCCTCCTGGGCAGTGACGATGGGGCTGGCGGTGGCCTCCTGGACAGTGACTCTGGGGCTGTCGGTGGCCTCCTGGGCAGTGACGATGGGGCTGGCGGTGGCCTCCTGGGCAGTGACGATGGGGCTGGCCTCCTGGGCAGTGACTCTGGCGGTGGCCTCCTGGGCAGTGACGATGGGGCTGGCCTCCTGGGCAGTGACTCTGGCGGTGGCCTCCTGGCCAGTGACGATGGGACTGGCCTCCTTGGCAGTGACTCTGGGGCTGGTGGTGGCCTCCTGGGCAGCGGGGATGATGGCGGTCCTCTCCGCCGTGCTGCTCCTCCCAGACTTTGGAGATTTCTTCTGCCCCTTCCCAACCTTAGGAGGAGTCACAGCTGAGTCGACACTCCCCCCGGGACCCTTGTGAGCGGCTTTGCTGGCTGGAGTCTTCCCCCTCTCCCGCCGGCCACTGTCCAACTTCTGGTGCTTCACAGTGGGGGGGACTGGCTGTGCTGTGGCTCCGTGCCACACTGGCTTTCCTGGTGGCTGGTGCACTCCACATACCTGTAACAACAGGCACCACTGGTCCCAGAGATTTTTTGGCTGAGGTGCTAGTACGGGACCTATGATTTAGATGGGGGGGGGTGTTTGGAAATAGGTTAAGGGGGGCCAGGAAAAGTTTTTGGGAGACACTGGGACGGGTAGATGGAGGGGGTTTGGGAGTGGAGGAAGAGGTGGTGGTTGTAGGAGGTGTAAGTTTTGTGGATTTGGGTGCAGGTGCATGGGCTGGAGGCTGTCGTGAGGTGGATGGCTGTTGGGTGGGTGTGTGCCTGCGTTTGTGTATCTTCGGAGGGGGCGTCACAGACACACTGGGAGAGAACACAGGGGACGTGTAAATGGGAGTGGGGGTGGTGAGTGCACGTGAGCGGGGTGTTGTGGTGGGTGTGCTGGTGCGGGACTTAGTGGCTGTAGTGGTAGTGCATGCAGGTGTGAGTGTAGACGAGACTGGGAGGGAGGAGGGAGACGACGACGAGGGGTACACAGTGGAGGCAGTGGATGTTGGTGTGTCTGTATGTGTGTGATGCTTGCGTGAGTGCCTGTGGGATGTGTGGTGCTTATGTTTGCATGAGCTTCCCTTGTGTGTCGACGTGTGTGCATGCTGGTCTGTAGGTGTGCTTGGGATAGGCTGAGGTACAGGGGCTTGGGTCGGGATGGAGGAAGTTGGAGGGGGGAGGCTAGACACAGGGACAATGGCTGCCATCAGTGCTGAGGTCAGAGTTTGCAGGGTTCGATGAAGGGCAGCCGGACCAGAATGAATGCCCTCCAGGAATGCATTTGTGTGTTGCAATTCCCTTTCTACACCCTGGATGGCATTTAAAATGGTAGACTGCCCAGCAGTGAGGGACCTGAGGAGGTCAATGGCCTCCTCACTGAGGGCAGCAGAGGTGATAGGGGCAGGGGCTGAGGTGCCTGGGGTGAAGGTGATGCCTACCCTCCTGGGTGAGCGGGCTCGGGGTGAAGGCTGAGGGGCTGCTGGGAGGGCGGTGCGGGTAGGGGGGTGGCGGCTGTACCTGTAGAAGTGGGGGGCACAGATTTTGCCGCCACCACAAGGGAGCTCCCATCGGGGGACGAGTCCGTGTCGCTGGTTGCAGATCCTGTGACCGCCGTGGTGCTCCCCTCGCCCTCCGTCCCACTGGTGTATTCTGAGTCTGTGGTGTGGGCCTCCATGGCCATGTAGGATGCAGCTCCCTCGTGCTCCGGTGTCACTGTACCTCCGCCTGATGATGCTGATGCACACAAGAACAGGGAGACCACAAAAAGGGGGGGGGGACCACAGAAGAAAGACAGGTTGAGTGCATGGCTTACCGCTACCTTTGGCAGACAATACAGACACAGCAGCCCCCTGCACTACGTCACGCTGTTGGGCTCTACAGATGCAATTCCTGGGACATGGCCTACATGGCTATGGTCGACATCTGCACACATAGATGACACAGGGGCATGAATACCTGTACTTGGCACTCTACAGAGGTGGGGTGGGGTGCCACATGGCCTGCCTTACGGAGGGGCCTAGCCTACGGAACTCGCCCTGGCCTAGGGAAACCCACAGCCCTCCTCCCCCACCCAGACACCTTCACTGAGCGCAAAGTCCGCTGAATGATGTTGTATTCACCCCCTTGTGTCTGCTGTGATGCCCTCAAGCGCCCATCCAACTGAGGGTAGGCCACCGCCAGGATCCGGAACATCAGGGGGGGGTCATGGTTCGACGGGCACCCCTCCCATGTTGGGAGGCCATCCACAGCTGAGCCTCCCCCGTCTTCTTGCTCCAGCGGCGAATGTCCTCCCATCTTTTCTGGCAGTGGGTGCTCCGTCTGTGGTGGACCCCCAGGGTCTGGACGTCCTTGGCGATGGCACGCCAAATATCCTTCTGATGGGTGCTGACCTACATGACATGTACAGGGGAAGAAGAGACATCATTAACAACTGCACCGTCTAAGTGAGTGGCCCACATCCCTACCCTTGCCATGTGGCACATGCATTCACAGTCCTTCATGCACGCAGAACTGTGCCCCCTTCATTCTTACAACCAGCCCTCTCCACAAAGGCATAGCCCATACTACATGCTCCCTATGTACTTACCTGTTGGTCTGGAGGACCGTAGAGTAGCGTGTACTGGGGGAGGACCCCGTCCACGAGCTTCTCCAACTCCTCTGCAGTGAAGGCAGGGGCCCTTTCCCCAGACGCACGAGCCATTGTCTCTTCCAGACCGAGGTCACAGCAGCACTTGCAGTGTAGGTCCTCTCCTGTCGAAGATCAGGTATCGAGTGATTGAACAGATAGAAAATGGCGGTCACGTCCGCGGCAGTGCGTACCATCACCGCCGACGTACATCGTCATTGGCTCCTGGGACCCATAGGGTCCAATGTTAACCAATGCAGCATTGCGCCGTGGTCTTCGACCGCCTACCGCGACGGTGTACAACGCCAGCGCAGTTACCTCACATCCCATTGTCCCACTTTAGAGGTCAGGCAGCCGCCATTTCAGGGGCCCACATGCCCTAATTACCAACTGCATCACACAGACCTAGGCCTTGTCGCACAACACAAATACAGGCCACATTTTGTGTATGAATGGTGTTCTGTGTAGACTGTGGGTACATACCTCTGAGTTGTTTGACTCTGTGGTCGCTGTTGTCATTCCTAGGCACCGTCTGCTGGGACATGTGAGGAGATGGCAGAATCCTCCGGTGTACCTACCACTGGTGGACCTGTCGACAATGGAGGAAAGATATTTGATCATCACCTATAGGTTTGACGGTGCCACAATCCAGGAACTGTGTGCCCAGTTGAAGCCTGACATGATGTCAGCAATCTGCCATCCCACAGGGATCCCCCCTCAAGTGCAGGTGCTATCAGTGCTCCATTTCCTTGCAAGTGGGTCATTTCAAACAACATTGGCCATGGCATCAGGGATGTCCCAGCCTATGTTTTCCAACGTGTTGTCCAGAGTGTTGTCTGCCCCGCTGAAACACATGCGGAGCTACATCGTTTTCCCTCAGGTGGAGGATTTGCCTACAGTTAAAGGTGACTTCTATGCCCTTGGACATATCCCTAACATCATAGGTGCCATTGATGGGACCCATGTAGCTCTGGACCCCCCCCCCACAGGAGTGAACAGGTGTACAGGAACCGGAAGAGTTATCAGAGTTATAGAGAGACCAGTACATCTCCCAGGTAAATGCTATGTTCCCTGGCTCTGTGCATGACGCCTCCATCCTGCGGAATAGCAGCATCCCTTATGTGATGGGTCAGTGCCAGAGGCACCGGGTGTGACTATTAGGGGACTCTGGTTACCCCAACCTGTCAATCAATCAATCAATCAATCAATCAATCACTGCATTTGTAAAGCACGCTACATACCCGCGAGGGTCTCAAGGCGCTGGGGAGGGGGGGGTGCTACTGGTCGAAGAGCCAGGTCTTGAGGAGTCTTCTGAAGGCCAGCAGGTCCTGGGTCTGTCGTAGGATGGTGGGGAGAGTGTTCCAGGTTTGGGCGGCGAGGTAGGAGAAGGATCTACCACCGGCGGTGGTTTTTCGGATGCGGGGGACTGTGGCAAGGGCGAGGTTGGCTGAGCGGAGGCTTCGGGTGGGGGTGTGGAAGCTGAGTCGGTTGTTGAGGTAGGTGGGTCCGGTGTTGTGCAGTGCTTTGTGTGCGTGGATCAGGAGCTTGAAGGTGATCCTTTTGTTGATGGGGAGCCAGTTCAGGCCTCTCAGGTGGAGTGTGACGTGGCTGCAGCGGGGGACATCGAGGATGAGTCGGGCCGAGGCGCGTTGGAGTCATCTCAGGAGCTTGTTTGTAGCTCCTGAGTAGAGGGGGTTTCCGTAGTCGAGTCTGTTGGTGATGAGGGCCTGGGTAAAGTTTTTTCTCGTGTTGAGGGGAATCCATTTGAAGATCCTGCGGAGCATACGGAGGGTGTTGAAGCAGAACACGGAGACGGCGTTGACTTGCCTGGTCATGGAGAGAGTGGA
Organism: Pleurodeles waltl; assembly: GCF_031143425.1. Classification (NCBI taxonomy): domain Eukaryota; kingdom Metazoa; phylum Chordata; class Amphibia; order Caudata; family Salamandridae; genus Pleurodeles; species Pleurodeles waltl. Next base: position 747,964,617 of record NC_090439.1, read on the forward strand.
GTCGAGGATGACCCCCAGGTTGCGTGCGTGGTCCGTTGGTTCCGGGGCTGTGCCTAGTGACGTGGGCCACCAAGAGTCATCCCAGGCTGATGGGGTGGGTCCGAGAATGAGGACCTCCGTCTTGTCTGAGTTCAGCTTCAGTCTGCTGTCCTTCATCCAGTCGCTACGGCCTTCATTCCTTGGTGGAGGTTAGCTTTGGCGGTGTGGGGATCTTCGGTGAGGGATATGATCAGCTGGGTCTCGTCGGCATAGGAGATGATGTTGAGGTTGTGTTGTCGTGCGACGTGGGCGAGGGGGGCCATGTAGATATTGAACAGTGTCGGGCTGAGGGAGGATCCCTGTGGGACGCCGCAGATGATCTCGGTGGTTTTGGAGCGGAAGGGTGGGAGGCGGACGCTCAGGGTTCTGCCGGAGAGGAAGGATGTGGTCCAGGCCAGGGCCTTCTCTTGGATACCGGCGTCATGGAGGCGTGCTGATAGGGTGCGATAGCAGACCGCGTCAAAGGCTGCTGGTAGGTCAAGGAGGATGAGGGCGGCTGTTTCTACTTTGTCCATCAGGGTCCGGATGTCGTCAGTGGCGGCGATGAGGGCGGTCTCATTGCTGTGGTTACTGCGAAAACCAGATTGGGACGGGTCCAGGATGTTGTTGGCTTCGAGGTAGCGGGTCAGCTGTTTGTTGACAATCTTCTCGGTCACTTTTGCCGGGAAAGGGAGCAGGGAGATGGGACGGAAGTTCTTGGGGTCCTTGGGGTCCGCCTTGGGCTTCTTCAGAAGGGCGTTGATCTCGGCGTGCTTCCAGCTTTCTGGGAAGGTTGCTGTCTCGAAGGAACAGTTGATTGTTTTCCGGAGGTGGGGCGCGATGGCTGCGCTGGCTTTGTTGAAGACGTGGTGAGGGCAGGGGTCCGATGGGGATCTGGAGTGGATGGAGTTCATGGTTTTGATGGTGTCTTCGTTGCTGACGCTGGACCAGGCGGTCAGGCAACTTGTGCGAGTGGTAGTCGCGGGGGTGGTGGACTCGGTGGTGGGTGCGGGGGGTCGGGGTTGAAGCTGTCGTGGATGTCTGTGATCTTGCGGTGGAAGAAGGTGGCCAGGGAGTCGCACAGGTCTTGAGATGGCGGGATGTCGTTAGTGATGGAGCTGGGGTTGGAGAGTTCTTTCACAATGCTGAAGAGCGTTTTGGTGTTGTGTGCGTTGTTGTCTAGGCGGTCCTTGAAGGCGGTCTTCTTGGCGGTCCTGATGAGTTGGTGATGTCAGCGGGTGGCGCTCTTGAGGGCTGTGTGGTTGTCTGGTGTTCGGTCGTGGAGCCATTTCTTCTCCAGCTTCCGACAGGTGTGCTTGGAGATCCGGAGGTCCTCGGTGAACCAGGCGGCTTTCTTGTTGGTGTGGTTGGTTGTAAAGGTCTTGAGAGGGGCGAGGGTGTTGGCGCAGTCGTTGATCTACTGTGTGAGGTTGGTCGCGGCAGTGTCTGGGTCGGTGGGGTCAGTGGGTGGTCTCAGGGCGAGGGCGGTAGTCAGTTGGTCCTCGGTGACCTTGCCCCAGCAGTGGTGTGGTAGCTGTTGGGTGCGGTGGTGTGTGGTGGGTTTTCTGAAGGTGAAGTGGACGCATCTGTGGTCGGTCCAGTGTGGTTCGGTAGTGTGGTTGAAGGAGACGTGGGGGCTTGTTGAGAAGATGGGGTCGAGCGTGTGTCCAGCGGCGTGAGTGGGTGTCGGTACGAGCTGTTTGAGCCCGAGGTTGGCGAGGTTGTCAATCAGGGCGGTGGAGTTGGCGTTGTTGTTGTTCTCGAGGTGGAAGTTCAGGTCCCCGAGGAGGATGTGGTCCGTGGAAGCGAGGGCGTGGGTGCTGATGAGGTCGGCGATGGTGTCACTGAACTGTGGGTGGGGTCCGGGAGGTCTGTAGATGAGAGTTCCTCTGAGGGTGGTGTTGGGGTCGGTGTGGATCTGGAAGTGCATGTGCTCGGCGGTGGTGAGGGAGTCATCGGGGTTCGTTGAGATTTTGATGGAGTCTTTGTGGATGATGGCGATTCCTCCTCCCACTCCGTTGGTGCGGTCTCTGCGGGAGATCTTGTAGCCCTGTGGGATGGCTATGGCGATGTCTGGTGCTGAGGTGGCGTTCAGCCAGGTCTCCGTCAGGAAGGCGACGTCGGGGGCAGTGGAGTCTAGGAGGTCCCAAAGTTCGATGGCGTGCATGCGAGCGGAGCGGGTGTTGAGGAGGATGCATCGGAGGTGGTTGGGTTCTCTGGCAGGTGGTGTGGAGGGTTGGATGCTGGTGAATCTGCAGTTTCGGCAGGTGAAAGGCCCCTGGGTGCGTTTCGGGGTGGCCTGGTAGCAGGGGTGGTCTCGTCTGGTGTTGAGTGCGTGGAGGGTGCTTGCGTCGTAGTGCAGTCTGGCGTTGCGGGGGGTGCGGGTTCCAGTTTTTCTGGTGCTGGGTGTGGTCCAGGTGCAGACGGGCGCAGATGGGCTTGCCTTAGGCGCGCCTTTGGTGCGCCAGCAGCGCGCCCGCTTTGCGGCCTCCATATGAGGGCAGAGGGAGGGAGGAGCAGCTGGGAGGTGGGAGCAGGGCGGCCAATGGGAGTGAAGGGGGCGGGGCAGCAGGGGCTCAGCAGCAAGGGAAAAACCCAGGGAAAAACCCAGGGGAAAACCCGGGGAAAAAACGTCGGGAAAAGACATCGGGAGAGGGACAACAGAGCACAGGGGTACAGAAAGCAAAACACAGGGTCACAGAATGAAAAAAACGAAGTGGCACAGAAGCCAAGCGCAGGGGTACAGAAAAAAGGAAGTGAGTAGTCAGGCGGCAAAAGCGGCAATGGAGGTTCAACCCACAGGGGGCTGCGTGGCAGATGGGGGGAGCGACCTGCCTGATCACAGGGTCAAAGGTCGCTCTCTACCACCGCTTCGCGGCCTCCATATGAGGGCAGAGGGAGGGAGGAGCAGGTGGGAGCGGGCGGCCAATGGGAGTGAAGGGGGCGGGGCAGCAGGGGCTCAGCAGCAAGGGAAAAACCCAGGGGAAAACCTGGGGAAAAAAACTGCGGGAAAAGACGGCGGGAGAGGGACAACAGAGCACAGGGGTACAGAAAGCAAAACACAGGGGCACAGAATGAAAAAAACGAAGTGGCACAGAAGCCAAGCGCAGGGGTACAGAAAAAAGTGAGCGAGTAGTCAGGCGGCAAAAGCGGCAACGGAGGTTCAACCCACAGGGGGCTGCGTGGCAGATGGGGGGAGCGACCTGCCTGGTGACAGGGTCAAAGGTCGCTCTCTACCACCGCTTCGCGGCCTCCATATGAGGGAAGAGGGAGGGAGGAGCAGCTGGGAGGTGGGAGCGGGGCGGCCAATGGGAGTGAAGGGGGCGGGGCAGCAGGGGCTCAGCAGCAAGGGAAAAACCCAGGGGAAAACCCGGGGAAAAAACGGCGGGAAAAGACGGCGGGAGAGGGACAACAGAGCACAGGGGTACAGAAAGCAAAACACAAAGTGTTACAGAAGCCAAGCGCAGGGGTACAGAAAAAAGGGAGCGAGTAGTCAGGCGGCAAAAGTGGCAACGGAGGTTGAACCCACAGGGGGCTGTGTGGCAGATGGGGGGAGCGACCTGCCTGGTGACATGGCTACTGACCCCAGTGAGGAATCCCAGGGCAGAGGAACGCTACAATGAGGCACATGGGCGGACTAGGAGGGTGATCGAACGCACCTTCGGCCTCCTGAAGGCCAGGTTCAGGTGCCTGCATATGACAGGTGGATCCCTATTCTACTCACCAAAGAAGGTGTGCCAGATCATCGTGTCCTGCTTTATGCTTCACAACTTGGCTTTGCGACGACAGGTGCCTTCTCTGCAGGAGGATGGTCCAGATGACGGTGTTGTGGCAGCTGTGGAGCCTGTGGACAGTGATGAGTAGAAAGCAGAGGAAGAAGACATTGACAACAGGGACTCAGTTATCCAGCAATATTTCCAGTGACACACAGGTGAGAACACATTCCTGCCCACTACAAGTACTTTCACACTTCTACCTCTATCCTGTCTGTCGATTTCAACCAGTATATGGTAACTGAGTTGTACATTTCCCTTACGGTTTCACAGGTGTGGTTTACAACGTGTGTCATCTGCTTAGATTCCTCATGGACTTGAGATGTGTGACATAGGTATGTTGACATTACATTTGAAAACGCATTTTGTCACTGTCTTTGCTAATACACATTTTCGAAATCACAGACTGACTCCAGATTGTTTTGTGCTTCAAGGGTGCTTATTGAAGTGCTAAATATTGGAGGGGGGTTGTAACATGGTGAGGGGTGATGGTGGAGGAATGTCCATGGCAGAGTCCAGTCTATTAGTCTCACAGGTGCATTGCCCATATGGGTATAGGAAGTGGAGCTGGGCAGTTTAAATATGGACAGGGTTACAAAGTGGGACAGTGGGATGACAATCAGGGTGGTCTCATTTCTTGGCGGGGGTCTTGGCATCGTGCTCTGTCTTGTTCCTGGATCTCAGGGACCGCTTGCGGGGTGGTTCTCTGTCTGCAGGGGGTGGGGTGCTGGTGTGGTGGTCCTGTGGCGGTGCCTCCTGTCCACTAGCGCTGGCGGAGGTGGTGGGCAGTTCATTGTCCAGGCTAGTGTCAGGGGCCCCTTGGAGTGCCACAGTGTCCCTCCTGGTGTTGAGTATTTCCTTCAGCACCCCTACGATGGTGCCCAGGCGGAGGTGATGGTTCTGAGTTCCTCGATCAACCCCAAATACTGTTCCTCCTGCATGCGCTGGGTCTCCTGAAACTTGGCCGGTACCGTTGCCATCGTCTCCTGGGAGTGGTGGTATGCTCCTATGATGGAGGAGAGGGCCTCGTGGAGAGTGGGTTCCCTAGGCCTGTCCGCCCCCAGTCGCACAGCAGCCCTCCCAGTTCCCCTGTGTTCCTGGGCCTCCGTCCCCTGGACCGTGTGCCCACTACCACTGCCCCCAGGTCCCTGTTGTTGTTGGGTTGGTGGGTTATCCTGGGTTCCCTGTAGTGGTGGACACACAGCTGATTGACGTGTCCTGGGGGCGGAGGTATGGGCCAGCTGGGTGGGTGCTGTGCTGGTGTTACCAGAGGGTGGAAGCTCTGTGGTGGCCTGTGACTGGGTGTGGGGAACCGACTGTCCCGAGGCCCACGATGGTCCGGGCTGGTCATCTGGATCCAGTTGGACAGAGCTGCTGTCATCACTGTGGGCCTCTTCTGTGGGTGGGGTGGAGATGTCTGGACCCTCCTGTCTGGTGACGTTGGGTAGTGGTCCTGCAGGGGTGTAAAAGCATGATTATTGCATCTGTGTGCGTCATGGTGTGCAATGGGTGGGTGACCGTGTACCCCAGTGCTAGCATTCCTGTGTGGGGGCTTGTGTGATGATGGTTGAGGGGGGTGTTATGGGTATGTGCAGTGGGCATGCTTTAGTGATGGGTGTCCATGCTTTGTTGTGTCATGCAGGGCTTGGTGTTGGGATGTGTGGTTTGTGTTATTAGTACATTAGTGAGGAGTTGGAGTGATAGGGGAGGGGGCGAGAGTGGGGGTCTGTGATAGCATGCAGGTAGGGTGGGGGATGAAGTAGTTAAAGGTTAAGATGGCAAGACCCCAACCAGGAAATGAGACCACCCTGATTGTCCTCCCACAGTCCCACTTTGTTACCCTGTCCATACTTAAACTGCCCAGCTCCACTTCCTATGCCCATATGGGCAGTGCACCTGTGAGACTAATAGACTGGACTCTGCCATGGACATTCCTCCACCATCACCCCTCACCATTTTACAACCCCCCTACATTTTTGAGCACTTAAATAAACACCCTTGAACCACAAAACAATGTTGAGTCTATGATTTGGTAAAACTGTATTATCAATGACAGTGTCAAAATGCGTTTCTAGTTGTAAAGGCAACATACCTATGTCACACATCACAAGTCCTTTGAAGGATGCATGCAGATGACACACGTTGGTAACCACACCTGTGAAACCGTAATGGAAAGGTACAACTCAGTTACCAAATAATGCTAAGAAATTACACACAGGATAGAGGAAGACGTGTGACAGTGAATGTAATGGTAAAAATGAAAATTGTCTCACCTGTGTGTCACTGGAAATATTGCTGTATGACTGACTCCTTGTTGTCGTTGTCTTCTTCCTCAGCTTCCTCCTCATCACTGTCCACAGGCTCCACAGGCTCCACAGCTGCCACAACACCATCATCTGGACCATCCTCCTGCAGAAAAGGCACCTGGCATCGCAATGCAAGATTGTGAAGCATCGAGCAGGCGATGATGATCTGGCACACCTTCTTCGGTGAGTAGAATAGGGAACCACCTGTCATATGGAGGCACCTGAACCTGGCCTTCAGGAGGCCGAAGGTGCGTTCGATCACCCTCCTAGTCGGCCCATGGGCCTCATTGTAGCGTTCCTCTGCCCTGGTCCTGGGATTCCTCACTAGGGTCAATAGCCAGGACAGGTTGGGGTAACCAGAGTCTCCTAATAGCCACACACGGTGCCTCTGGAGTTGACCCATCATATCAGGGATGCTGCTATTCCGCAGGATGTAGGCGTCATGCACTGAGCCAGGAAACATAGCATTTACCTGAGAGATGTACTGGTCTGCCAAACATACCATCTGTACATTCATGGAATGATAACTCTTCCGGTTCCTGTACACCTGTTCACTCCTGTGGGGGGGGAACCAGAGCTACATGGGTCCCATCAATAGCACCTATGACGTTGGGGATATGTCCAAGGGCATATAAGTCACCTTTCACTGTAGCCAAATCTTCCCCCTCAGGGAAAATTATGTATCTCCTTACGTGTTTCAGCAGGGCAGACAACACTCTGGACAACACGTTGGAAAACATAGGCTGGGACATCCCTGATGCCATGGCCACTGTTGTCTGAAAAGACCCACTTGCAAGGAAATGGAGCACTGATAGCACCTGCACGTCAGGGGGTATTCCAGTGGGATGGCGGATTGGTGACATCAGGTCTGGCTCCAACTGGGTACATAGTTCCTGGATAGTGGCACGGTCAAACCTGTAGGTGACGATTAAATGTCGCTCCTCCATTGTCAACAGGTCCACCAGCGGTCGGTACACCAGAGGATTCCGCCATCTTCTCAATTGTCCCAAATGACGGTGCCTAGGAAGGACAACAGCGACCACAGAGTCAACTTTTTTCCAGGTATGTACCCACAGTTACACAGAACACAACACCAAACACAAAACCCTTCCTGTATGTGTGTTGAGTGTAGGCCTAGCTATGTGTGACGCAGAAGTCAATAAAGCAATGTGGGCCCCTAAAATGGCGGCTGCCTGACCTCTAAACTGGGACAATGGGATTGTGAGGTAACTGCGCTGCCGTTGCACACCGTCGCAGTAGGCGGTCGTAGACCGCGGCGCAATGCTGCATTGGTCAGCATTGGACCCTATGGGTCCCAGGAGCCAATGAACAAGTGCGCCGCCAGTGATGATACGCACCGCCGCGGACGTCACCGCCGCCGACGTCACTGAAATTTTTTATCTTTTCAATCACTAGATACCTGATCTTCGACAGGAGAGGACCTACACTGCAAGTGCTGCTGTGACCTCGGTCTGGAAGCGACGATGGCTGCTGCGTCTGGAGAAAGGGCCCCTGCCTTCACTGCTCAGGAGTTGGAGAAACTAGTAGACGGGGTCCTCCCCCAGTACACGCTACTCTACGGTTCTCCAGACCAACAGGTTAGTACACAGGTAGCATGTTGTATGGGCTAGGCCTGGGTGGAGAGGGCTGGTTGTAAGAGGGAAGGGGGCAGAGTTCAGGGAACATTAATGCATGTGAATGAATGTGCCACATGGCTAGGGTAGGGAGGGGGGACACTCACATCGACGGTGCAGTTGGTAATGACTTCTCTTCTTCCATTGTGCATGTCATGTAGGTCAGCACCCACCAGAAGAAGGACATTTGGCGTGCCATCGCCAAGGACGTCCGGACCCTGGGGGTCCACCAGAGACAGGGCACCCACTGCCGGAAAAGATGGGAGGACATTCGCCGCTGGAGCAAGAAGACGGCGGAGGCTCAGCTGGGGATGGCCTCCCAACGTCGGAGGGGTGCCCGTCGCACCATGACCCCCCTGATGTTCCGGATCCTGGCGGTGGCCTACCCTGAGTTGGATGGGCGCTTGAGGGCATCACAGCAGACACAAGGGGGTGAGTACAACCTCATTCTGGGTACTTGGTGCGCAGTTGAGGGGCTGGCTGAGGGAGGAGGGCTGTGGGTGTACCTAGGCCAGGCAGAAATACATAGGCTAGGCCCCTCCGTAATGCAGGCCATGTGGCACTCCACCCCACCGCAGTAGAGTGCCAAGTACAGGTATACCTGCCCCTGTGGCATCCATGTGTGCAGATGTCCACCATAGCCATGTAGGCCAGATCCCAGAAATTGCATCTGTAGAGGCCAGGAGCACGGCGTAGTGCAGGGGGCTGCTGTGTCTGTATTGTCCGCCAACGGTAGCGGTATGCCATGCACTCAACCTGTCTTTCTTCTGTCGCCCCCCCCCCTTTTTGTGCTCTCCCTGTTCTTTTGTGCATCAGCATCATCAGGCGGAGGTACAGTGGCACCGGAGCACGAGGGAGCTGCATCCCACATTGCCATGGAGGACCACACCACGGACTCAGAATGCACCAGTGGGACACTGAGGGCGAGGGGAGCTTCACGTCGGCCACCGGATCACCAACCAGCGACACGGACTCGTCCGCCGATGGGAGCTCCCTTGTGGTGGCGGCACCATCTGTGCCCCCCACTTCTACAGGTACAGCCGCCACCTCCCCTACCAGCACTGCCCTCCCAGCAGCCCCTCAGCGTTCGCCCCGTGCCCGCTCACCCAGGAGGGTGGGCATCACCTTCGCCCCAGGCACCTCAGGCCCTGCCCCAGTCACCCCTGCTGCCCTCAGTGAGGAGGCCACTGACCTCCTCAGGTCACTCACTGTTGGGCAGTCTACCATTGTGAATGCCATCCAGGGTGTAGAAAGGGAGTTGCAACACGGTAATGCATTCCTGGAGGACATTCATTCTGGTCAGGCTGCCCTTCAGCGAACCCTGCAATCTCTGGCCTCAGCACTGGTGGCAGCCATTGTCCCTGTGTCTAGCCTCCCCCCTCCAACCTCCTCCACCCAGACCCAATCCCCTGTACCCCAGCCCATCCCAAGCACACCATCAGACCAGCATGCACACACCTCAACACACAAAAGTAGCTCAGGCAAACATAGACACCACACATCCCACAGGCACTCACACAAGCATCACACACATACAGACACAGCAACATCCACTGCCGCCACTGTGTCCCCCTCCTCATCGTCTCCCTCCTCCCTCCCAGTGTCGTCTACACTCTCACCTGCATGCACTACATCTACAGACACTAGGACTCGCTCCAGAACACCCAGCACCACACCCCGCTCACCTGCACTCACCACCCCCACTACCATTTACACGTCCCCTGTGTCCTCTCCCAGTGTGTCTGTGACGCCCCCTCCCAAAGTACACAAACGCGGGCACCCACACACCCAACATCCATCCACCTCACGACAGCCTCCAGTACCTGCACCTGCACCCAAAACACCTAAAGTGACACCTCCTACAACCACCTCCTCTTCCTCCACTCCCAGACCCCCTCCAGCTACCCATCCCAGTGTTCGTCAGAAACTGTCCCTCTGCAAAGTTGACCTTTTTGCCCCCAACCCCACCCCTCCAATTCATCAGTCCCGTCGTAGAGCCTCAGCCAAAAAGCCTCCAGTACCAGTGGTGCGTGTTCAAGGTGTGTGGAGTGCACTGGCCACCAGGGCATGCAGTGTGACACGGAACCAAGGCACTGCCAGTCCACCCCCTGTAAAGGCTCTGAAGTTGGAAAGTGGCCGACGAGACTGTGTGAAGACTCCTGGAGGCAAAACAACTCACAGGGGTCCCAGGGGGATTGCAGAGTCAGCTGTGACTCCTCCAAAGTTGGGGAAGGGCCAGAAGAAGTCTGCACAGCCTGGTGTGAGCATCACGGCAGAGAAGGGCGGCATCCTTCCCGGCGGCCGGGACGCCACCGCCAGCACCATCGTCACTGGTCAGGAGACCACCGCCAGAGTCAGTGCCCAGGAGGGCCCAAGTATCGTCACTGGTCAGGAGAACCACCGCCAGAGTCATTGCCCAGGAGGGCCCAAGTATCGTCACTGGTCAGGAGACCACCGCCGGAGTCAGTGCCCAGGAGGGCGCAAGTATCATCACTGGTCAGGAGACCTCCGCCAGAGTCAGTGCCCAGGAGGGCCCAAGTATCGTCACTGGTCAGGAGACCACCGCGGGGGTCATTGCCCAGGAGGGCCCAAGTATCGTCACTGGTCAGGAGACCACCGCTACCGCTGGAGTCATTGCCCAGGAGGGCCCAAGTATCGTCACTGGTCAGGAGACCACCGCCACCGCTGGAGTCATTGCCCAGGAGGGCCCAAGTATCATCACTGGTCAGGAGACCACCGCCGCAGTCATTGCCCAGGAGGGCCCCGGCAGCCACAGCCCCGCAGGCCAATGAGGGACCGTCATGCCACACACCAATGCCCAGTCCAGAGAATGTCATGCCACACACCAATGCCCAGTCCAGAGAACGTTATGCCACACACCAATGCCCAGTCCAGAGAACGTCATGCCACACACCAATGCCCAGTCCAGAGACCGCCATGGCAAAGCACCGCTGAACAGTCCAGACAACGCCATGGCAAAGCACCGCTGAACAGTCCAGACACCGCCATGGCAAAGCACCGCTGAACAGGGCATGCACCACTGAACAGGGCAAGCACCGCTGAAGAAGGAAAAGACCGCCACATCAAGCATCGTTATCCCATGTGCAGCTGGGACAGTGATGGGATAGGAACTGTCACGGGGAGACTAATCCAGTCTGGGCACCAGTCCCCCTCCAGAACCAGTGGAGAGATCCATCCAATCTGTCAGTCCTTCACAGGATGAAGCACTCTGGGCACCAGTCCCCCTCCAGAACCAGTGGAGACATGCATCCACTCCGTCTGTCCTGCACAGGATGAAGCACTCTGGGCACCAGTCCCCCTCCAGAACCAGTGGACACATGCATCCACTTGTGAGACTGTGGCTTTGCACTCCCCAGGATGGAACAGTGGGCAACCCACCCACTGTAGAGACTTGAGAGACTGTGGCTTTGCACTCCATAGGATGGTCCAGTGGGCAACCCACCCACTGTAGAGACTTGTGAGACTGTGGCTTTGCACTCCCCAGGATGGTACAGTGGGCAACCCACCCACTGTAGAGACTTGTGAGACTGTGGCTTTGCACTCCCCAGGATACATCAATGGGCATGGAGCCCCGTCGTGGATGTGGCGTGTTGCTGTAATCCGGCTGAGGTGCCCCCCCCCTTCCCCCTGAGGTGCCTGTTGTATTTCTCTCTGATGCCCCGGCAGTGTTCTCTCCGTTTGTGGACAGGTATCTTGTGTGGGCCTCGCCCATGCATTTTTGGACTTGTGGTGCACGGACATTGATATGTGCATATCTGCACTACTTCTCGTAATGTATATACTTTTGAATGATTTTATATATCTGTATATATTTGAAACATGTATATTGATACATTACCATGTTTGAACTGATTTCGTTTTGTCTTTGCATTCTTCCGGGGGGGTTGTGGGTTGTTACTGTGATGTTTCTAAATGCATTGGTGTGTGTGTTGTAATATGCGAGGGTGTGGGTGGGGGTGTTGTGTGTGTGTCCCCCTGACTTTTGCCTCCCCCCTCCCTTATGTCGTAGGTGCAGTACTCACCGTTGTCTTCGCCGGCGCCGGCGTTGGTCTTCGTAGATGAGTAGGAATACAAGGGCCGGTAGGATTTGTAATTCCGGCTCCATGGGGTCCTCCTTCCTCGTGGGATGTGTTCAGGTGAGCGTTTTCCCATTGCAGAAACTGTTTCCGCCGTGTTTTTATCCACAGTGAATCCGCCCCGGAAAAGGTGGCGGATTGGCGGGTTGTGATACTATGGGCGGTACATTGTCTTCCGCCTGTCTGTTGGCGGTGACCGCCGCGCTGCTTGTCTGTACCGCCGTGGCGGGCGGTGTGTTAAAGTGGCTGTCTTTTTTGGCGGTTTCTGCCAGGGTCATGATTCCCTTTTTTTGGCCGCCGGCCTGTTTGTGGTATTTCCGCACCTTTAACACCGTCCACCAGGGTTGTAATGACCCCCTATATATCCCCAGAACCAGAAGGGTCTAGCAGATATAACAGTGTATAACTTTTGTGAATCGGCCATCGTGATGAGAAGTTACAAATGAAAACGTTATCATAAATGCCAATTTTTTCCTACTAATTTTCAATATTTCTTTTTTTATTTTAACACTTGGGGGCATATTTAAGTTCCCCTAGCGCCACCTTGGTGCCGCCATAGCATCATTTATTGACGCTAAGGTGGCACTAAAGTGGCCTTTACCCCATGCCATCTTTTACAAAGTGGTGCAATGCATGCATTGCGCCACTTTGTAAACCCTTGCACCACATTGTACCTGCGCCAGGCATAATGTATGCAAGGGGGGCGTTCCTCCATTGGGGGGAGGTAAAAAAATGGTGCAAAGAAATCTAAAAAATTTCCTTGCACCATTTTCTTCAGCACTTTTGACACTTGCTCAGAACAGGCGTTAAAAGGGGACATACCATTATTTATAATGGGCCCCTATGTACTCTGCAAGAGTAGCGACAACATTTTGGCGCTACTCCTGCAGAGTATGTAAATAGCGTAAAAAATTACACTGTTGCCCCCTACCCTGCGCCATGGTGCGCCGTATTTTAAATACTGCATACACATGGTGGTGGTAGGAGGTGATAAGTGGTGCAAGTAAAGTGGCGCTGCACTGGGTGCAGTGCCACTTTCCTTAAATCTGCACTATGGTTTATTTGGGAAAACCTTGAAGGAGCTATACAAACGACCCCTTGCTGAATTCAGAACTTTTTCTAGTTTTCATAAATGTACAGCTTTCAGTGATTCACCATGGGTTTTACACCTGTTTCCACCACAAATTAAAGGAGGTTAAAAGCACAAACAAATTGGAAAAATGGGCTGTCTCACAGTAAAATGCCAAAACTATGTTAGAAAATGTGGTTTTCTGAATCAAGTCTGCCTGTCCCTGAAAGCTGGGAAGATGGTGATGTTAGCACCACAAACCCTTCTTCGATGCCATTTGCAGGGAAAAAGCAGACACTTTCTTCAGCAGTACTTATTTCGCATTATCCTCCCCCCAAAAAAATGTATCTATATTTTGTCTACTTTCTCAGTTCTTTCCAGGGGAATCCACAAACCCTGGGGACCTTTAGAATCCCTACAATATTGAAAAAAAGGAAACAAATTTGGCATGGATAGCTTAAATGGACAAGAAGTTACGGAGGCCTAAGCACAAACTACCTCAAATGTAAAAAAGGCTTAGTATTGAGGGGGAAAAGGTCTAGCAGCAAAATGACTAATACCTGCCGTCCAAGCCATTCTTATAGCTTTGTTGAACTTGTAGTAGTGTAATGGTTACTAGTTGTAGTGGTACTGTCATAAGAAGCTTTAGCATGGGCAACAGGTGGTGCAAGCGGCAGTGGCCTCCTGACAAGGGACCTGACACTTATTTATTTACAAAGTAAGCACTGGCCAGACTTGCAGCACCCCTCAATAGAGGACCTGCTCATCACACATTGGAGACACCTCACATTTGCTTACCATCTACCTGACAAGCTAGATCTCTAAGGGCCTGATTTATACTTTTTTAGCACTGCTTTGCGTCATTTTGTGACGTAAAAGCGGGGTAAACTTACAAAATAGAATTGGGGCCCTGATTTATACTTTTTTTGCACCGCATTACTGTAATTTATTGACGGAAAAGCGGCGCAAACTTAAAAATTACAATTTTATGTTGTACGTTTGTGCCACTTTTGCGTAAAAAAATTATGGTAATGAGGCGCAAAAAAAGTATAAATCAGGGTCTGAATTTTGTAAGTTTGCGCCGCTTTTGCATCAAAAAATGCTGCAAATGCGGCGCTAAAAAAGGATAAATCAGTCCTAGGGGGCATATTTATAATCTGTTTGCACTGAATTTGCATCCAAATTTTTGACGCAAATTCGGCGCAAACCTAACACCATATTTATACTTTGACGCCCGACCCCGCAAGCGTCAATATTCAGCAGTGTGCGTCATTTTCTGGATGCGTGAAACCACCTTGCATTAATGACATGCAAGGTAGGCGTTCCCGTCCAAGAACTGACTTTAAGGCATGTGCGCCTTATTTATAATCCTGCATCATTTTGACGCACAGGAGGTGGCGGGCCTTAAAAAATGGCACACCGCTTGATTTGCACTGTTTTTTAACACCTGGGTGAAGGCAGGCGTTAAGGGACCTGTCGGCTCCTTTCCATGTTCTCTGACCATGGAAGCAGTCCACAGGTGCCCTTCCCTGCCTCTGGGGACACCCCCTGCCACCCTCTCCCACCCCTGGAGGACACCCATGGATGGGGGGAACCCATCCCAGGTAAGTACAGGTAAGTATTTTTTTTTTTTTTTAAGTGGCATGGGGGGGGCCTACAGGCCACTGTGCCCAATGGCCATGCCTAGGGGACAGAAGTCCCCTGGGCATGGCCATTGGCAGGGGGGCATGACTCCTGTCTTTCCTAAGACAGGAGTAATTTCAATGGGGGTTGTGCTTCAAAAAATGCCGCAGGTCCTGTTAGAGGCATGATTTTTTACTCTGGCCTGACTTGCACCATTTTTTGATGCACAACCCCCATTCTTCCCTACGCCTGTGCTGCCCGGTTAGAGTCTTTTTTTTTTACTCTAACCAGCCCGCAGCGCCGGCTAACGTCAATCCATAAATAAGGCAACAGCCTGGTGCGTTGGAATGGCGTTAGCCAGCTGTTAAATTTTTAAGTATAGATATGGGCCTAAGGGCCAGATGTAGCAAAAAAGCAATTTGCGACTTGCAAATTGCGAGTCCCTGCGACTCGCAATTTGCAAGTCGCAAATTGCTATGCAGTACGGTGTCTCAGACACCGACTGCAACTCGCAATGGGGTCGCAATGACCCACCTCATGAATATTCATGAGGTGGGTCGCAAATTGCGGCCCCATTGCGAGTATAGGCACTCGCTAACATGGAGGCCTGCTGACGTCAGCAGACCTCCATGTTAGCGACCTGCTTATAAATAAAGCAGTTTTTTTTTTTTTAAATGTAGCCCGTTTTCCCTAAGGGAAAACGAGCTGCATTTCAAAAATAGCCGAAACCTTTTGTTTCGGTTTTTTCAGGGCAGGGAGTGGTCCCTTGGACCACTCCCTGCCCTGAAAAAATGTTTTGGGGTCCAGTCTCAAACTGGAAGGGGTCCCATGGGGACCCCTTCCAATTTGCGAGTGGGTTACCATCCACTTGAAGTGGATGGTAACTGCGACTCCATTTGCGACCGCGTACGCGGTCGCAAATGGAGTTGCATACCACTGCGACTCACAAATAGGAAGGGAACACCCCTTCCTATTTGCGATTCGGAAATGCATTTTGCGAGTCGGTAACGACTCGCAAAATGCATTTCTGCATAGGAAACACGCATTTGCGAGTCGCAAACGGCAGATTTTGCTGTTTGCGACTCGCAAAGTGTTTCCTACATCTGGCCCTAAGTGCTCTAAAATGGTCGCAATCTATCATGAAAGCATTGTAAATACACCAAAATAAGTAAATAAAGACACTGCAACGAAAAAGTGGTTTGAAAGAGTTGTAGATGAAGATTGAAAACCATAGGCTTGTTCCTGTTGCTTGTGAATTTTCATAACGACCGAACAGACCTATGGACCTTGTCGAAATCGCAAAATGATACCAGGCAATGGTGCACTCTGAGACAAAGCAGTCCTTCATAGTTCTGCAGCGTAATATTTCTAATTAAAAAAATGTCAACGATATCTTCTTTGTGGATCTAGATTTGGGGCCTGATTCTAACTTTGGAGGACGGTGTTAAACCGTCCCAAAAGTGGCGGATATACCACCTACCGTATTACGAGTTCCATAGGATAGAATGGACTCGTAATACGGTAGGTGGTATATCCGCCACTTTTGGGACGGTTTAACACCGTCCTCCAAAGTTAGAATCAGGCCCTTGGGTCTTTTATTCATGACTTTAGTATTTATTTTATTTAATGTGTGCAGACATGAGAGTCCTGTATTCTTTATGGGCTTACATTTCGTTTCAAGTTGAGTCTGAATGAGACACTAAGAAGGTGAATTAGGAAACCCTGTCAACTCCAAGTGCTGCAGGAAAATCTAGGCTCTTAAAGGAAAGCGTATCTCTCTTGGAAAGATGGCAGTTTGTTTACCAACCTTTACCGTTGCTGACACTGTGATGCCAAGTAGATTGACAGAGCAGTGGAGAGGGGAAAGGCCTGGTGCTTGCCCGCTCTTCTGTCAGCCAGAATAGATGGGGGTGTTGTGGAAAAGGGCATCTGGAAACCCTGCGGCATGGCGTGTGACACCATCATGTTTACAGGGCGTGATTGAAAGGCAGCTCATGCAGGCAGCTGCGTCAAGAGACCCGTTCAACCTCGAATCAGCCACGTTGATGGCCCAAAGTCATGTCTGTGGAATGCAACGCACGTTTTGTTCTAATTACTCCCCAAAAAAGTGGCGGGGAAAGAAAAGCCAATATCGTAGAAAGCTTTGAACAGCATTTTTAGGATTAATCAGTTTCCCATTGTAGGACCCACATGGGAACATCACTGAGCACAGCGATACTGCCCATGTACCTATCTACTAGTCATGATAAAAGAAAGGGACAGGGGAGGAAGGTTAGGGGCAAAAGGGTCAGTGACAAGGATCCCACAAAAGACAGATCACTTTCCTTCCGGCTGCAGTCAACAACCTAGTGGGCAGGGCGTGAAGAATAAATGTTTAGACGCGCCTTCTGCTGGAGCTCTAGTATAAATCCACAACAAAAGTGCGCCATTTTCTTTGAGCTCCCTTCTAATGATCCTGTCAATCAGCCTGGGAAGTCGCTGCTTTTCTTTGTCTGCCATTTCTTGTCCTCCTGGCAGGGAACCTTCCACGCGGCTAGACAGCAGACATCATTGTAAGTTGTATTTATACAGCGCTCGCTACCCCTGCCTAGGCGTTGTAGGCATATTTCTGTTTGAATTGCCCCTCGTATGAACACATAAATAAACATATTCTCCAAACAATAACAATCTGCTTTGTGTATTGCTTGACACAGCACTTTTCGTTATGTGAATTCTGTAAGTAATAGGTGGCACTATTACCCAAATTAAGGGTACTCAGTTTATCAAATTTGAAACAATAGAAGACTGAGTTGACCTTGCAGGAATTCAAATTCACTACATCACTGAACAAGCCCACATCCTCTGTTTAACTCACTGAGCAATTGTGCGAGGCTAGGGGCCATATTTAAAAAAAAATCACACAAAGCAGCTAGCAACCTTGCTGCGGTGTGTGAAATGGCAGGAATGAGTGTATCTAACATTGTACAGCAAATTCCTGTCCTTTCCCAACTCTGGCACACTGTTGGCTGCCTAGCACCAATGCAGGCACCCTTGCTCCATGGTGCATGGGTGCCTGCGTTGTAGGCAGCATTGTTTTTGTGCAGGAAGGTTAAACCTTGAGAATGCAGCACACATAAAAATAGGAAAAAACTAGAGGAAATAAGCATATTTCTCTATATGCAGGTGGTAGGTATAGGAATTTGACACACATCCAGGTCTACAACTAATGGTAAATCTGGGAATGTGCCAAAATACATGGGTAAATGCCTGGGAAAACACCCACAATCCACACATGTAATGCGTACTTCGGGGAGAGTAATGCAAGGCAGCAATTTGTGCTGACTTGCATTACTCCAGATCTATCAAGCCATGCAGGGCCACTTATGTTTTGTGACGCTCTTGTGCCCCCTTGATTGGTGCAAAGGTGATGCAAAACCTTAATAAATCAGGCTCTAAATGTCATGTAGATTTGGTATTAAAGCAGAGTAGTAAGGATGAAAGTATTGAATATTTCAACACCTTTAGCATTACTTGATTCTCCAACTTGAGTATCAACATTTTCCATTTCATCTGCAAAAAGCAATTTTCACACATCTGTTCACTCCTATGTGTACATTGTCAAGTGTTTTCATTAGGGTGGAGGTGTTTGTGGAGATGTGCATATTGTACCTCCACCTCATACCTGTTAAGTCTTCACAAGTCCTGGATTGAGGCAGCAAAGATTACCCATATTTGGCCAGGTTATTTATTTAATTGGTTTGGAAAGATCTGGCTTGTGAAAGGCAGCAACCTGAACTAGTGGAGGTAGAACTCAAGTATTTCAAGGTTGCATCTTTGACAGCTGCATTCAGAGCAACCCAGCTTCTTTTTAGAGGGAGTAACCCTCATGATTTTGTATAGGGAAGGAAAGGCCTCTTTGCAGAGGCTTATCTTTGTGCTTTTTCTTTAACGCTGTCAGATGTGGTTGACTCCTCAGAACTTGGCAATGAGAGTTTGAGAGTGAGCTTCCGACACCAGGACTCATCTGGGCAATTAAGAAGTACTCACTGTTGTGGACCAACGTATAATATTGGTTCTAGAGTCTGGAATGATCAGTTGCAAGTTACAGTGGTGGCCACTTGTCAACTGGGGTGTCGGGGCGGGGGTATGAACAAAAATGAAATTAAAATAAAAAAACTTACCTTTATGTTGGGAGAGATGGTTCTGTCTCTCCTTCCCCCTCGGACTGCTGGAACCGCAAGGTTTCCAGACTCCCCTCCAATCATGACGCTGGTGTGAACAGCATGACAGCAGCGTCATGATTGGTCTAAGCGCCCTGCTTCAGCGCTCAGACTGAGAATAGGGCCCTGTGCACTTTCTCCTCCTGGCATACAGCCGGGTGGAGAAATGCAAAGTGTGCATGACTGTTTGGCCGGCCCAACACGGCCGGCCAAAGCGTCATGCGCACTTATGTGTACATAGCCCTCCTCCAGCCCCGCCCTAACCTGCTCCCTAGGAAAAATAAAATGATAATAATGTTACATTATTATCATTTTATTTTTCCCTTTCGTCCACTGCATAAAGCAGTGGGGCGACGCTTCTCTTCCTTAGCAGAGGAGCTGCTGCTGGGCAAATTATATTCTAAAACACACTGGACCAGTTGCATTGGTCTTAGCGTAGTTAGATATAAAAAATGTTTACATAATGTTTGGACATCCTTCACCTCAAAGAAAGTTTTGGAAAACTGCAGGCAAATGGTGCAGAAGAAACACAATAATTGTAGTTATTGTTCTTTTTTATACTGCATTCATTGGCATACAGCACCTGTCCGTGCCTGGACCGCGCCCAGCACCCGTCCCTCTGGTCCTCGCAATCCTAACCCCCCAGACAACACTACTCAGCCACCACACTACACGCCCTTCACCCAGGTCTACACCCCACCTGCGCCCAAGCCAACCCCAAGCACACACATGGACCCTTTACATGCTATGCTTGCCGGTTCTCCAGCACCCCCACAAACACCTTAAACACCCACACGCCCCACGCCAACCCCAACACACCCCACAACAACAGTAGCACGCTCAACAACAACAATACCCCAACGCTCAACAACACTTACTTCCCCCACAGCAACACCATCACGCACCACAACAACACCAAAAACACCTACACGCCCCACGCCATCCCCAACAAGCCCCACAACAATGCTAACACGCTCTACAACAACACTACCACAACATACATCAACACCAACACCCCTCTCAACAACACCATCACGCACCACTACAACAACAGCCCCAGCAATCAACCTAACTGCATTCTCCTAAACACCCGCTCCTTACACAAACATGCCATCGAACTCTGGGACCTGATCACATCACACTCCCTGGACATTGCCTTCCTCACGGAAACTTGGATGAATCCCTCATCTGAGCCCGACATAGCCATAGCCATCCCAGAAGGCTACAAAATCCATCGTAGAGATCGTCTAAACAAACCAGGAGGTGCCATCACCATTGTACATAAAAACACCATAAAGATCACCACCAACACACTCGACACCCTTGACAGCGCAGAACACCTGCACTTTCTCATTCACATAAACGCCAACACCACCCTCAGAGGAACCCTCATTTACAGACCACCAGGACCTTGCCCTCCCTTCTGTGATGTCATCGCTGACACCATCAGCCCCCACGTCCTCACTTCCACAGACTACATCCTCCTTGGTGACATCAACTTTCACCTGGAGAACCACCACGACCACAACTCCACATCCCTACTAGACAACCTCACGAACCTAGGACTCAAGCAACTAGTCACATCACCCACCCACTCAGCAGGACACACGCAGATGCAATTTTCACCTCCAGGAACCACATAACCTTCACACACACCACCGAACTCCACTGGACCGCAACCGCTGCGTCCATTTCTCCTTCTCGAAATCCCCCAGACACCACCACCAACACACCACACCCTACCGCATGTGGGACAAGATCCCCGCAGAACACCTGAATGCACAGCTCGCACAAAACGCCCCCCCCAACACCAATGACCCTAACATTGCTGCTCAGAACCTCACACAATGGATTACAACCTGCGCAGACTCACTCGCCCCCCTTAGAAGAAACATCACCACCCGCAACATCAAGAACGCCCCTTGGTTCACCATTGAACTCCAAGCCTCCAAGCGTGAATGTTGCAAAACAGAAAAAGCTTGGCGCCAGGAACCCTCAATGACCAACTTCTCCACCCTCAAAACCACCATATGCAAACACCACCAACTCATAAGAACCACCAAAAGGGCTTACTACAAGGAACGCATAGACAGTAACTCACATAACAGCAAGGAACTCTTCACCATCATCAAAGAGCTCACCAAACCCAAATCCTGCAACATCGACCCCACTCACACACAGAACCTCTGCAACTCCCTCTCCAACCACTTCCACTTCAAAATCTTAGACATACACAACAGCTTCACACCACCAGCACCCACCTCCTCCAACACCGACACGACCAACAACAACACAGCCCCCCTCCTATACCTACTACACACCTAGGACCCCACCAGCGACGAAGAAACCAAATTAACCGTGAACTCCAACCACTCAGTCACCCCCTCGGACCCCTGCCCCCACCGCATTTTCAACAAGGCCAGACCAACCATCACCCCCAAACTCCGCACCGTAATCAACAACTCCTTCGACAACGCCACCTTCCCAGACTCCTGGAAGCATGCAGAAGTAACCACACTCCTGAAAAAACCCAAAGCAAACCATGATGACCTCACGAACTACCGCCCTATCTCTCTTCTCCCCTTCCCCGCCAAGGTCGCTGAGAACTTAGTCTCACTTCCTAGAGGAGAACAACACACTCAACGCCTCCTAGTCTGGATTCTGCAAGAACCACAGCACTGAAACCACCCTCATCGCCTGCACTGACGACATCAGAACCAGAGTCGACAAAGGTGAGACCAACGCACTCATCCTCCTGGACCTCAACGCAGCCTTCGACACTGCCACCAAATACTCCGTACACACCTCTACAACGCAGGAATCCGACACAAGGCCCTGGACTGGCTCGCCTCCTTCCTAGACGAAAGGACCCAGAGAGTCCGCCTCCCTGCCTTCCAGTCTCCAGCAACCAATATCATCTGCGGAGTTCCCCAAGGGTCCTCCCTTAGCCCCACCCTCTTCAACATTTACATGACCCCACTTGCCAACATCCTCCGCCCACACGGAATCAGCATCTTATCCTACGCAGACAACACCTAGCTCATCATCTCCCTCACCAGGCACCCCACCACCGCCAAGACCAACCTCAATGCCGGACTCCTAGACACCGCCAAATGGATGACAGCAAGCCACCTCAGACTAAACTCCAACAAAACCGAAATCATCATCTTCAGCCCCAACAAAACAATATGGGATGACTCCTGGTGGCCCACCACCCTATGACCACTGCCAACACCCGCCACCTACGCACGCAACCTCAGCGTCATCTTAGACTCTTCTCTCTCCATGACCCAGCAAATCAACTCGATCACCTCCTCCTGCTTAAACACCCTCCGCATGCTGAGGAAAACCTTCAAATGGATACCCATAGAAACTAGAAAGACCGTCACCCATGCACTCGTCAGCAGCAGGCTGGACTACGGAAACGCCTTCTACACTTGGCACCAGAGTCAAGCTTCGGCAGAAACTCCAGAGGATCCAAAACGCAGCCGCACGCCTCATCCTGAACCTCCCATGCCATGAACACATCTCCGCCCACCTCAGATCCATCCACTGGCTTCCTATTGACAAAAGGATCATCTTCAAAGTCCTCATCCATGCACACAAATCCCTCCACAACACTGGACCAGCCTGCCTCAACGAAAGAGTGAACTTCCACATCCCCACCGGCCACCTCCGCTCCCCCGACCTCGCCCTCGCCACAGTTCCCCGCATCCAACGCACCACCTCAGGAGGCAGGTCCTTCTCCTACCTCACCCCCAAAACCTGGAACTCCCTCCCCACCAACCTCTGCAATACCCACCTCAAGACATGGCTCTTCGAACAGTAAAACAGCAGTCCACCCTCCATCCCCCTCTTTTCTCCCCCCTCACCCTCCAGTGCCTTGAGACCCTTACGGGTGAGTAGCGCGCTTCATACATTTTTTTGATTGATTGATTGATTGCTTGATTGAAAAGAGTGAATGGAGGGCCAAAGGAGTGATTACGAATACAGTCTGGAAGATGGACACGAATCCAGACCCAACAGCCTTAAAGTAGTGTTTGAGGCTTTGAATATTCTGGATACCAGCTTTCCAGAGTTCTTGGGGAAGTTGGTATTTAATGGGGATTGTATATCAGCTGATGATGTTGCTATCCTGTGAGCATACATCTCCCTAGCCGATGTCAGAGCAACTTGTTTCTGGAACAGTAGTCCCTTTAGTCTGCTCAGCTTGTCATAATTTACATTAGTAGTATCAATGTGAGGCCACATTTGTGCTACTCTTATCTATTGTGTAGGGGGGAATAAAACATGTCCGCAACAAGTTACAATCTTAGAGACTGAAATTGCATAGGCAATTCCTGGTCTCATACCGCAACACCTCTGTTCATTCAGGACCACATAACTTCCATTTTAAATTATATGAAATGCTGGATGAATCAAAGGGACAGGAGGACCCTTAAAAAAACAGGGCAAGTTCACGACCCCCGCATCGCAAAGGCCACCTGTTTGGAAATCATTGAAGGACTAACAGTATTCTCACATTCCCTTCCGCTGAGAAAGACCTCTGTTTCGCTGTTCAGACACTCATATGCAAAGTGCATGCCCCACTCTTCTTTAATATAGCTATCTCCTAGCCGGTCGTATCTGCCCATGGAAAGATGTTTCAAGCATTTCAAAAAACAAAAGGTGGAAATGGGCAAATTCATAATGCCATGTACGAGCCATACTGTTGATGGACTTTCTGCAACTGTGAAAGGCACTTTTTCTAATTTTTCTACATGAAGTATGGTGAAACTCGCTCCCCTTTTAGCCATTGTCTGTTGTTCCCTGGATAAACTAAAAGTAGCAAACAAGTCACTACTGTTAATATATTTCCATAGAATTCAGCCATTTTTAAGACTCTATAGTGTCCAACATAACTGCATGATGGAACACATTTGATTTTATCCATGGTGTAAAAAGGACATGTCATGCTGAATAATGTCTATCGCAGATGACACTATGGCCCTCATTCTGACCCTGGCGGTCGGCGGAGAGACGGCGGTCGGACCGCGAACAGACCGGCGGTATTAAAAATGGCATTCTGACCGCGGCGGTCCCCGCCGCGACCGACCGCTACTTCTCCACTCCGACCGCCACGGCGGTCATGACCGCGGGGCTGGAGTTTGCGCACTCCGGCCCGGCGGTCGCCCCAAGACCGACAAGGGTATTATGACCCTGCCTACCGCCGCGGTTTCTTGCGAGCGGGAACCGCCGTGCGAACCATGGCGGTAAGCACTATCGGGGCCAGGGAATTCCTTCCCTGGCACTGATAGGGGTCTCCCCCACACCCCACTACCCACCCGAGTCCTCCCCCCACACCCTCCACCCCCCTGCCACCCCCCAGAGGTGGTACGAACCCCCTCCCCACCCCCACCCCGACATGCACATACATGTACCCCGACATGCACACACCCCCAACATGCACATATACACCCCCCCTACACACACATACACAACGGGGACACATACCCGCACACATACATGCCGACATGCGCACCTGCCGAACAGCACACATTACCCATAGACACAGCAGCACCCCCCGCCCGCATACACGCACTCACACACCCCCTCTACACACTCACACGCACACCCCCATGCACGCCCACATCACACAACACCCCCCCACCCCCTCCCCTCACGGACGATCAACTTACCTTGTGCGTTGGTCCTCCGGGAGGCGACGGGAGCCATAGGGACGTGACCGCCAACAGAAGACCGCCAACAGAAGACCGCCACACAGAAATGTGGGTCGTAATTCTGTGGGCGGTGTTCTGCTGGCGTGGCGGTGGAGGTTGACCAGTCTCCACTTTCCCGCCGACCGCCAGTGTGGCTGCTGGCGGTTTTCCGGCGGAACGCTCCCAGCGGTCAGAATGCGCACAGCGGCACACCGCCGCGGTCGGCGGTCTTCACCGCGGCGGTAACTCAGCGGTCTTGCGAAAAGACCGCCAAGGTCAGAATGAGGGCCTATGTTATTAAGGGAGTATATCCTGTTGGGCAGAGTGTTCATGCCATTATGGACAACAGCTAGAGCCTTTTCCAGAATTTTCTTATCTATCTGGCTTTAAGGCACAGCTGCTTCCATTTGAGAAAGCTTCCAGATCTCAGGGTATATGGCATACATAAATCGTTTAGAGCGAGGCTTTCTGGGACCTAACAAGAAATCTTGTAAGTCTATGTCTTCAGATAACATGTTAAGATGCTTTTTGACTACTGCTAAGGTGTTAGTCTGTAATCATTGTTGGCACAGTTTGCCCACACTGTATGTAGTAACTATACTCAAGTGTTACCCTGAGACAAAGCGAGGGTCCGGCCGGCTAATCTTGAAACCCCATGAGGAATTAACAAAACACACCTGACACCCATTTGTGTCTATTGGCCACAATAACCACCCACTGGGACTGGAAAGTGAAGAATTATAGGTACCAGCCTGAACCTTTGCACCTAATTCTTCCTCAGTGACATTTAGGAAGGACTGGCAATTGTAGTTGGTGTGGGGATACTGAGCACATTCATCTCCTTTTTTGGTAACCCTAGACAGGATGTCTGTTGAATACTGTCATTTAAAAAGATCCTTTGGACAGGAATAAGGTACACTCTAAATAAAGCTTCCCTACCCTAAATTTGCCAATCTTATGCCCCCCATTCACTCTTTACACCAATAGTATTCTTCCAGTATTCATATCCTTTAAGTCTGGAAACAAAGGAATCTGAATAAATCAATTTTGTGCTTGTTAGCACAATTTTCCTACTTTTAGAAGGTGGCAACTTGAAAAAGTATGATTCTACATTCTTAATATCATGCCCTGAAAAATATGTGAATTTATTTGAATAATGCTTTGGGCTTCCCACAGCTGGAGATGAACAGTGTTCCCACTGTGTGTAATGGAATACTGATCTGTGTCTAGATGCTCAGTGCAGGTAGTAATGTCCCCAATTGTTATAACAGAACATTTCCCCACAATTTTTTGTGTTAGTGTACACATCATCACTTTCAAATACAGTATAATCCTGCATTCCAGCTAGCATATAATCAACTGTTTGAACATCCCAGTCATCCAAAACAACACCAGGTGTAATTACATCAGTCATTGAAATTTTGAAAACATAGGAATTTGAATGACCTCAGTCGGCCCGTATATATCACATGGAACATTATCCCACATAATCCCATCAGGAATTGGTACTGATGAATTTATAACGAGGGGCAAGTCTTTTCGGACCTTATGTGTGGAAAGATATGGACTTAGAGCTTCATCCACAGGTTCAACAGAAGAGCATTCAGGAAGATAATGACCATTTCTAAGAAGAAAAAGAACAGTCATGAAACCAATCCACAATAGAAAGAGAAGCAATATTAGAAATATCCATAGATAATTCCATGGATAAATTAAATAGTTTTTTTAAGACATATGTACAGCTTACATGTCTTTGAAACAGTTTCACTTGCAAGTGTGGATGAAGTTGAAGAAAAGTCATCATGGTCGATGAAATAACCAGAAGCAGTCTCTGCAAATACAGTAGCCGCTACATTACTGGTGGATGGATCTGTGTGGATGTTCATAGTAGACGATGTCGTCTGTTTGTGTTTAGTTGGAGTAGAAGATAGTCACATCTTGGACCGGTGTTGTCGATGAAGTGGTAATAGGAATCAGCAAAAGCTAATTTTCGGCCTTCCCCATGCTCGAGGAGCCATTTGTAGCATTGTTGTACATGCTATTGTAGTTAGAAGTTTTGTTGTTTCTTCTTTGAAGAGGTATGTCCTGTTGGGTAGTGAGCAGGGACCAGGAACTACCCAAAGGACCTCTGGGTCTACTGTGCAGGATCGGCCACATGGGGTAGTTTGATGTTGTCAATGGAAACAAATCTGTTTGCTTTGGAACCAGGCAGAGGTGGTAGGATGACAGTTCTGGTACCTTGTATTTCCAGGACTTGGACTGGTGCTCTGTAGGATGGGCCAAATTCCTTCTTCACAACAATCTTCTCATGAACCAGATCCTCTACTTTAGTAATCCAGCCAGTAGAAGTTGTTAGCAAATCCCTTATTCCTAATGTGGCAGCACTGGCGGATTAATTATCATCACTAAATTGCTGAACCTCCTGTAAGACAGTGAGACGTTCATTTATGTCAAAAAGTATATCTGCTGCCACCAAACCAGGACCATCTAAATCTGGGACATACATAGGTATCCCAAAAAGAACCTCATAAGGAGTGCGTCCTCCTAACAATCGTCTTGGCAGATTATTCAGTGCTCTCTGGAACCCATGTAGGTGATGAAGCCAACTGGAGCCAGAACCTAATACTCTAGCTGCTAAGGAATTCTTTAGATCTCGATTCCTCCTCTCCACAATCAAATTTCCCTCGGGATGGTAGGGTGAGGAGTAATTGAATTCAATACCCATCGTCCTCATGAGTTCCTGAACGCCTTAGATGCGAAGTAGGTTAAAAGTCACTAGGTGACGAGGGCACAGGCCTGTAAGCCAGAAGGCTAAGCTAAACTCCTGATTCCCATTAAAACTAAATAAGATCCACTACAATGGGGGACAGTGGGATTTACCTATCTGGATGCCTATGTGACCTCTGACCTATTGATGTTCTACAGTCACAATTTGGACTGAATCTTTGGTTACTCTTTCCACTTTTTAATAAGTATTGCAATATACACCATTTGATGTCCTAGAATGATTCTTTCATACAGTCGATGATTTGACCCATTCATTGGTGTGAAATTGGGTGATCCCTGACATGACAAGAAAGCCATACAAAGGGGGCATCAACTTACAAATGTACTATTGTACTACTGGGCAACCCAACTACTGGGGGAAAATGAATGGACATTTGTCTCACAAAAGAAACCCTCACTTTTAGAAGATATAAGGGAGATGGATTCAAAGGGGTGTAATACACTGTTATATAGTTCAGGTCATCATATTGAGTGTCCTTCCTCAAAAGCCATGGTGTTCAAAATATTGAGACGGGTGACACAGAATTTGGATTGGAGGGGTGAACTGCCACCTGAGACACCTCTGTGGGTCTCTGCTATTCTTAAAGACCTGCATATTATTGAGGGCCACTAGAAGAGGAATCTCCGGGATATCTTGAAGGTGGGGTACATATGTGATATTCATGGAATTATACCATTCTCTAAGAAATGGGTGCAATACGTACTGGCAGAGAGTCAATATTTTTGCCATCTACAGTTAAAATATATTTTCTCTAAATTTAAAGAGATGTTGCATGAGGTGACAGAGGAAACATCATTGGAATATAGCAGCGGCGGTTTCCTTGAATGGTAGCAGGAGCTGCACCCTGCCCACTCTACTGCTGGCATCCTCAGACCGCATTTATTTTAAAATGCTAAGTAACACCAGTAGCGATGTAACTTAGCATTTTAAAAGAAACGCGGAAGCCGTCCTGCAACTCCTGCTGCTGCCTGTTTCCATTCTGAGATGATGCTCTGGGTCAGGAGAAATGGGCATTATATCAGACAGGGAAGCAAGGCAGTCAGGCAGGGTTCTTTTGTGATACATGTGATATTGTGCATGTGTCACATACAACGTTTTAATAAACAGGATTGACATGGTGCCAGCCCTGTAGTCACTGTTTGGGGGCATTTTAGACCACCCCCAAATGATGCCAGGCAGCATAATTTTTCCAATCAGCCTTAGGCAGATACAGTTTAAGCCCTGTACCTCCTGAGTCTGTAAACTGCTGCATTACAACACCGCCCTTTCACAAGTCGTCACTAGATGGGGTGGGGTCATCAGGCATAACTGATCCACCCCACCCATCTCTGTGACGAGGTGGGGAAGGTAGGTTTTTTTAAGTTTTTTTTTAGTACTGCCTACAAAGTTATTACAGTAATAACTACACTTGTATTGTGCTCTGATTACTGTAGTAATGCTGCCGCATTTTATTTAAAACAAATGCTTTCAATTGCATTCAACCTGATGTCAAGTCATGAGGCTCAACTCATGACCCTGTGAAGTCAAGTAACATGCTGCATGGACTGGGACGACACCACAGCAACAGGTTGCACAATCATACTGGCCTGGACTCAGCCTGCAGAACTGACTGCGACAGAAGATGCCTGATAAGGTAAGTGTAAAATGTTAAATATTTTACTTTTCAATTATTTGAGCATATTGCATATTGCATTGCCTCACATATGTTTAGCAGGTCTATCATGAGTACATTTGAGCTTAGCCATAAATATATTCGCAACAAGGAGAAACGTGGCATTAAATCTATTCTGCTCAACTGTTTGCAAAGTCTGCATTCATATCTTATCGGGTTAAGGCACCTGTTGTAGAGATCTTTGTGTGCCCAGAATATCTCAGTGCATAAGAACTGTGGGGTTAGCACACTTGCTTGTTAGGTCTCTGTTTTATCTAGTCCCAGTTTTGAGACAAAGTGTAGCACAGAGGTTTCATATGTCTCCTGCAAAGCAGATCATGTAATAAGCGGAGTTACTGCTTTTAACACAAAGATCCTTTTGTTATTTACAATTCCTATTTTGTAATCCTCCTAATATAGCTCAGTGAGCTATGAACGACATGGGACTCTTACACCTTTGCAACCCTCACTGACTTATGTAAGGCATCCTTTACATTGATTTACACTCATGATTCATTGACAATGTATAATATGTATGTGATCTAAAGTGCTCCGACACCTTACATATGGATGAGTAGCACTGTGAAAGAAATAAAAAACACAATAGTAGTATTTAAATTGTTATTTGTGTAAATACTGTATCAAACAAGCACATCTGACATTATTATAGCACATGCATATCTCTTACATACAGGGACTGAACAAAGTCAAACACATGCCATCCTTAAGTACTGTGAAGTGATAACAAGCTGTGAGCATTTCTTTCCCCTCCATTGCATTTGCATCTAGGTGTGAGGCTCCAAATAGCTCCCAGTCAGAATACTGGAACAAAAGGAGGCCTGATGGCCCCTTAACTTCCTCCTTTGTTAGGGGCACAGGCATAAGCCCCCTCCCACCTGCATGTTGCTGCTCAAAATAAAAGCAGACAACAGGGAATGTGTCCCTGTTTGAAATGGAGCTTCTGGTTGGCTAGGGTATGCACCTAAGCCAGGCAGCCGCCAATCTAGTCAGGGTAAGTCAAATACACACATAAGATAACCTGTGCTCAACCTCTGGTAGCTTGGTGCAGAGCATGCAGGCTTATCAAAGAGGCAATGTGTAAAGTAGTTGTGCAACACTTAGTACAGTAACACAGTGAAAGACACCACAAAAAGACTCCACACCAGTTGTCGAAAAATAGATAATCTATATCTAATTAAGACCAGACCAAAATGCAAAAATCCAGTCAGTATATCAAGAGTTATGCCAGTTGTAAAGTTAATAGCTCATTCTCATGGGGAATCACAGTGCTCAATGAAAATGCGGGCACTACCTTTAAAGGAGTTACAGTAATCGTCAAATGAGTACACCGGCCACCTCTGCTATGGAAAGGTGGAGACCGGAATGCAGCAGAGTACTTTTTCCCCTCAAGTGTCTTTGATGCAGTGGAGGTTCAAGTCGGACCACAAGGGTCCTTGGGACAGTACCTGGGGCTTGACATCACTGCTCCGTATGTCGGCGGCCTTGCACATAGGGTTCAAGTGGCAGGAAGACGAGTTGGGCTCCGGTATGGCTTCAGGAGCACAAGCAGGTCTACAACCCCGTACTGCGGTGTTGCCTGGGCTCACACACGGGGACCAAGTTTGTAAGAGACACAGCATCCAGATGCAGGCAGAGCTGGGACTCAGCCGCAGTAGAGGTAGTCTTTTGAGTCCTTGGCCCCAAGGAGCCTGGAGAGAGCGTGCTCAGCTTGTTGTGGTTGCTAGGCAACCAGAAGGCACCCATGCCAATTAGGGGTCCTGGCGCTGACTTGGGGGGAGGGGGGGAGGTCCTCCAATACTGGTATGAACAAAATTACAAGTGTTTGTTTTTTAGTGGAAGTATATGAACCTATCTGTGTTTTATATTGGAAAGGGTAGAGCCAAAGCAGCCTTGGCTAGTATCCTAGCACCCTCCGGAAGTCAGACATGCTTGGCAACCCAGAAATTCTATGAAATATTTAAGGAGTTTTCATTTATGAATGCCTATACAAATTGTATTTTTAGTCCATTTATCACAGAAATAGTGCTGCAAATGGCATCAAAATACAACAATTTAAAAAAAAAAAATCTCGGTGGCTGGAGAACTCCCACAAATCTCCCTTTTTGAAGTCGGGCTTGCACGTTTCACTCACTCACGAGTGTTGATTGATTCATTCTCCCTACGCCCCACCAATTTCAAATTCCACTGGCAGCCCCTGGAATATAAACTACTGGAAGCACCCTTGACCGAAACACGTGATCTTGCATATCTTTAGAAGCTTAAAACCCTGTTTATTAATAGTCAGACTCCAAAGCTGAGAAAGTTAAAAAATACATTGGAACAGGATCTAGGGAGGTCAAAAGAAGAAGACTGGAGTGTGACTTGCAGATCCCTGATGGAGGTGGCCATCAGTGCTGCATTATGCCTGGTCCATTTGAAAGTACAACAAAGGTCATACAATACTGCAACTAGGTTATATAAAACAGGGAGAGTAGATAATGATCATTGCTGAGAGGCTGTAACCAGAATTACTATTACATACCATTTGGGGATGCCGTGGGCCCAGGGATACTGGGTGAGTGTGTGGCACTTGATTGCCAATACCATAAGGGAATCTGTAGATCCCCCAACTATTGACATGGGGTATGTGGACGGATTAGACTACAGCCAAATATGCACTACTCTTTTGTAGGGTTGCACTAATGGTGACCAGAAGGGACATAGTCCATTTCTGGGGAGGAGTGGGGCACATCCATCCTGGCGCTGGAGCTGCGAACATTAAATGTGGATTGGACTGGTGCATGTGGGCAGAGGGACTGACATCACTTGTGAAGATGTTCTCCAAAAATTCAATGAAATATGGGGCCCATGGAAACCTGCATGTGAGGACTTTTGAGATGTTAAGGAAGGGTGGAAATGCAAAGAGTTGTTGTCATACGATTATGCAATGGTTAGATTGCTACTCAACGTTTGAGTTGCCGCACCCTAAACATGGGGGTGGGGTGTCAGATAATAACCTCAGTATAACCCTGTATCTGTTATGTATTGAAATGTTGGAACACGATGCTACTTTTGAAGGACCTGGAATGGCATTAATAGCTCAATGTTTGGTTAAGACTTTGGCACATTGACCTATGAAATCACCAAAATGCTTAAAAAATCGAACGATGCACTGTAGCCTCACCACAAGGAATGGGCTGCATTACAAAAAGTAAACCAGATATATGCGCTAGCTATCTAAATATAAAGGCATTACACGAACGGCATGGAAATGTACAGTTAAACGATTTGTAGGTTTATTTTCTAATGTTACATGCACTTATATTTATACTTGTTACTAAAACACGTTTTTAGAACGTTTCCTGTGTTTCCTTAATTTAAACAAGTAGTAACTTTCCTGTTCTGTGCTTTGTTTTGATGGGAACGTAGCGTGATACCCCTCCTGTTTGTCTGGAAATAGAGATCTTTCTCTCTCACATGCCAGGACCTTTTAAGTAGCCCATGTGAGAGGTATTACGGAAGGAAGCGATTTGGCAGAGATAGGGGTCTCTGGGGCTGTAAATGTTTCTGTAAGGACGAGTTGCATGAAACAGAATTTCGATCTACCTCTCTCAGCCCAGCCACCCCAACCTATGGGAGCTGGCGGTAGTGGTGGAGGCTGAAGCATGTGCTGTTAAATTTGGTTCGGTGCGAGCAGTTGTGTATTGTGGACCTCATGTTATGACTAGGATGTAGTTTGGGGTTAAACTCTGTAGGAATTCAGGCCACCGACCTCACGCACTTTGAAACACGTACAGAGAAAGGTTTTTCTCTTTACAACGGGGTGCAAGTGCCATTCTATACCGGGCAGAGTGGGATAAGACCATCTGGCCGTGTGGTTTTGCAGGGTATTCACTTTAAAATCGACTCCGGAATATTGCACTATTAGAATATATTGAACAAACTATTGACCATCAAAATATAGACGTAAAGGTATATAGGTAAGTATATAGACACTTCACCCAGTGGCGGTCCCCACTAGGTAGTTATAGTTAGGACCTAGTTTCTATAGAAAAATTTGTTTTTTGTTTTGCTAATAACTTTGGCGCCGTTTGATGAATCTTCACAAGATTTCCCCCAAAAATACGACACTCACTTCAATGTCTGTCTGGAAAGTTTCAGGGTGAAATTCGAGTGGGCGCGAGTTTTAGTTTCCTTAGGGCATGAGTTATAGTTACTTTAGATAACTCTAACTTTAACAGGAACATTTCTATGGTTTTGTACATTTAAAATGTGGATTTGTAAATGAAAATAAATATATATATATATTTTTTTCACTTAAAAAACCAAAGGCTACAGGGATGTTAAGGTCAGGCTCAGATGTTCAGATTTTAACCATACCAAACCACAGAAATTATAACTCACGACCCCGCTGTGCATAGTTTTTTATCAAATATTTTACAACAAATATTACATTGATATTATCAATGATGTTATGAAAGATGGCATGATTGCCGTAATTTGTGGGGTAATTTGCAGTGCATGCAAGGGCGCGAGTTATAGTTACCTCAGGGCACAAGCTATAGTTACTTGAGGTAACTCTAACTATAACTGGTGAATTTCCATGGTTTGGTATGGTTAAAACCTGAGCCTGGCTATAAAGTCCCTGAAGCCTTTGGTTTTTTAAGTGAAATTCTATGATTTTGTTTTAAATTTTATTTCCTAACTATTACGCCCCTGTAACCTATGGTTTCTTCAGTAATTTTTTTATGCTTTTTTAACAAATAGTAATTTTAATTACTAGACGTTAAACCAACTAATGCTGTGCACGGCAGCTCCTGGCCACCGGGCCTGGCCTGTGGCTAGGTCCTGAGGCCAACCCCCTAAAAGTACCCAACCTTGTACCGTGCACAGCCTTCACCTGTGAGCAGGGGAGGTTGCCTGCAAGACCTGGCATGCAGCCAGACCCGGTGGCCAACACCTCCTAACCCAAAACCACGAGGTGCACAGCACTTTGGCCATGCGTGGCGGGAGTTGGCTGCAGCTTCTCTGGGTGTGAGAATAGGTGTGTAGAATAGATGTGTACCTCGGGGTGAGAGTGGCTGTCAAATTGTCTGTATGGGTGTGAGAGTGCGCACATGGGTGTTGTACTAGGTGTGTCAGTGTGTTCGCGGTCTGTGAGTGGGTGCATCAGGGTGTCAGTGGGTCTGTGAGTGAGTGTGTGACAGTCTGAGTGAGTGTGTGAGTGGGTGTGTAACTATCTGAGTGGATCTGAGAGGGTGCGTGGGTGTCTGACTGGGGCTGTGAGTGAGTGCAGGAGGGTCTCAGTGGGTCTGTGAGTGGGTGTGTGAGTGTCTGAGTGGGTCTGTGAGTTGGTGCATGAGTGTCAAAGTGGGACTGAGAGTGGGTTCATAAGTGTCTGAGTGGGTGGGTGAGTGGGAGAATTAATTGAAAGAGAGACATAGAAAGTGAAAGAAAGTGAGAAAGATAGAATTTTTATTGTCTTTGATGTCTGATGTACTTAGAAAGAGTTATTAGTTTCCAATTTAAAATCAAAAATGTAATTTAAAAAAATGATATTTTTTTAATTACAAACATTTTTTGGGAAATCACTCCATCTGTACTCAAACCCCTAAAGCTCAGTGTGAAGGTCTGCGACCTTCAAACTGAGCTACGTTTTTTTTTTTAATCTTCATTTTTTTTGCCCTTTATGGACTATCTGGGCCCCGTGGTCCCTCCTCAGTTATTTATTTATTCTTAAAAAATGTAACAAAATGCTCTTTAAGGGCTATCTGGGACCGCGAGGGAGAACTTCAGGGCTTCCCTGCGGTCCCTCCTTATTTATTTTTTACTTTTATTTTTTTTAAATAAAATGCTCTCTTTATGGGCTACCTGACACTGCAGGGGAAGCCTTAAGGCTTTCCCTGCAGTGCCATTGCTTCAGCAAGCACAGAGTTGCTTTGATAGTAGCTCCGTGCTTGCTGAAGCATTTCATCTCTGTCCCCTGCACGCCTGCAGAGGACAGAGATGAAAGCTCTGTGCTGTTTGACGGCGGGACCTGCCTATTACTTGGAAGCCTGGGGAGGTGACGGTCCCCAGGGCAGCAGGGGGCCACAGAACCCCCACATACAAAAAAAGAAGCCCAGGGAGGTCGTGGTCCCTGGGGCATTGGGAAGAGGTGAGAAATCCCACCCTGCTTTTTTTTTTTTTTAAAAAGCCCCTTGGGCTTGCCCCTCCAGGGGGGCGTTAAGCTAATGATGCATGGGAGACCATGCTTCATTTTTTAATTTTATTTTGCGAGCAGATTCACAGATCCACTCGTAAAATAAAAAAAAAACATGCTTTTAGCCCTAGGGGGTCCCTTTCAGGCCCACCACTAGAGCTAAGGGGTCACGGTGTTCGTACCCTGGCCCCTTTTGTTGTTGTTTTTTTTTTTTAAACTGTGTCTGGAGTGGTGGCTTTTGTCATTTTACAGCTCGGCAAGGATGGCACGGGCCAATCCCATGCTTAAAGATTTTGCTGTACAAATGGCAAAAGACTTAGAGGGTCATTATGAGTTTGGTGGACGGAAAAGGCCATCTGCCAAACTCCAGGAGTTAGGGTCAGCAGGCAGAAACAGAGTTTCCGCCAGCTGGAACAGCGAGAAACGGCCTACAACATTGACACCGGCTCATAATAGAGCCACGGAAATGCTGTAGTGCGCAGGGTGTACCTGCGCCCGTCGCAATTTTCAGACAGGGCTGGCCAGGGGGGCCCCTGCACTGCCTATGCCAAGTGCATGGGCAGTGCAGGGGCCCCACAGGGGCACCCTGCCCCCGTCTCCACCAGCCTTTACATGGTGGGGCTACTGTCATGTAATCGCCGGTGGAGAAGGGACTCGTAATCCACAGGACAGCGCTGCCCTGGTAGACTAGGACCACCAGCAATGCCAGCCCCTCCAATGGAGAACTTCCACAGCCATAATGTGGCTATCGGATGGCCACATTGCTGGTGGTCGACTGCCACTGTGGCCCTGGCGGTATTAAGACCTTCAGCATCTTAATGAGCCCCTTTGTCATTTTCTAGCTTGGCTTGGATGGCATTGTGCCAATCCTATGCTTAAAACCTTTGCTAGAAAAACAGACATTTGAGGTGAGCAAATCCAGAGTGGTGCTAGTGTTGCAGGGTGCTCTTTACTGGAATTGCTCTCCACCTAAACCTGGGAACTACCCAGAGTTCTCTCTTTTGTTTTGCATAATTTATGTGTCACTCTAAGCCTAAAAGGGTTTTGTTTTGACTTATACTGGTTGCTCCCTTGTGTCTGGACAAAGCTAAACCTTTCTGAAGAGATGTAATGACATTCAAACACGTGTCAGGAGTTGCTTTTGCTCACTCCAGGTTGGCTTGAATGGTATTTTACCAGTCCAAAGCTGTAATAATGTGCCTGGAATGGTGAAAGGCTTTTGTCATTTTACTGCTCGGCAAGGATGGCACTGGGCCAATCCTACGCTTAAAGATTTTGCTGTACAAATGGCAAAAAACAGTGACATTTTTTTTCTCGGCATGGATGGCATTGTGCCAATCCTATGCTTAAAAACTGTGCTAGAAATACAGATATTTGAGGTGAGCAAATCCAGAGTGTCGCTAGTGTTGCAGGGTGCTCTATACCAGAGCTGCTCTCCACCTAAACCTGGGAACTACCCAGAGTTCTCTATTTTGTTTTGCATAATGTATGCTTCACTCTGACACTGAAAGGGTTTTGTTTTGATTTATGATATATAAAAAAAAATATATATATATATATATATATATATATATATATATACATATACATACACACACACACATATACATTTATATATATATATACATATCTTCAAAATGCAAAGCTCTGGAGTTAATAGTAAATCTATGCTTACATAAATGCACTTCCCTTCTCAATATTTCGGTCCTCGATATTTTGGGCAGTATATTTGGGTAGCATGATGTTTGTGTAGTCAATATTTTGACATAAAAAGGTTTGCAGGAATGTCCCCATATTTAGGGCTGCAGCACAGACATTGTTGTAATAATCTAGTTACAACAAAGCCAAGGCCCTGCCTAGTTCAGTGTAATCTAGTAAGTGAGGCTGCACGAGGATCCTTCTCAGCAACATGAGCTAGAAGTTGGTTTGTTTTTACCACTTCTAATATTTGGTGACCAAAGGATATTTTTGCATCAAACCATGCCAAAGGTATTTTTCTGTTTTTGAACAAGCTATTTCCTCCAGCCACTTGAATGGAAGGCAGACCTGTTAGGGATCTCTGACTTAGAGGAGTTGATCTTTAAAAATAGATGGCTTCAAGCAGTAATATACATGTGCCAGGCAGGAAGTCATGTTTTTACAGAGAGTCTTATGCACAAAATAAAGGAGAAGGTACAGTGGAGATATCTGAGGGACCTCACATGAGATATGTTTTACAGTTGGATATTAAGAGCTAATTCTGATTCGTGGGTTACAGGTTGATGAGTAAGAAGCACATCAATGAAGTGTGTTGGAATTGACCATCTTTGGTGTGCCCCCGTTTTTTGCCTTGACTGCTTTTGCTGGCTGTAGAACTCTAGGTACTTTACCCCTACTAACCAGCGGAAAGGTGCCTGTGCCCCCCTTTTCAACATGATGAAATAGGCATACCCCTAACTAACATGTTTAACTTACCTATTTCGAAAAAAGGTAGCTTTAGAAAGTGACCTTTTCCCTGCCTGATGCCTTTAGGGACCCATTTGCATGAGGTATGACTGTCATCCAGCAGTTCATAAAGCCTAGGCATGCACCCTCCTTTGTCCATTTTGCCAGCCAGGCACCAATCTCAGTGGGAGAGGGGTTGCTCTCAAAACCAGTTTTGAGTGACAACAGGGGAGGGCTTGCTCCTTTCCCTGGCCACACTACTATGGTGGGCACAGGAGATCTGCACATTAGAAAAGTGTTTCAGCCATTTTGGTTTTAGGCAGAGAGGGGCACTGTTGGATTGTTTTTGTAGGGCACATAAGAAATGCTGCAAAAGTGGGTTGGATTACCCTGGGAACCTTTACCCAGTTGACTAGAGATTGGCCAGGTGTTTGCCCCACCCACAGGCTGGTGCCAGGTAGAAAGGAGGCATTCACAGTAACGTCCTCAGACGAACATTTTCTGGACCCATAGAAGAACAGAACAGGACTGGACCTGCAATCTGTGACTTGAGATGAGCCCTGAAAACTGGACATACTTTCCTTCTTGTACCTCAGACAAAGAATTGGACTTCAGGGGTGATAAAGCTGAGCTCATGTTCAAGCTGATGGGACGCAATAAGCTACAGGAGGCCAAGAGACCTTTTCTGCAACTGCCCAGCTGACCCCTTCCAACTGGACTTACCCTGGGCAATACTGCTGGCTTTTGCAAAAGTTAGTCTTGACCCCCATGCTATCCCCAAGGCCCTGGACACTTCGCTGGTGTCAAAGTGTACTCCTCCTAACTTTTCCTGAAACTTAGAAGGTTTGAGGCATATTTATACTCCATTTGCTCCAAATTTGCATAATTGTTTATGCAAATTCAGCGCAAAACTAACTCCATATTTGTTTTTTGGTGCTAGACACGTCTAGCGTCAAAATATTGGAGTTAGCACCATTTTTTAGATGCGTGAACCTACCTTGCATCAATGAGATGCAAGGTAGACATTCCCATCTAAAAAATGGTGCTAACCCCATAGCCCCATATTTATCCCCCCATGCTAAAATGACGCATGGGTAGGAGGAGGGGCTCAATAATGGTGCAAAGCATGCTTTGCACCATTATTTAATGCCTGGGTCAGACCAGGTGTTAGGGGACCTGTGGACACCATGGAATGGGCCAACAGGTGCCCTCCTCAAGCCCCAGGAACACCCCCACCCACACCAGAGGGACACCAGAGGATGGGGACTCCCATCCCAGGTAAGTATGGTAAGTATAGGTAAGTATTTTTATTTTTTAATTGAAGTGCCATCGGGGGCCCAACTTAGGGACCCCTGCATGGCACAGGGTGCAGTGGCCATGCCCAGGGGACCCTTGTCCCCTGTGATGGTCATTGGGGTGGTGGGCTTGACTCCTATCTTGTGTCATGTGGTGTGGATGGTTTTGCATCCGAAAATGGCGCTAGGCTGGTTAGAGGCATTTTATTTTGCCTCTAACCAGCCTAATGTAATTTTTTGGTGCAAAACCCCCTTGTCCCATACCGCCACCCCCACCGGCTAATGTCATTATTTTTTACTCTAGCACACCCTTTGTGCCAGATTGCGCCATTCCATAAATTTGGTGACGGCTGGCGTCCTGGAACCGCTCAAGCCGGTGCTATACTTTGTGACGCAAAACTGCGCAAATGCAGTTTGCGTCAAGAAGTATAAATATGGGCCTTTGTGTCTTCAAAAGCCTCTAGAGCACCAGTACTAACCTGCCAATCTGATCTGATGAAGGTACGTTGCTGCTGGGCTAAACATTTAGGTTGCTCCCACACAGAGCTTTTCTGCATCAACAAATCTGATTCAGTGGGAAGTCACACACCTGACACACATCCAAAACACCATAAAAACACTCACAGACACACCCCACAATCCTTTGCAATGAAAGTAGGCCAACAAAGACAGAGAACACCAGAAGCAAACACTGAAAGCCAAAATACACAAGACTCACACCCAACCACAGAAGAGCACCCTCACCGCGATTCCACCCCGTCACCATTCACCACACTCACCGTGTCACCCCCCAAACATCCACGCTTCACAGAAAGGGAGCTAAGGACCATGGTGGACGAGATCCTGAAGGTCGAGCCAAAACTATTTGGGGCTCAGGTGCAGCACACACCCATCGCCAGGAAGATGGAGCTATGGAAGACCATTGCCAACAGGGTCAATGCAGTGGGACACCATCCACGCACCAGGGACGACACCCACAAGAGATGAAATGGCATGTGGGGGAAGGTCAAGGCCATGGCATCCAGGCACCACATTTCAGTCCAGAAGACTGGGGGAGGACCTCCACCAACACCACCCGACTACACTGTCTGGGAGGAAAAGGTACTGGCCATCCTTCCCCCTGAGGGACTCACTGGAGGAATGGACTCGGGTAAGTCGTCTACATTTACCCGATATCCATCACACCTGTCATGCATGCACCACCTCACCCCTCCAACACCCACCGGGACCAACACCCCAACCAGGCCACAGGCACTGAATTCACCACCCCTGCATGCTCACAAACCCGCTAACAGGCCCACATCTCTCCCCCTGTGCATAGACACCCACCCCTGCAAGGAAGCACAATGGCCTATAACACCCACAATGCACCTCCACATACAAAGTCGAAAAACAATGGTAACCCCACTAAAACAAACTGCATGGTCCCAAAGTGTGTAAGCTGCACAAACCCGCCCAGGCCTCTACAACCCATCCGACCATGCGAATGTAACAGACATGTCCATTTCCCCCAACAGGCACCACCACCCATGCCACCTTGACGGACAGGACAAGGATTGCCATTGTCCCCCAGGGAGACAGTGGCACCTCACAGGACACTGGAGATGGAACCCTGGACACTGATGAGCAGGCTGGCCCCTCACACAGTACTGGACTGTCACCATCCAGCAGCGTCACTCGGGATACCACTGACACCCCTACCACCCAGGCAAGAACATCAGCACAGGGCAACTGTCCGTACACCTGTGTATCCAGGCCACAGACTGGTGGAACACATGTACAGAGACCACAGTCACCCCCTACCAACAGGCAGGAAGACAATGTCCCCAGTAGAAGTGGCACCGGCAGACCTTTGCAGGGGACACAGACACAGGGGGCTAGGCCCAGTGGGAGGGCATCAGTGGCATAGGGGGGAGGCCACAGGATGGATGCTGCAGCCCAGGACGTGATCTCTGAGGTCCTGGGGGCCTACCAGAATACCCATGATAGATTGGCCCAGATAGTATCCACCCTAGAGCAGAGTCAGAGGATGCAGCAAGCACACCACCATCTCATCCCCTATAGGTCAACAACAGGCGCCCAAACGGACCCTCTGGCCAAGATATGGGACTGGAACACCTGCCAAGAACAAGGCCCCCTCAAAGAAGTGACTCTGCAACAATCTGTCCACCAACTATCCCACACAATCAACAGTGCTAACAATAATTAAGAACTCATGTAAGCATTGATGGACCTACCAATACTTACAACAAGGCTGCCACCATGTTGGCATTTAGGATAACCACCCATGACCAACTGCCATCACTGTAATTTGCACGATTGAATCCCTGCACCAAAAAAAACACATATCACACTTGTAACACTGTCACCTGTCATAATGTGTGAACAAAGTGAAGTATG
This sequence comes from Pleurodeles waltl, assembly GCF_031143425.1. NCBI lineage: Eukaryota > Metazoa > Chordata > Amphibia > Caudata > Salamandridae > Pleurodeles > Pleurodeles waltl. Next base: position 748,005,795 of record NC_090439.1, read on the forward strand.
GTTGCAACTGGCTGATAACTACTTTATTTGTACCTGCGTAGCATGAAAGTACCCACTCGCCTTTCATGCTGTGCCTAAATATGTTTAGAAAAAGAAACACTAAATTGTATTCTGTCCTATGCAGACCTGGACACAGTTGCAATTAGTAAATTCAAACCCCCCCCTAGATGACATGTCACACTGACAGTATGTTTCACAGACACCAATCTCAGCCCTTAGTCCCACATAGTTACTAGAAGTAGAGTTGTATCAGTTGGGTCCTGGAATTTACATCTTCCCCTTCCTCATCATCACCATCACTCTCGTCCCCACTCTGAGGAAGCTGGTCTGGATATACAGCACCCTCCACCTCTAAGAGGGGGATAGAATTTCTCACTGCCAGGTTGTGCAGCATGCAGCAGGCCACCACTATTCTACACACTTTTTCAGGCCCATAGGCCAGTGAACCACTATGTAGACAACGAAATCTAGACTTATTGTGCGCTCTATCACCCTCCTAGTACGTCCATGGGCCTCATTGTAATTCCTCTCTGCATCTGTCCCAGGATTCCTCACTGGTGTCAGGAGCCAACACAAGTTAGGATAGCCAGAATCACCTAGAAAAAGGTGCAAAACAGAACTGTCATTGACAAGCCTCAGAGGCAGACAGCCTGGCTGTCTGCTAGGTGGCAGTTAGTGACAGGAACAACTACCTATGATCCACCCTCTGTCCTCTTGTAGTTGTTCCATCTTGTGTGGCGCACTACTGTTCCTCAGCACAAAGGAATCATGGACTGAACCAGGGAACATGGCATTCACATGTGAGATGTACTGGTCTGCAGTACATATCAATTGAATGTTCATGGAGTGAAAGTTCTTCCTGTTTCTGTACACCTGTTCACTGACTCTTGGGGGATTATCAGTATGTGGGTGCCATCGATGGCACCTATCACATGGGGTATGTTGGCAAAGGCATAGAAGTCCGACTTGATGGCAGGGAGGTCAGTACTTTGGGGAAACCTCACATAGGACTACAGGTGTCGTACAAATGCATTCAGAAATCTTGTTATTATCATGCTGAACATTGGCTGTGAAAATCCAGCACCCATGCCCTCTGTCACTTGAAATGAGCCCGTGGCCAGGAAATGGAGTGCAGAGAGCACTTGCACTTCAGTAGGGATGGCATGCTGATTACGATTTGCCAGAGTCAGTGCAGGATCCAGTAATGCACAAAGTTCAAGAATAGTTGCATGGGTGAGTCTGTAATTGATAATGATGTGATGCTCCACCATGGTCTGCATATCCACAAGTGGTCTGTACACCGATGGTGCCCTTCCTCGCCACAAGTTTCGGTACCTGGGAGGTATTTGAAACACGTGTGAGGAAGACACATACATCGGCACACATTGTCAGTCATTGAGCACTGCTGACTTGATTGTAGGGACACAAATGCTAAATGTGTTTAACATAACATCAACTAGACCATAATTATTGATCAGGGTTTGTCAGGTGTGGTATTGTTAATGGTCACATGCATATGTGTGTTTGGTGAACATTAGGGCCTGCATTGTGCAGATGCATAAATGCGTAGTTATTGGCAAAATGTCTGCCCCCTGTAATCCAGAACTGTCATGGTAGAAGTGACCTCATACCGATCGCGGTTGACGTAACAGCGTAAGGCGGTGTTTACCGCCGTGCGAACAGTCATTGGTTAACATGGATTTCAAATGGGGAATCCTAGCGTATCATGATCGCCGCCGGCGGTGACGGTGCCCACTGCCGTGGTGCGTACGCGAAGTCGTCACCCCAACTTCACTTGATTCCCTGATCTCATGCAAGCAGGTACTCCACTGAGTGAACTGCTGTGTCCTGCCTCTGGTCATGGAAGTGGCTCGTGTTGCAGGAGAAAGGGCCCCGGCCTTCACCCAAGAGGAATTGGAGAGGCTCGTAGACGGGGTCCTGCCCCTGTACGCCAAGCTCTACGGACGGCCAGACGTACAGGTGAGTAGGGGAATTGTGGGCAATGGTTGTTTGTTATGGATGGTGTTGCCAGCATATATGTGTGCACCTCTGACCCTGAATGGGCAATGGTTCCTGACATGCTGCATGCGTATGTGCTGTTAGTCTGTTTGTACTGTCCATCCCATAGTGAACATATAGCCAGCTGTATATGTTTGCCAAGTAGCTGACCTCTGTGCTACATTTCTGTGTGTCCCTTTTAGGTCAGCGCCTACCAGAAGAGGGCACTTTGGCATGCCATTGCCAAGGAGGTGCGGCCCCTTGGGGTCTACAACCGTCAGAGCACCCATTGCAGGAAGAGGTGGGAGGACCTGCGGCGCTGGATGTGAAAAATCTGCGAGGCCCAGCTGGGGAAGTCCTCCCAACGGGGAACGGGTGCCCTTTGGGCACTGACCCCCCCTTATGCTATGCATCCTGGCGGTGGCGTACTCAGACCTGGATGGGCGCTTGAAGGCTGCACAGCAGTCACAAGGGGGTGAGTACACATACCATATTCTTGACCCTTGATGGAAGTCTGTGTGTGCAATCAGGTTTATGCTGCTTAGTTGCAGGGACTCTGACTGATGTCCATCTACATGATGACCCCCGTAGGGAGCAGAGGTGTTTTTAGTCAGGTCTCCTACACGTCGGGTCCTTAAGTTGTTTATGGAATGGGTGTAGAGCAGGGTTCTGGACATTAGCCAGGGGCATGGCCATGGGTATAGTGGAAGGTGCTGCCTGTTGGAGGATCTTCTGGGTGGTGTATGTATGAACATCTATGTTCACTCCTTTCAGCTATTTACAAGTGTCTCTCCTGTTTTGTCTCCCCATCCCTGTTCTCTTGTGTTGTTTGTGTACATCAGCATCATGTGGCAAGGGAGCTGAGGCACCGGCGAGTGGGGATGCAGCGGTCCACGGATCCTCGGAGGTAAAGTCATCCGACGCCAAGGGAACCAGTGGGTTGGAGGGCGAGGGGAGTACCACGGGGGAGGCAACTACCACTGGAGGTAGTGACTCCGATACCTCCTCTGATGGGGGCTTCCTGGCGGTGGCAGACCCTAGTGCGCCCACCCCTACTGTACCATCTTCCGCCACCCCTATGCCATCACCACCCTCCCATTTGCTCCTCACCGAGTTGCCCGTGCCCGCTCACCCAGAAGGGTGGGCGTCTCCTTCGCCTCAGGCACCTCTTCCCCTGACCCAGTCAGCCTTGCTGCCCTCACGGAGGAGGCTATTGACCTCATGAGAACCATCTCTGTAGGGCAGGCAACCATCGTCAATGCCATCCAGGGGCTAGCATCAGAGATCCAGCAGACCAATGCCTATCTGGATGGCATTCACGGTGCTGTGTCTGGCCTACAGAGATCTTTTCAGGTTCTGGCCTCCTCTTTGACGGCAGACAGTTTCCCTGGTCATTCCGTCCCCCCTCCAACCTCCTCTACCCCGTCCAGCACCCCACTCCCTTCACCTGTCCAAAGCATACATTCTGACATGCAGTCACGCACCTCAACACACAAGAACCACACTTCTAAACACAAGCACCATACCTCCCACCACAAGCATTCACACAGCCAACATACACATGCCCACACGGCAACATCCACTTCCCCCAGTGTGCCCACCTCTTCCGCCTCCCTGTCTGTTCCCTCTACATGCACACCCCCAGGCACTGCACCTTCATTCACTGTTGCTGAGCCTATTCCTGCACTCACCACAATAGCACACATCCATACATGCACCCCAGACACGACACCTGCACTTACAACAACTACTTTAGTTGACACATGCAGCACACTCACCAGACTTGCAGACACCCACACAACATACATTCACACTGGCAGCCTGTCTTCTCCCACTCTGTCCACCCCCTCCTCCAAAAACACACAAACGAACCAAAATACCAACCCATCACACATCCACCACACCTCAGCATACTGTCCAGTCACTTGCACCCACTACACGCACCCCTACACCACTTATGTCCACACCCTCTGCCTCCACTTCCATGCCCTCCTCCAAGTCCAACCCCATTGCTCCCAAAAAACATTTCCTCACCCGTGCTGACCTCTTCCAACCTACTGGCCCACCCCGTCTTGTCCCTAAACGTGCACACCTCCTTGCCCTTTCCACTCCTTCCACTTGACAGCCTGCCTCTGTCCGCCCTTCACATTCCCATACCCCTTCCCCAGAGAGGAAGAAGCCCATGCTGAGCCAATTCCATCTGGCTCCACCTGGTCCAAGCACACACCCTCACCTTCCAAGGCCAAACCCAAACCCCCTCCACCTTCTGAATGCAAATCCAAGGCCCACCCCGTCGGAAATCTCCACCCCACCACCCCCTGCCCCTGTTCCCTGAGGTGACTGGATGCTCCATTGTTGCTCCTATAAGGTGGAGTACTGTAGCACCTGTGGAAGTCAGGTTGGGGCCATTGTAGCCCATGGAACTCATGACACTATGGACTGGCCATTGGCCTTACTTGACAATCGTTTGCTCAGAGAACTGCACTAAAAGTTTATGTGTGGCCTGTGTTTTGGCGGCACACTCTTGATCCATGGTCTCTCGTTTCATTGTTTGTGGGTGTGGGGCATTTGTATGTACTATGGTCAGGCTGGATTTGCCTGGTGGCGGGTAAGTACATCTTGCTGTGGGGTGTAAGGCTTGTGCTGCTGTGGTTGGGTGTGGGAGCATTGCAGGGTGGGTGGGTATGTAACTGTGCCCTTTCTTCCCTTGTTTCGTAGGTTGAGGTACTTACCGTCGTCATCTTCGTCAGCGGTCTCGGTCGTGGAGGTTTATGGCAAGGAGCAGGGCTGGCATGATCTGCAGCTCTCTAGCCGTGTCTGCTTCAGCATGTTGTGTTTGCTTATATTTGGTTAGTTTCTCCCTGGCTTTGTGTGGTGGTGGTTCCCGCCCCGGAACTGACAGCGGTCTAGTGGTTCATTATTTGATATGTGGGTTGGGACTTTCCGTCGGCCTGTGGGCGGCCTCTGCTGTCATTGTTGGCACTCCTCTACTGGCGGTGGGTGGTTTTCAGGATGCCTGTGCTTCAGTTGTTTCATTATTTGGCAGTCCATACCTCTCCTCTGCTGGCGGTTTTTACCGCCGGCGATGCTGTATTTCCCGCCGTGTTCATAATGAGGGCCTAAGTCTGAAAGTACAAATCTTCACCAGGTGAAGGTGAGAAAAGTATTTGACCAGAAAGGGACCTTCTCTTGGCATGACATTTATATTTCTTCCACTAAGACCTTTCCTGCCAAAAGTGAACACCTTCACTGAGACCTTGTACAGAGGTTATCCAATGATGTGGATCTCTCTTCAGCCCCAGCCTGCTGCTTTTCCCTGCTGAGGATTTCTGACCCCCATTTCAAAGCCGAAGGGCCTAATTTATATGTTTGCACAATGTAGACTCCATCACGACGGACCATACATACGATCAACATGATGATCCACCCTCAAAGTTTTGATGCGGGCTGACCTTTGGTTTAAACACGGTGAAGACTACTTTGGCTCTGCTGTGATGAAACCACTCCGATGGTCTTGTGGAGTAATGGCGGTTCCAGGCAGACCATTAATTCCACCAACTTAAATTAGATGGGAGGAATTAGATGTAAAGTTTTCGCTGCCTGTCATGGCCAGGAAAACCTTTGCAAAAAGGGGCAGTGAAAACTGATAAATGCTCCCCTCACCATGGGAGAGGACTTCCATGGTGAGGGAAGCATTTCATTTTCTATGTTTAAAATGAAAAACCTAGCCACTGGATTTGTTTTTTGAAAATATAAAAGGACACCATTTGGTGCAAGACTCTGTCATGTTTATGGAGACCTGCCCCAAACTGCAAAAAGTACTAGCAGGATCAACTATGACAGTAGTTACTGAAAATGCTTTAAGGAATGACTCCTGCTTGGCAGTCATTTTTAAATCTGGCAGATGGTACTTCTATCACGGTGGTGGTGTAATTTACTGCATCATCCTGGTGGAGAAATGGGCCAGCTGCTAGATAATAAATTTGGCCCTAAGTATCTGACCATTGCTCCATAACGGTCAACCTTAACTTGCACCTAGGTACCAGTCAACCATAACTAGATGACGGCAGTTAGAGCTTAACATTTCTTGGTGCCATTTTGACATTTAAACATTTAGCATTCATAACTCTGGCTTGCCTTTTTGGATTTTTCATCAATTTGGTATCGTTTTATTCAATAAAATGTTCTGTATTTTTATAAATAGATTGGGGATTTTTCTTTAGTTGTGTTTTGCCTGTTTGGGTACTGCATATATACTTTACACTTTGCCTCTAATTAAAGACTGTCTGTCCAAAGCTATTGCTACCAGGTGGTTGAGCTCAGATTACTTTAGTAACTTTAAAGAATCAATGGACAATGGTTGTGGTTATTACTTGAGAAAGGTACTCCACCCCTCAATTAATACCCAATTCTTACTTAGTGCTATTCTGGAGATTCCAGCGCAGTTTCCTAAGGGCTCCAGTAGTTTTTTGTGATGCACAGCAAGATATGCAGCAGACAGGTTGCGTAGAAATAGCATTTCAGATTTCCCCAGCCAAGACAGAAGGGGAGCTCTTTCCTGATATTGGCTGTTGTGTTTTCTGCCCCTCTCCTGAGTTTGAAACCTCATTGTCTATGGTGTAGAACAGAGTTTGGTTCTATGAAATCTTGCAACTGATGTTTTACCTCATGTTGCTGATAAAGGACAGCTTCAAGATTGGTCTTTAGTGAGCTGGTTCCATATGGTTTGCTGGTAGTATCTTTAAGCAGTAGTGTTTTAGGGTGTTTGGAACTATTTCTTGCTCGAGAAAATAATTTATGAATCTTGGTGTTTCGGGGCCAAGTAGAGGCAAGTGATCTTTTATTGTAGTTGCCAGGCAAGTTTTTACTGAGATGTTCAAGGCTTTCAACTTATCATATGCTTTGCAGGCTATCTCAGGACTCAGTACTGAAAAAAATAAAAAACAAATGGATGGGAGGTTTGATCGAGCACAATGTTTTGTTTCCAAATTCTCCACCCAGAACTTCAGAATGTTATAGTCAAAGAAGAATATCAGGTTTTCACATTGCTGGTCAGAAACAATGGGCATTGTTTAATACCTCCAGTTCAGGCATTAGGTGAAACATTTTATATAATCCCCTACTTTGAATCAAGGTCTGATTGATTTGGGTAACAAAGTGGGCTTCCTTTGCCTTATGGATGGTTCTACCAGACTGCCTTTCGGCTACTGCCTGGGTTCTTCTCCACTCTTGTTAGACTGTTTTTCAGGGTTTATATTTCATGCATTAACAATGTTGATTAATATGACTTTTCACCTTTGATTTTGTCTACATAGGCTGAATTAACATGATCACAGTTAAAACAAATTGTATATGAGGTCTAGAACTGTTTATTAGTGTGTTTCTGCTATGCCACATTTCCCTGTTAGACACTTTAGGGGTCATTACAACATTGGCAGTAAAAGATGCTTACCGCCGTGCAGAAGACCGCCAACACACCCCTGCGGTCGCGGAATTCTGCCACGGTCATTATGACCCAAAGCCCGGAATCCGCCAAAATCTAGACACCCACACAAGTCCGCCACACCAAAGGTCAGTGATAAACTGGCGATAACAAAACCGACACCGTTACGCCAACAGGAATACGCCCACACTATCACGACCCACGAATCCAGCCACGCTCAAAATACACACACACTTTCAAAACACTACCACATTGGACAATTCAAAATACACACACCTGATACACATACACACACCACTCCCACACACCCAATACAATATAAAACATACACCCACATCACCCACAATCCCCTACGACCACAATTGCGACAGAAGTCCAGAGAGAGACACCACCATCTACAAACTCTAATCCACAGGCACTCAACACCATCACTCACACAACATCCACGCACCTCACACAACACACCTCTAAATATCACCCCACACATCACAACACACCCCACTCCACACGTCACCCACACCACCCCATGGCACCGCAAAGACACCCCAGGTTCTCTGAGGAGGAGCTCAGGGTCATGATGGAGGAAATCATCCGGGTAGAGCCACAGCTATTCGGATGACAGGTGCAGCACACCTCCATAGCTAGGAAGATGGAGCTATGGTGAACAGTCGTGGACAGGGTCAACGCAGTGGGTCAGCACCCAAGAACTAGGGATGACATCAGGAAGAGGTGGAACGACCTCCGGTGGAAGGTGCATTCCGTGGTCTCAAGACACCACATCACGGTACAGAGGACTGGCGGCGGACCCCCACCTCCGCCCCCACAACTAACAACATGGGAGGAGCAGGTCTTGGCTATACTGCATCCTGAGGGCCTCGCAGGAGTAGCTGGAGGAATGGACTCTGGTAAGACAAATCTTTACTACTTCATCCCCCACCCTACCTGCATGCCATCACATACCCCCACCCTCGCCCTCACCCCCATCACTCCAACTCCTCACACATGTCCCAATATCACAAACCACATATCCCAAGCCCAAGCCCTGCATGCAACACCAAAGCATGGACACCCATCACCAAAGCATGTCCACTGCAAATACCCATACACCCCCCTAAACCATTATCACACAAGGTCCTACACAGGAATGCAAGCACTGGGGTACACGGTCATCCACCCATTGCACACCATGGCACACACAGATGCAATAATCATGCTTTTACACCCATGCAGGACCCCTACCCAATGTCACCGGACAGGAGGGTCCAGATATGTCCACTCCACCCACAGAAGAGGCCCACAGTGATGACAGCAGCTCTGTCCAACTGGATCTAGATGACCAGCCTGCCCATCTGGGACCTCAGGACAATCGGTTCCCCTCACACTGGCACAAGCCACTGCAGATCTTCCCCCCTCTGGAAACACCAGCACAGCACCCAGCCAGTGGGCCCATACCTCTGTCCCCAGGACACGTCAAGCAGCAGTGTGTCCACCACTACAGGGAACCCAGGCTAACCCACCACCCCAACAACACCAAGGACCTGGGGGCAGTGGTAGTGGGCACACGGTTCAGGGGACAGAGGCACAGGAACACAGGGGAACTGGGAGAGCTGCTGTGTGACAGGGGGAGGACAGGCCGAGGGAACCCACTCTCCGCGAGGCCCTCTCCAACATCATGGGATCCTACCACCATTCCCAGGAGAAGATGGCAACAGTACTGGCCAAGTTTCAGGAGACACAGCGGCTGCAGGAGGAACAGTATTTGGGCTTCAGGGAGAAACTCAAATCCATCAATTCCACCCTGGGCACCATTGTAGGGGTGCTGAAGGAAGTCGTGAACACCAGGAGGGACACTGTGCCTGGACGATGAACTGCCCACCACCTCCGCCGGCGCTAGTGGACAGGAGGCACCGCCACAGGACCACCACACCAGCACCCCACCCCCTGCAGTGGGAGAACCACCCTGCAAACAGTCCCTGAGATCCAGGACAAAGACAGAGAACAATGCCAAAACCCCCGCCAAGAAATGAGACCACCCTGATTGTCATCCTTTTGTCCCACCTTGTCACCCTCTCCATTCTTAAACTGCCCCAGCTCCACTTCCTATGCCCCTTTGGACAATGCACCTGTGAGACTAATAGACTGGACTCTGCAATGGACATTCCTCCACCATCACCCCTCACCATTTTACAACCCCCTCCAATATTGAGCACTTAAATAAAGCACAAAACAATCAGGAGTCTGTCTGTGATTTCAAAATAGTGTATTAGCATTTACAGTGGCAAAATGCTCATTCAAATGTAATGTCAACATACCTATGTCACAGGAGGAAACAAAGCAGATGTCACACAGTGGGACCCACATCTGTGAAATCGTAAGGGAAAGTGACAACTCAGTGACCATACACTGGGTGAAATGACAGACAGTAGAGAGGTAGTACATTTAAATCAGATGTAGCAGGCACTGTTGTCTTCTTACCTGTGTCTCACTGGAAGTATTGCAGGATCACCGTGTTCCTGTTGTCGATGTCCTCTTCTTCTGCTTCCTCGTCTTCACTGTCCACAGGCTCCACAGCTGCCACAACACATCCATCCGGACCATCCTCCTGCAGAAAAGGCACCTGTTGTCGCAAAGCCAAGTTGTGAAGCATACAGCAGGCCATGATGATCTGGCATACCTTCTTTGGTGAGTATAATAGGGAACCACCTGTCATATGGAGGCACCGGAACCTGGCCTTCAGGAGGCCGAAGGTCCGCTCTGTAATCCTCCTAGTCTGCCCATGGGCCTCATTGTAGCGTTCCTCTGCCCTTGTCCTGCGATTCCTCACTGGGGTCAGTAGCCATGACAGGTTGGGGTAACCAGAGTCACCTGCAAATGGCGAGGGACAACTGTTAGACACACACAAACTCATAGGGACATCCACAGATCCAGACAACTATTCCCACTGTATTGGGTCCATGTGCTCACCTAATAGCCACACCCGGTGCCTCTGGAGTTGCCCCATCACATAAGGGTTGCTGCTATTCCGCAGGATGTAAGCATCATTCACTGAGCCAGGGAATTTGGCAATAACATGGGAGATGTACTGGTCTGCCAAGCACACCATCTGCACATCCATGGAATGGTAACTCTTCCGTTTTCTGTTCACCTGTTCACTCCTGCGGGGGGTACCAAGGCCACATGTGTCCCATCAATGGCACCTATGATGTTGGGTCTAAGCCCCAGGGCATAGAAATCAACTTTCACTGTAGGCAAATCCTCCACCTGAGGGAAAACTATGTAGCTCTGCATGTGTTTCAGCAGGGCAGACAACACTCTGGACAACACGTTGGAAAACATAGGCTGGGACATCCCTGATGCTATGGCCACTGTAGTTTGAAAAGACCCACTTGCTAGGAAATGGAGTACTGACAGCACCTGCACTTGAGGGGGGATTCCTGTGGGATGGCGGATAGCTGACATCAGGTCTGGCTCCAACTGGGCACACAGTTCCTGGATTGTGGCACGATAAAGCCTGTAGGTGATGATCACATGTCGCTCCTCCATTGTCGACAGGTCCACCAGCGGAGGATGCCGCCATCTCCTCACATGCCCCAGCGGACGGTGCCTATGGAGGAGAACAGTGAGCAGAGAGTCAACCATCTCTGTGGTACATAGACACAGTTTACTCTGAAAATATTAGCAATTCGAAATTAGCCTGTATGAGTGTTTAGGCAAGGCCTACATATGTGTGACGCAGTCAAAAATAATGCCATGTGGGCCCATGAAATGGCGGCTGCCTGACCTGTAAAGTGGGACAAGGGGATATGAGGTAACTGCGCTGGCGTTGTACACCGTCGCGGTAGGCGGTCGAAGACCGCAGCGCAATCCTGCATTGGTTAACATTGGACCCTATGGGTCCCAGGAGGCAATGACGATGTACGCCGGCGGTGACGGTACGCACTGCAGCGGACGTGACCGCCATTTTCTCTCTGTTTAATCACTTGATACCTGATTTTCGATAGGAGAGGACCTACACTGCAAGTGCTGCTGTGACCTCAGTCTGGAAGAGACAATGGCTCGTGTGTCTGGGGAAAGGGCCCCTGCCTTCAGCACGGAGCAGTTGGAGAAACCTCCCCCAGTAAACGCTACTCTACGGTCCTCCAGACAAACAGGTAAGTACACTGTGAGCATGCTGTATGGGCAATGCCTGTGTGAAGTGGGGCGGATGAAAGATAGGGGGGGTCAGAATGAGACGTGCATGAAAAGACTGTAAGTGCATGTGCGTCATGTCAAGGTTAGGGATGCGGGCCAATGACTGTAATGGTGCAGGCGGTAATATCTTCTCCTTTTCCCCTGTACTATTCCTGTAGGTCAGCGCCCACCAGAAGAAGGACATTTGGCGTGCCATCGCCAAGGAAGTTCGGACCCTGGGGGTCTACCACAGACGGAGCACCCACTGCCGGAAAAGATGGGAGGACATTCGCCGCTGGAGCAAGAAGACGGTCACCACCCGCACTACCATTCACACGTCCCCTGTGTCCTCTCCCAGTGTGTCTGTGAGGCCACCTCCCAAGGTACACAAACGCAGCCACACACCCACCCAACAGCCATCCACCTCACGACAACCTCCAGCCCATGCACCTCCACCCAAAGTCACTAAACGTACACCTCCTACAGCCACTACCTCTTCCTCCACTCCCAAACCCCCTCCAGCTACCCGTCCCAGTGTTCCGAAGAAACTTTTCCTGGCCAACCTTGACCTCTTTCCCTCACCTCCCCCACCCCTTCAGTCTCCTAGGGCCCGACTCTCCAGGTCCCAACCTAGCACCTCAGCCACAACATCGGTGGGACCAGTGGTGCCAGTAGTCACCTGATTATGGAGTGCACCAGGCAGCAGGGCAGCCAGTGTGGCAAGGAGCCAGAGTACAGACAGTCCCCCACCTGTCAAGCATAAAAAGTTGGCCAGTGCCCGACGGGAGAGGGTAAAGAAATCAGCCACCAAAGCCGCTCCCAGGGGTACAGTTGGGAGTGTGGAGACAGCTGCAACACCATTCAAGCGGGGGAAGGGGCACATTAAAACCGGCAAGTCTGGGAAGATCAGGACGGTGGACAAGACCGCCAGCAGCCCCGTTGCCCAGGACAAGACCGCCAGCAGCCCCGCTGCCCAAGACAGGACCGCCAGCAGCAGCCCCGCTGCCCAAGACAGGACCGCCAGCAGCCCCGCTTCCCAGGACAAGACCGCCAGCAGCCCCGCTGCCCAAGACAGGACCGCCAGCAGCAGCCCCGCAGCCCAGGACAAGACCGCCAGCAGCCCCGCTGCCCAAGACAGGACCGCCAGCAACCGCCCCGCTGCCCAGGACAAGACCACCAGCACCACCGCAGGACAGTGAGCGCCAATGATTACTACGCTACGGAGGCCGCCACAGGCAGGATGAAGCACCCTGGGCACCAATCCCCCTCCAGAACCAGTGGAGAAAAGCATCCACTACCTTAGTCCTTGGCAGGATGAAGCACTCTGGGCACCAAGCCCCCTTCAGAACCAGTGGAGAAAAGCATCCACTACCTCTGTCCTTGGCAGGATGAAGCACTCTGGGCACCAAGCCCCCTCCAGAACCAGTGGAGAAAAGCATCCACTACCTCAGTCCTTGGCAGGATGAAGCACTCTGGGCAACAAGCCTTCTCCAGAACCAGTGGAGAAAAGCATCCACTACCTCAGTCCTTGGCAGGATGAAGCACTCTGGGCACCAAGCCCCCTCCAGAACCAGTGGAGTATCCCATCCACTACCTCAGTCCTTGGCAGGATGAAGCACTCTGGGCACCAAGCCCCCTCCAGAACCAGTGGAGACTGTTATCCACTTGAGAGACTATGGCTTTGCACTCCCCATGATTGAACAGTGGGCAACCCACCCACTGTAGAGACTTGAGAGACTGTGGCCTTGCACTCCCCAGGATTGAACAGTGGGCAACCGACCCACTGTTATCAACTTGAGAGACTGTGGCTTTGCACTCCCCAGGATTGAACAGTGGGCAACCCACCCACTGTTATCGACTTGAGAGACTGTGGCTTTGCACTCCCCAGGATTGAACAGTGGGCAACCCACCCACTGTAGAGACTTGAGATACTGTGGCTTTGCACTCCCCAGGATACATCAATGGGCATGGAGCCCCCTCGTGGAGCTGGCGTCGTGCACTCATCCGGCTGAGGTGCCCCCCCCTTCCCTTCCCCCTGAGGTGCCTGTTTTATTTCTATCTGATGCCCCTGCAGTGTTCTCTCTGTCCTGTTCGGGTATTGAGTGTGGGCCTCGCCCATGCCTTTTGGGCCCAGTGGTCCACGGACTATGATGGTGGAATCCCTTGGACTTGAGTTCTTGGTGTATATAATTGTTCATACAGTAGTGTAAATGTGTATATATGTAAATATTTTTGATTACTGTATTTTTATATATTACAATCATTCAACTCATTTCCTTTTGTCCTTGCATTCTTCCGGGGGGGTTGGGGGGTGTAACTGTGATGTATCAATATGTATTGGTGTGTGTGTTGTCGTGGGTGAGGGTGGGAGTGTTGCGTATTGCGTGTGTGTTACACTGTTTTTTCCCTCCCCCCTCCCCTGTGTCGTAGGTGCAGTACTCACTGTGGTCTTCGCCGCCGGCGTTCGTGCTCCTGGTAGAGGAGCAGGAAGATAAAGGCTGGGAGTATCTGAAGTTCCGGCTCCATGGCGTCCTGGTTCCTCGTGGGGTGTGTAGAGGTGAGCGTTTTCCCTTCGAAGTCCTGTTTCTGCCGTGTTTTTGTTCGCGGTGAATCCGCCCCGGAAAAGGTGGCGGATTGGCCTCTCATGATACTGTGGGCGGTACATTGTCTTCCGCCTGTCTGTTGGCGGTTACCGCCGCGGTGTTTGTTTGTACCGCCATGGCGGTCGTAGTGTTAAAGTGGCTGTCTATGTTGGCGGTTTCAGCCACGGTTGTAATTTCATTTTTTTTACCACCGGCCTGTTGGCGGTTTTACCGCCGCTTTAACACCGACCGCAAGGGTTGTAATTACCACCTTTATGTGTATTATCTGTGCTAGTGAGAATCCAGTAAATCAGAGGTGTCTGGAGGGGTGGTAGAAGTATGTGTGGCTATTGTGGTAGGCTGGACCTATGCTGTGTAATGCTTTTTATGTCAGTGTGAGTAATTTGAATTGAGTGTGCTTGTTTACGGGGAGCCAGTGAAATACTTTGAGGTGTGGAGATATGTGAGAGCGGCGGGATAGGTAAGGACAAGTTTTACTTCAGTGTTTTGTAAGGTTTTACACCTGCTCAGGAGCTGTTTGGTGACTCCTGAATAGAGTGTGTAGCAGTAGTCAAGTCTGCTGGTAATCAAGGCCTGTGTTACTGTTTTCCTGGTGTTATCTAGTAGCCACTTGAAGGTTTTCCATAGCATCCGCTTGATATGGAAGCAGGTGGAGGTCACTGTCTTTACCTAAGCTGGAATGTTGAGTTTGTCATTCAGAATGATTCCTAGGTTTCTAGCATGGGTGTTGGGGACTGGTGTGGGGCCAAGGTCTTCCTTCTGAAAATCAGCACCTCAGTTTTGTCTGTGTTGAGCTTTAGGCACTTGGCTTTCATCCCGGTGGCCACTGCAGTTATGCAGGAGGCAAAGTTGCTTTTTGTTGCAGAGGTCTTGTCCATCGGTGAAAGTATCAATTAAGTGTCATCTGAGTATAAAAGAATGATCTCATGAGGTCTGTTATTGGGGTTATCTTGATGTTGAACTAGGTCAGGCCGAGAGATGATCCTTGGATGACCCCACAGATGTGGCTCTTGGCTTCCGTCTTTTAGGGTGGCAAGCTGCCTCTTTATGCTCTTCTTGTAATGAATGAGCAGATCCAGTTGAGTAAAGTCCTTGGATGTTCGTTTCATGTAGTCTCCTGATGAGGGTGGAGTAGGAGACCATGTTGAAATCTGCTGAGAGGTCAAGCAGGAGGAGGGCCATTGTTTCTCATGGGTGAAGGATCATTCTGATGTTGTCGGTTGCTGCAATGAGGGCAGTTTCAAAGCTGTGGTAGAAACATCATGATTTGTCTGATACTACTGCAATACTACGTATAGATATTGAGAACACTCTCAAGTTTATTATAGTAGCAGTTCCTACAGCAGATGCAACAGCAACTGAATTTTGGTGCCTGTTCGTTGACCTTTGTACATGCTCTCTACCTTTAACCTTGGATCCAGGTGGGAGTAAATACAGTAAGGTCATCTCCTTTCCCTATTGAACACAGCCAGAGACAGAGGCGTCACTTTCAGCATTTTTATCCACACTGGGAGTAGAGCCCTTGGCCATCTGGATAAGGAAGAATGGCTTGGTGCATGGGCTTAATAGCATAGCAAGACAGAAGATAGGGTTGCAATATATTGATTTTCTGCTCTCCTTCTGCCACAGAAGATGGACAGTAGAATGACTCACAATTTGTTTTTATATCTGCAGTGAAACTTTGGTGCTGTTAATGAATGGACACAAGTCAACAATCTACCAAATGCAAGAAGAGAAACCAGTAGAAGAGTGAGCCTCACCACAGAAACTCTTAACTAATAGCAAGTTAAAATACTTAGGAATACATATATCCTTCTATGTCACAGTCTGTGAGGCTTTACCATGACTGCACTTGCAAAACTTCATAAGAAGCATAGAGCATGAGATGCCCTCTCTATTCACACACAGTGTGTCGGGTCACTCTCTTTAAAATAATTGCTGTAACAAAACTTCTATAAATAACTCAAAACTCCACTGAGAAATCTGAGCTGTGTTCCTTCATGCCATCAGGGCCATGTCTAGTGGTAGGGAAATCCACTAGGATCTTCAGGAAAAAAAGGTATCCAATCCACATATGACGATGGGCTTGGTATTGCTAATAAGAATTTGTTTTACTGGCCTTCACAACGTCCCTCTATAGATGAATGGATATTTAAAGATAGAGACAACCATTCCTTTTGTGGTGATGTTGTCTCTGTTTGAAGGAGCAGCTCTATAGGGCTGTCTATATGGATCCAGACACCCAGGCTCCTTCCCAGAACCAGTTAAAAGAATCCTCAACTGTTGGCACAAAACCCTGAAGTAGATTATGGCTAATGGGACAGTAACACCTGAGACCCCCCTATGGAACAGCACAATACTTAAACAGGTATCAACATTAAAAGGATTCCATCAATGGGACATTATTGGTATTTCGAAAGTGGGCAACATGTGGGCAACTGATGGGCAAATTAATTTGGCCTCCAAATCACAAGTTTTATAGGTATTTAGAACTATTACTTGCACTAGATCGATTCAAAACCAAGTTGTACTCCTTTGTGAAGTTCAACCGCATTAAGACAGTAACCGTGAGGATTTCTTTTTATGAAACATGGTATATTACACATCTATTGCTCCCTTACAGTAAATGCACTAGATAGATTCACAATGCTTAGACAAATATAAGAAGACATTGTTCCATTGGACAAAAAAGACTCGTCTGAGGCCAGGCTAGCACCAGGAAAGATGGCCATATCAGCATTCAGATCAGATACTTGCACAGATGCTACTATTCACCAAACAAATTACAGAAAATAAGGTTACTCAGTAATTATGTCTGTTCATGATGTGGGGGGCAAATAAGGCAGGCTGTTTTTCTTTAAAATCTATTTCATTAGTTTAAAACATTTCAACTGTAACCATTACAGAGTCGAGTATGGTTTGCAATGCGTTGTCAAAACATATTCAAGGGGGAATGTATACATGACAATTTAGCACACAGTTAAAGCAGCATCTATAACATTATCTGAGAGAGACACCTATGTCATTTGTGTTCATAATTCCCCAATATATTCAGTTATACAGATATTAACAACTGTCATTACAGGTGTGCATGTTGCCTGAGTGGTCGGGGTGACAGCCACGCATCCAGAATTCTTCCAGACAAAGCCCTTAGGTTCCAAGTCACTCCTCCCCCAATTTCAACAGAGATCAGCATCTCTGTTCACTGCCAATAGAGCTCACTTCAAGTAAACATTGTCGTGCTCTGTGTGTGTGTGTATTGGGGAGCAGTTAGTGTGGGTATTCTGGTAGTCCAGAAAGGAAAGTAGGTATGCGTGCTCGAAGAGTCCTACGAGCTGTTGGCTTCTTCAGGGTGGACAAATATTGTGCTTGGCCTCAAGTGTCATTCTAAGCATGTCCCATATGTCATAGCCTGCACCTAGCTGACCACTGTGACAAAGGGATTTCAATACACGTGTCTCCACTCACCCCCATTTCTGGTGGCATGGGTGCTTTCCATCTCATGGCAATGTCTTTTGCACATGGTGAATGCCAGATCAGCAAATCTATGGAGAAGTTTGTCTCTTTTGGGTCGGGGACGAATTCCTAATAGGTAGGACTCTGAAGTGGGGTCAAATACACAGTCTGTTATGACAGATGTGTCTGCCACAATTACCTGCCACACGTTCAACAGCAAGGGGTATTCCCATACCATGTGATAAAAGCCTCTCTCAATAGCCCCACAGTGTGGACAACTAGGCAGGGAACATGAGTTTAATACGATGTGGAGATAGCTCTGTCTGGTGAATGAAGTTAAACTGCGTGTACCGGAATCGGGGTTATGGGACACCCTCCTTACTTGCTGGAGAGCCTCTCCCCAAGTGTTGGTCTACATGAGCTGTGGAAGAACTGCATTCCATCTGTTGATTGCAGCTTCCGGTTGTGTAGTACCAGATATCGATAATGCACCGTATAGGAGTGTTACTACTTTTTTGGAGCTGGCGCCTGATAATAATGTGTGACGAATAGGAAAGTGTGAAGGTTCCGTACTGTTGGTCCCCCAGGCCGCTCTAAGCAGTCGGTAGATAGCATGGTATGCCGGGAAATGCCTCAAACCCAGGGAAATGATTTCCCTGATGGCCTCAAATGACATTAGGACACCATTATCAAAGTGTTCTCCTACTGTCTCCATCCCTGCTTCTATCTAGGTAGTAAGGTCATGAGATCTGGTCAAGTGTGTGCTTCCTGGAATTTGATCAATAGGAATTAGAGGGGAGTATGGAGGGGAGGTGGACCTACCCGCACATAACGGTGCCAACAAGCATGGGCAAATCTCATTAGAATGTTTTTGTCGACCCGTAATTGTGTGCGTTCCGAGAGCCGTTCCCAAGCGTGCCAGCACCCATTTAACTTCTTCGTCAGCAGAGGTGCTCAACCAGCGGAAGGGCCACAGCAGTTACGCTGCAGCATAATAAAGTTAAACATTTTGTGCTCCTAGGCCCCCCTCCTGAAGCGGGAACTGCAGAATTGATAGTGCCCAAAAATGTCTATCCTTACCCCATATGAGCCCTAAAAGTAAAACGTTCAGTTCTCGAAAGAAGCTCTTGGGTACAGTTATGGGCAGCGGAGTGAAAAAATACAACAGTCTTGGGAGTATCAACATTTTAGCTACTGACACTCGGCCCAGGGGTAATAGCTGTAGGGAAATCCAAACATGGAGAGATCCTCTCATATAACAAAGTGCACAGACCAGGTTCCCCTCCCTAAGGGCATCCACTGAATGATACACCTGAATGCCCAAATATTTAAAGGAGTCAAAGCACCATGGTAGTTGGTAGGTTGGAAGTGCATCCCTGAGGGGAGCCAGTAATTTGGTCAGGGGAAAGAGACAAGACTTGGACCAATTGACCAAGAGGCCTGATAATGTCCCAAAGGTGTCCAGCAGAGACATCACTTCAGGTTGTGATGTCTTGTCATGCCCAAGGTAGATCAATGCATCATCAGCATAGAGCAATACAATATGTTGAGTGTTCATTCTCCGAATCCCCCATTGCGGCGCCCGCAAATGAAGATGGACAGATAGAGGCTCCATCGTGAGCATAAACAACAGGGACGATAATGGACAGCCCTGCCCGGTGCCTCTACCAATCGGGAAGCTCACTGAGATCAATCTGCCTGTTTTAGCCGTTGGGCTAGTATATAAGGTTCATACACATCTCAAAAACCCCTCCCCAAAGCCCATATGACATAGTGCCACAAATAAGAATGCCCAACTTTGAGTATCAAACACCTTTTCGATATCGAGGGATATAGCCATACTGTAATATGCTGTAGGTGGAGTATCATGTAGTATACATAATAGTCTCAGTATATTAAGGAACGTGTTACGGGCCAGTATGAATCCCGCTAGATCCTCATGAACTAAGCTATGCACTAAGAGGATATATCTGTTCGTTATAACCCTGCCCAGAATTTTGCAATCAATGTTAAGGAGGGATAGCGGTCTATAGGAAAGCACATCCTTAGGATTGCGTCCCGTTTGGGCAGCACTACAATCAGTGCCTCGCGTTGCGAGCCAGGAAGCTCCCCCCCCCCGTCCACCCCTCCTAGAATACTTTCAACAGTGGTTGTACTAGATGCACCGAGTATGTGGCGTAATACTCTATTGACAGTCCATCCATGCCAGGTGTTTCAGTACAAGCAATCTGGGAGATAGTTATTCGTATTTCCTCCGGTTGTAGGGATTCTTCAAGGGCTACCTTCTGAAAGGGCGAGAGCTTTACAAAGGGGGAAGTACTCAGGAACGCTTCCATCTGCTGGGGAACGGTTGTCACATCTGCCTGGTATACCATACTATAATATTCACGGAAGGCGTCATTAATGGCAGCATGAGAGGTAGCCGCATTCCTGTCAGCCAACTTAATTGCCCCAATTGAGGTATGCTGATGTTCAATGTGGACAACCTACACCAACAATCTGTCTGAGTAGTCACCCTCTGCATGTAGTCGGGTTAAATAATATTGATGATCGTGTTGGCGTAGGCGTAAGTTAGCATCGTTAACTAATTTCCGCAGTGCACAAAGACGGTCAGGAGTAGCCAAGTGGTTCACGATTTCTATTTCCAGTTTCCGTATGGTCTTCTCCAGTGCAGTGACTTTCCTGTGCAATAAGTGTTGAATCCCCCATGTGGCTGACATGCAGTGGCCCCTTACTACTATCTTGTGGGCATCCCATTCCATGGCTCAGAGATCAGTTGAGCCATTGTTTTGCTGCAGATATTGTGTAATGGAACCAGCGAGTTCATCCCTAAATGGGATATCTAGTATCGCCTCAGTTTGCAACTGCCACGTAGGAATAGTGGAGCGCTGTTTACCCCACTGTATAGTGAGAGGCAATGAGGAATGGTCAGAAACAACATGGGTGAGGTACTGCGAGCGTACATTCATGTGGCCGAGTGAGGTGGATCCCCATATTACATCTATCCTAGTGTGAAATTTGTGTGTTGAGGAATAGTAGGAATATTCCCTTTGTGTTGCGTGTCCAATACGTCATATGTCATAGAGCTCTCTGTCCTTAGCCCAGGATTCCAAACAGTGGGAAGTCTTCCTGCTTACTGCGCTTCACAGAGGGGGAAACGAGCGATCAAGTTTCACATTGGGTACACAATTAAAGTCACCTCCCCATAGACAAGGGGCCAGCGGTGAGGGTATTAAAGAAGTCACCCTGCGCAAAATTGGGCACATAGACACCCACAATCGGCTATGGTGTACATTCTAACAGTCCCTCTAGCACAACATACCGGCCCCCGTGTCCTGCCTCTGGTACTGCTGGACGAATGGTATCCCCGGTGCTCTCCATATCATGGCTCCTCTAGTGAATGCTGAAGACAAGGTGCCATATACCTGCCCCCGCCGTCGTTTCCTAAGTTTCTGCAGCTCACTGTCTATGAGATGTGTTTCCTGCAATATAGCAATGTGTGCATTTTAGTGTTTAAGGAATTAATGAATTCCTTTTAGCTGGTGTGACCTTGTCATTCCAGGACAGGACAGGACATTATAGCACTGAGCAACATTATCAGTGTAGGTGCCCATAGGAAAAGAATGTCGTTGAGCATGTACAACGTGGTGTTTCCCCACGAGTGAGGCTATGAGCGCCCACGGCTGTGCATTGTATGTATAGTAACATTTCAATTTCCCTTCTTGCGACCCGTTGGGCCATATCCTGTTCCACGTCCCTTCTCTGCAATATCACTTTAATTAGAACCAATTCAACCATTCTTAACATCAAGCCCCAAAGTTGGTGGCACATGGGCACACTGCCAATTACCCCCGTTACAAAAAGGAGAAAGAACAAACAGCATTCAGGGAGAAGAGCTGTCTATGTGGAAACCTTTGTGGGAGCTGTGACAAGCTTGTCCTCTATGGGCCTCAGCATTGGCCCTGAAAAGGAAAAATAATTAGTCAGCATAAGGGCCACATCCAGACCTGTTGCCAATGGAAAACCTGCAGTTCGGACGTGGACAACCACCTGTTACCCTCATAGGCGCCCCCTTTCACAGCCAGCAAGGCCTCATAAGGCTGTGGTTGGGCCAATAAGAGACATCCGTGGGAGCCAACCATTCACATAAATTATGTTAGGCACATATACTAACAGTTGTTGCTAGCGTGTTCATCTACTTTACTTGGAAAGCGTCTAGGTGCTCGTTCCGTTAGTAAGTGCTATGTGAATCATTCTGGATACAGTCATCAGAGGTCATCCGCTGTCCGGAGGGTGATCTCTGGGCCATCAACCATGTCCAGGAGAGTGGAGCGAGAGCTCCGCGTGTCCCTGTCCGTGTCTTGATACATCCTAGGACTGTCCTGTATTGGTGCATAGTCATTTTCAGTGTGAAGGGCTGTCTCCTGTAGTGCTTTAACTCTTTCCGCTGGTGCTTCGGTTTTAGTAGGTTTGACTTGAGGTCTGTTCTGTCGGCAATGGTGGGCAGCAGACATCAACCACTCCTCCTGTTCATGGTCCCCTGATAGGGATTGAGCTATGCCTTTGGCGTGCATCCATGTCCAGGCGTCTGCAGAAGAAGTGAGTCCTCTCATCAGCAATCACTCTAAGCTTGGCAGGAAACTTCAGGGCGTATGTAATGTTATGCCCACTGAGGTGCTACTTGATTTTCATGTAGGCGTTCTGTTGGCATTGCACCTCCGCTGTAAAGTCTGGATAGGCCGTGATGGTAGCGCCCTCATATTTTTCAGGACCCTGTTTCCGAAAACAGTGCAGGATCATGCCTATAATTGAGGAAGGGGGCTATGAGCAGACGAGGAGGTGCACCTGGTGGCGGCGGCCTACTGGGAATCCTGTGGGCATGTTCTATTGTGAAAAATTTCAGAATTTTCCATTTTAATATTGTGGTCATAAGCAAGTGTTCAATGAAGCGTTCTGCACTGAGGTCTTCCATGTTCTCTGGAAACCCCATGAATCACACATTATTTCAACAATAGCACCCTCAGCATCTTCCGCTCTGCAATGCACCTCCACGTCAAGCCTCTTAATTTGTTCCTGCAGTACCAAAAGAGTGGGGTCCATGGTGCAGAATGGTCGACTCCGTTTCTACCACTCTGTCAGACAGTTTATGGTGATCAGCCCTGAGTAGGCTGACATCTTTGGAGACAGAGTCTATCCTGTTTTCCAACGACGGTTTTGTGTCCAAAATGGCTTGCAGTATTTTCTCAAACTGGCTTGAATGCGACTGGAACATAGTTTCCAGGTGCTGTAATGTCAATGGGACCACAGTCGCTGACAGCGGGACGGGAGGTCCCTCCTGATTATCCTGTGACGATGATCTAATGGCCTTGGGCTTCCCCATCATGCCACTGTGCCACGGCGCTCTTCCGCCACCAGTTAGGCAAGTTGCCAATGTCCCTACCGACGACAGACCAAATTCACTGAGGCGCTGCCACCACAGTGGTGATGAAACCACCCTAAAGAGGCTCTGTATGCCATAAGCCAGTACCTGTGGAGCCCCCCGTTTGATGACCTTATCTATGTGCAAAGGATGAAAAGGGGTAGGCAACCACCTTCAGCCATCACCCGCCAGGCTGTTCGCATTCAGAAACACCCCCAAGCATCCGCACCTATTACAGGTCGCTGTGTACTTGGGCCACATCTGGAGTATGATACAGGGTCTATAATATTGTATAATGTGTGCCGCCGGGGTGGGGTCCGTTAGTTAGGCATACAGGACTGTTCAATGACCCCCCCCATGTAGGTCTCCATACAAGGGGGGCCGCACTGCTTCTAGCCTTTCGGGTTCTCAAGGGGAGATGTGGTGTCCCTGCATTGGCGCCTCGTGCGTCCGGGTTGCCTGACCTCCTCCAGCACCCCCGCCTATTGAGGGTCGTTCCTTCATGGCTACTAGTTCCCCTGTCAGCCTCCCCATAGATTTAGGTGGGGTCGCTGGAATCCCCTTCGCACCGTGGTTCTCAACAGGCCCCTGAGTCCTTCTTACCAGCTAAAGATGGATAGCATGCTGCCAGCATCTAGAGTCACCACAGGCGATTGTGGGCCTCCAGTCTGCTTCGAATCATCCAGTGAGTATATTAGCCCTGCGTAGGGACCATTGCTGGGCACTGTCAGATGTCCGTCCTGGGCAATAGCCAACCATGGACTGATCGCTGACACAGCCCATCCGGCAATGATCCCATCTTGCCGGCAGAAGCTACGCCGTCTGGCCCGCAGTGCACTTGCTGCGTCTGCTGCTGGCGCTGAGGGTCTTGGTTCCGTGACGGGTGGGCCATCCCCGAGTCTCATTCCATGCCCACCTCCGACTGCTGGTATTGTTTTTGTAGTTACGGCAGTCAGAGCAGCATTTTATTTCAGGATTTTTCCAGGGCCTGAGGCAGAGCTGTGTTTTAAGCGTCCGTCTTGGCCAGCATCTTGACCACACTTCCCATGAGGCAGACTGCTTTCACCTAATGTGGAAATGCCCAAAACAATATAGATACTGTTAGGGAACTGGATCACACTATCATGTGTTTCAGTTATCCTGGTAGATATCTAACAGAAGTTCTGATTTTTGGAGGTCATGGGTGATTGGGAGAGCTCACGGAATGAATGCACCCAGATAGGAAATTACTTTTTTTTGCAAAGATAATTATTGTTAGGAAATGGAACTCTGAACAAATTCAAACAATTCGTAAGGTTTTCTGTGAAGCTGAAATATTCTTCTTGCTGAGTGTCTATGTTTGAACAAAGATCTAACTTAGTTCTATTTCAAAGATACATTCCTGTTTTTTTATTTCAATTCCGCTACTTTAACCTTGCATGTGGAAATACAGGATTAGGAGTACCAGAAAGTTAAGGTTAAAATGTACTCCTGACAGATGATAACTTGATAAAGTTGAAATTTTTTCAATGTGTGATAAAGGATTTCAGTTAAAAAAACAAGCACTGGCAAACCCAATAAATTGCGCCTTCAGGAATGTTTTTTAAAGATACTGTGTAGCATAGCTAATGCTGTGCAGCATGGCTGAAAGGGAAACTAAGGAAAGACACTATGATGTGTCTCCCGACCTGTGCAACACACATGCATGCTTATAAAATGAAGAGAGTTTTTAGCAATACAAGATAGATCCATCAATAACAATTCATAATTGGACTTTTCTTGCCACATTAATTGGTCAACCCTACCTCATAATTCTGTCTTTTACTACCATATAATTCCAGTGGCCCTGCATACAACTAAAGCACTTCCATTTACTTTCTTCCTCTATCTGCAGCAAAAAATGAAAATGTTGCCTTTTAGCATCCTAATTTAAATCTGCCATGCTAATTCCAATAGAATACCACTTTCACCACCGCATCAGAGTTGCTGGCTGACTAACACAATTCCCCAAAAAAAGACACAAGACAGCCACAGAGGAGAAATGAACTAGAAGGGTCACCCAAACATATCAAGAGTGTTCAAACAGTCATAGTGTAATAATGATGTTAGGTTGGCCTGAATTATGGTCATAATTGTAATAAGGAGAGATTATTAAAACATATACAATTATCATATAAACCTTTATCAGAAATAAACTAGACTGTAAAGTTCAAGACAGCCCCAAGAGAGCATCATAACAAAAATATCATTTGTAAGAAACATGGTCATGTAACCATATTGTTCACCGCTTGAGGGGATAACCCCATGAGAAAACAGGAGAAAGACATTCAGTGTAGCCAAATGCTTAGACCCAAAAGGGCATTTTTAGAGCTTGCAGGCCTACTGCAATGATATTACAAACAAGGCGTTTATAACAAAACTTCTCCCAGCTGTAAAACAAAAGTTGTAGGCATGAGAAAGCTAAAAAGACACTGAATGGTGGGAGGGGTTATAAGTTTGGGGTCCCCACTAACCTTGTGTGGGGACCCAGAGACGATGTAGACAGAATGAGTATTTTGAAGGTGGTCCCATTGTCGTAGTATCACCATAGGCTGAGTTATGAGCAAAATGTTTTCTAAAAGTAATGCCCTGCAAAGCATCATGGGGCGAGCTTTCATGCCGCAAATATTATAGTATGTTGACTGCAATGTTCAGAACAGCCCATAGAGGACACCACAATAAAAATAGCATTGAACGAAACATGGTCATGTAACCATAAAGACAGCTCTTAGAAAGCATAATCACATGAAAAAAAAAACAGGTGAAAGTAATGCAGTGTAACCATATATTTAACCTCTAGAGAACTATGGGCATTAGACATGTTCAAAGCTAGCAGGACTATTGCAATGACATTGCAAACAAGGACCATAAAACATAACTTCTCCCAGCTATAACACAAAAGTTCCAGCCATAAAAAAGCTTTAAAAAAAACAATGAATGGTGGTGGGGATTATTATTTTGGAGTCTCTACTAATATAGTGTGGGGACCTAGAGATGATGTAGACAAAAAGAGCACATTGGGGGCAATGTTTTGAAGGTAGTCCCATTGTCCTAGGACCACCACGGACTGAGTTCTGAGCAAAAATGTTTTGCAAAAGTAATGCCCTGCAAAGCATTATGGGACAAGTTTCCGAGCCACAAATTTTGTAATATGTTGATATAACTGTAATTGTTAGAACAGCTCTTAGAGAACACCACAAGGAAAATAGCATTTATAAGAAACATGGTCATGTAACTATATAGTGAGCATAGTGCACTACATATACTCAGGAGTAGCAGGGCTATAACAATGATATTCCAAACAAAGCCCTTGAAACCAAAGCTATTCCGAGCTTTAAAACAAAAGTTCCAGCCATGAGAGAGCTTAAAAAGAAGTTGGGAGAGTCCCCGTTTGCCAGGAGACCCACCTGCCATCTGTTCATGTGACTGACTCTCTCTGGACTGGCTTGGAGAGATGATTGAATGCCCGTGATTGCTTACGTGAGACAGAGAGGTTGCGTCATCCAGGGAGGCGGTGCCTCTGATTTGCACCGCGAATGCCGAGACGCCGGACACCTGGAGCTGCTGCCAGCTGCCGAAGCCGGTGCCGGTGTTCAGGACACTTGACCGCGAGACGGAGATGGAGATGGAGGGGGGCCATGAGGGAGCAAGGAGCCCGCACCCGCGGAGGGGTCGTGGTCACGGGTCCTCCGACTTCTGAGCTTTCCTCGGGGTTGCCGGAGATGCCGGACGCCAGGTGCTGCAGCTGGTGCCGAAGCCAGGAGCTTGACCAGGACTAGACCGCGAGGACCAAGGGGGACTGCGGGCAGCAAGGAGCCCGCTTCTGCACGAGAGAAGCCGCATGAGAGAGAGATTCCATTTATGCCACCACGCTTGGAGAGTGCTGTTTACCGGTGCTTTGCTGGTTCGGCCCGCCTGTGTCCACCCTCCCCTCTCCACCCCTGGCCGTCTCTGACTTCCTGGGCAGTTGCTGCTGTTCTCTGGCCTCCGGACCTGAGCCCACCGGGCCAGCCTCTGTTTCCATCTTGTGACGGGTGGCCCCAGGGTGTGTTGGTGGCCGCATAACACATCTTTGGCCATTATCAATCTCCCTGGAACCCTCAGAACTGCTTGGTCTTCCGGGCGGGAGCCGCATAGTTGTTACACAGAATCCACACTGGAGCACACAAGTGCAACATAGGTGCAACATAGGGGATGGCGGCCCCAAGTGCAGGTGTTGGGCAGCACGCAAACCTTAATCTAGGCCGTAGGCATCCGGTTCTGATGGAGGTGGCTGTCCGGACCATGTTGCCTGTGCCTTTTGTCTCCTGCCTCCCTCTGCCTCCTAATTCAATCGGGACTCCTCCATTCCTCCACCTTTAGTCTGCTAGTCTGCAATTGGTGCTCTGCCATCTTAAACGAGCGCCGCAAAAGTACCTCTTTAAGGCTTATCCATCTACGCTGAGCGTCACTCCCCTCCCTTGGAGTTCTCCCCCGCTTCAAGGGAAGGACCAGGATCCTGCTGAGCCATGAGGTCTTGTAAAATAAGGAAGGAGCATCCAAACCCTCAAAAGCGCAAGAAATGCCGCCATGCCATTGATGTGGGCAACGCCACCTTGTCTTCACCTCCAGCTTCACCGCCAGCCTCTGTAATTTCAGCGGCACCCTTTTCATCGGCTGCTGATCCGTCCAGCTTAGAGATCGCAAAGTCTCAACCTTCTGTTGTTCTTACACCATATCTACGCCCCTCAAAGCTTCGCAAGTCCTCTCTACTGTCATACTTGAAGAAAGGGGGTGCTTTCCTCAGCGGTATCTCCAGCAGCTCTCCATCGGTTGGCTGGGCCGGCTGGGCCACCTGTAGGCTGCCATGATTCCCTGCAGGACTACGGCACTTTTTTGCCATCTAGTCCCCCGGCAGCCAATGGAGCCGGAGTTCAATAGGCAGCATCCATCCAATGTTACCATTAAGGTCTTCCTGTGTGGCCGCTCGCAGCTCTCAAATTGAGTTCATCGAAGGCGAGCTTAATGACCAATCACTCCTTGACCTCTCCTGTCTCCAATTTGATCCTCCGAGCGGCGCTGTCAAGGAATCTAACTCTGTGTTCCCCCCTACGCTCATGGAAGACAGCTCTGCCTGGTCCCAGCTTCTGCAAACTCTTCGTTCTACTGTGCTGGCTCTGAACTATCACTCTGATAAACTGGACGTCCAAGTTGATCTGCTGAACACACTGGCTTCTTATGTAGCTGGCATTGATAAAAAAATTGAGAACCTCAACCAGCTTAATACCAGAGCACAGACAAGCTCCAACTATGTACAACAACATGCTGCTGTTCTCCAATTATCGAAAGCCTGTCACCTCTACTTACTTTTTTAAGCTCAGTTGTATGTGAAATTAAGAGGCTATCTTCAGCACTCGTGTCCTCGGCACTCCCGTTGAATCAAAGTGCTCACTCTGATTTGGTTTGTGGGTCCATTCAACCAAAAACATCGGCCAAACTCTGTCCAGTCAAGAGTGTAATTTTGATGAATCCTCCTCTGTCAGCTGTTACTGGAGCTCCGGAGTTGGTCACCGAGGCCAAGGGTGCCTCCACCCCTTCTCTTTCCCCAAACATCAGCCCGTGGTGTTTGCCTCTTCTCACTCTCTTTGCACCCCTGCACAATCTGCTCCAGTTCAACTAATGTCCTCAGGAGTCGACTCTGTGGCTCAACCTCCGTTGAGCAAGAGAGAAAAAAAAAGACTCTGCAAACAACGGAACAGCAGGCGGAGCCAACCTCCTCAAAGATCTTTGACAAACATCCGACTATCGGCTCGCCCGAGGTGCAGCTGCCCTTGCAGCCTCAAGGTGCACCTAGGGTGATTTCACCTTATAATCTCCATCAGTCTGTGCCTATCAATGTCCCCTCGGTGGGATCAACTGCGCAGGAAACAGATTCTTCCTTCAAGGACTACTTGGTTTCGGGTGAGGAAGGCAACCCTAGTAGTGTGTTGGTTTCAGCAGCCCCATCCTGGGGTAGTGGAGGACTTGCTTGCCCTGCCACCACACTGCTTGTACCCAAACCGTCCACGGGAATATGAACGGTGATGTTCTGGACTTTGGTTCTACCAATTCCTCTAAATTGCCATCTGTTAACAGAAGCAGTTCTCCTGCATTCCTACCACCAAGCCCTCGGACCACCTCTGTCGAAAATCCCATCCTGGGGGGAGCTGTAGCTCTACCGAATGTAGAGGAACAGCCACAGCCCTCATTTTCCACGTCCTCCTCCATGACTCTAGTGGAACACCCAACTCTAAAACTTGTGTTTACCCCGAATATTGTTCCAGGGGTCCCCATGACATATTGAATAGGGGGAACATTTTAAGGCTCCTTAATGCTATCTCGGATCTTAACCACATTGGTTCCAAGGACATCATGTCCATTGAATTTCTGGACTCTAGGGGGCCTTTCCCAAAAGACTCCACCTTGGTCACATTAATTTCTGCTACAACTGCTCAGTCTATTCTCTCTTGGAGAGATTTATTTTGCTCGTGGGGTATTGCAATAACTCACTTTAAGGAGTCTGGCTACCCTGTGTTACTATCAGAATCTCAATGTTTGACGGTTACCACAGTTCTGAAACCATTCTCAATCTTGGAAAGTGATTTTGACACTCCTCTACTTTTAATGGCATTCTCCACACTGGTTCTGGTTTTAAGGGGTCTTCCAACTGGGACTGGCTGCCATCTACTCTCTTGCACAGCCGCCGTCACTAACCCTTACGGGTGGGTGGTTCTGTTCCAACATCTGGACATCTGTCCCTATGTTCATTGAACATTAATGGGGTTGCGCATAAGTTTGCCTCGGCCGACCTCCTAACATTTTTTAACAGTGACGATGTAATTGCCCTCCAGGAAACCTGGGCTGAGCACAGCTGTCCACTGCCAGGGTTCTTAGAAATATGGAAATCTGCCCATAGAACGAGCAAGAATGGCCGCACCAAGGGTGGTCTGACCATTTACGTGACCGTTAAACTGGATGGGAGTATACTGCCTCTGGTTTGGGAGGATAACTGGATCTAGGGAATTGTCATAAGGAATGGGCCTGCGCAGCAGACTCTCATAATAATTCATGTTTATATTGCCCCCAGAACCAAGGGAAAAAGGGGCAGGTAGTCTCGACTAATGCAGATTGTAGCCAATTTAGTTGGGGACTACCCATGTGCTAGTTATCTTATAACCGGTGATTTCAACACGAACCTGTTTCAGGATACAATGGAGGCTCTTGAGGGTCCAGATTGTGGTAACTGACAGTGAATTCCTGAAAATCAAGGCCCCAGGGTTGTCTGCACTGCCCGTTGGGAGAGTACTTAGTAATGCATCTTAACAGTATGGGCTTTAAAGTTTTGAATGGTCATTTATGTGATGATGCCCCCCCCACGGTGGACAAGGTCCGATGGTCGATCCCGCTCCTACTTAGATTACACCATCTGTAACATTGAACTGTTTCCCCTCATTGAAATGTTTCTGATTTCCCCACAGAGTGAGAGCGACCATTGTCCACAAACTGTATTTATTAAATCAAGATTCCCTGTTCATGATGTCATGCGGGCCGTGGGTGGTGGCGTTTGTTTCAAATCACTAAGGCACATAAAATGGAATGCTTCTATTGGCGGCACAGTATTGATTGAATGTATTATTTTTTTAATTCTGAGGGATCGGGTTGTGTGTCCCCGATCAAGTCATGGGTAAAACTTTCTTGCCTTCTATGGTCAAAGTTCCACCAATCCATGCGCAATTGTGCCCCACCCAGGCCTTTTGTTGTCTCCAAGGAAACCAAGAATTTAAAGAAGGCACGGAATAGGCTAGCGAGGGCAATCAGGAAAACCCCCGATTCTGAGTGTTTACTCATTGAATATAAACAACAGGAAAGATTATAGGAAGGCTGTTTATGACGACTATCAGACCTATCTCAGTCAGTTTTGGGCAAAACTTTTAAGCGCAATTAAAAATTCAAACTCCACAAAATTTTGGTCCCTTATTAATAACCTAAACAGTAATCAAACGGACACGGGCGTTGTTGACTTTTTAGAAGGAGCATGGGTGTCTTACTTGACCACCCATTTTTCTGACAGCGAGCAGGATGGGGAATTTTTGGATGAGGGCACCCATAGTTCTACTCCTGCTTCGTTTAAAATGTGTCCCTCATTCACAGGGTCTCTAACCCCCTTGCAGGGAGTAAGGGAGTCCTTCCAATTACGCCTCCCCCATATTATCTCGAGGGCTAAGCAATTTGGAGCCCCCGGCCCTAATGGTCTTCCACAGGCATTATTCAAACAGGACCCTCTCCTTTGGGCCAATCATTTTGCATATTTATTCGAACACTGCCTCTTAACTTCAACAATACCTGAGTCCTGGTGTGGTGCCATCCTTCATCCTTTATATAAAAATGGCTCAATGTCAGATCCTGCCAATTTTAGGATGATAGCCCTGCTGGACAGCGAGGCTAAGTTCTATGCCAGCCTCTTGCTGCAGGATCTTCGTGCCTGGGTTGAATCGAAGGCCTTAATTCCCGTAGTCCAAACGGGGTTCTCTGCTGGCTCAGGAACTACAACCAATTTATTAGCCCTTTCTATTTTGATTGACATGGCGATCTCGTCAGGCTTGATATTGAATTGCTGTTTTGTGGACTTCAAGGCAGCATTCGATCGGATCCCCCGGCGTGCCCTATGGGCCAAATTACAGAACTGGGTCATCCCCCAGTACTCTTGGGTGCTATTATAGAACTCCATACTAACACCTGGGTCCGTATTAAGCTCGGTGACGGGTGCTCCCTATCTAGGAGAATTCCTACCACCCGTGGTGTGAAACAGGGTTGTGTACTTGCTCCTATTCTTTTTAACCTGTTTATTGCAGATTTGTCAACATCTCTTGACGCCGTCAACTCTCATCCCCCTATGATTGGTGGCCTCAGGCTTAGTCATCTGCTTTACGCCAATGATCTTGCTTTGTTTAGCTGTACTAAGATCGGTCTTCAACGGTTGCTTAACCAACTTGAGACGTACACTTCCGCAAATCAACTAGAAGTTAACCTGTTTAAAACTAAAGTGGTCCCCTTTAGGAGGAAAAAACATTCAGGTTTCAGCTGGTACTATAAGAACCGTAAACTTGTCTCCGACCAGTCCTACAAATATCTGGGGGTTCATTTTGACTCCAGGGGTAGTTTTGTTAAACATAAGAAGAAAATTGAACTTAAAGCTGTGGCTTTGCAGGTCGCCTTTTCCAAATTAGCTAAAGTTCTAAAGGGGCCGTCCCTTCTTCCCCTAATGGAAGTCATGAGAGCAAAGATCACCCCTTCATTGGCCTATGGTCAAGAAAGTATGTTGGGAAAAGGCTCTTGCCTATTAAATAGGTTGTTTAATAAAATCTATAAGAGAGTCTTTCATGTTCCGCACCTGGCTTCACCCGCGCAGGTACGGTTGGAGTTCGGGCTTCCGGATTTGGTGGCAGTTGACACGGGTGCTTTCTTGAAGTTGTGTTATAAACTGCGACAGGCCTCTGACGGCAACCTGGAGGCAGTCCTGTGGCAAGAAATTAGTGAGTTGAAACCGAAGTGCACCTATTCCCAATTTTTGGTTGAACGTAAATGGCGATTGGATGCCGGTGATCTTTGGGAAAGCAATCCCCCCTACTCCTTGTTTAAATCAGAGATTAAAAGGCTCATTCAAGTGTATTCGTATCACTCTGACTGTTCCATTCTTGTCCATTGGAAGCATGCCTGGGCAGTAATTGGCTCCTTTAAGCCAGGTATGTCTTCCAGTTTTTTCTCCTGCACATATGGGTTTTGGTTAAAAAAAGGCCTTTTTGGCCCTAAGGATGGGTGATTGGGGTTTTTTCAAACATCTGCCCCAATGGCAGCTACTCCCTGGGGACAGTGTGACATGCAGAGGCTGCAGCAACGTGGAGGAAACCATTGACCATGTGGTTTGCCTGTGTCCAGCTTTATTAAAGGAGCATAGACTCTTGCTCCAGAGCAAATGGAACGAATTGGGAATCCGCTCCTGTCGACAGGCTATTATTCAGTCTCTGGACCCAGGCAAACCAATGTTAAATGTGTTACTGACCAAATCTATCAAAATTGCTCGATCTAAATTTAATGGCACTGCGAGCAATGAACACGTTTAGTTGGAATTCTTCCATGCTCTTGCTATTTTGCCCGTTATTGGTTAGGATGAGGAGCTCTAACAGTTATGATGATGTTTAGTACAATTACTACCTTATGCACCATGCACTTTAGGGTTGTGTCCTATGTATATTACCTTGTGTTTTCTGTGGGGCTCCGGGTCGGGTGGTTTGTATTCTATTTTTTTATTTTTGGGGGAGGGGAGAAATGTCTTTTAATATGTTGCATGCGTATTTATGGTGTGCTTTTAGTTTAAACTCAGTCTCTGAGGGTATTTTACTATTTTTTATTGTTTTTTGCTTTGCTTATTTGTATTGGATTTTATTATCTGTACAATAAACTACTACTACTACTACTACACTGAATGGTAGAACAAGTTATTAATTTGGGGTCTCCACTAACCTAGTGTGGGGACCCAAAGATGATGTAGACAAAAAGAGCACACTGTTGTGTACGTTTTGGTTGAAGTCCCATTATCTTAGGATCACCACAGGCTGAGTTATGAGCAAAAACTGTGGTAATATCAAGGAAATCAGCAGTACAACCTGTCCCCCCTGGTCATAAAACAGGTCCACAAACTGATTAAAAAATGTCCCTTATACTGTCTGACCCTGTCTACTGTGTTCTTGAAGATCTAGCCTGTCATTCCTGAATACCAATGCTGCTGAACACACTGGAGACACATCTACGGGTGGCCAAGCCTTCAGTGACCTCTGGTTAAAATCACTGTTGACCCCTTCCTGAGCTTCTGTGTGGACAGCTGGATCGTCTAATAAGCATTGGCAAGTCCAAAAGGCACGGCATTGGCTGCCAGCCTTTTGGTGTCATCAGTGCTTTTTTGTGTTGTCAAGGTTTTGCAAACTTTAATTTTGGGGAAGCGGACAGGTCTTCACAATCTAAAATAACATTTGGTAATGTTTTTTTTTTTCGGTCTTGAAATGCACACATTGCCCACAACTACTTTGTTTGGCTGTGCTCCTTGTGAAAATTGTAGGTAACCAATGTTTGAAATGGGCTGACCCTTTGCCCCATGCTATATGCTATAGTTGCAGAAACAAATGTGAATTCCTCAAGAATAGACCAGTGGATGAAGAGGGCTGGCTAAAAGTGTAGTACATTTTTTTTCAAACGTCTGGGCTAACACCGGACCTAAAAAGGAAGCACAGACCTATTGTGGAACAAACAAGGGAAAAACTGAAATGTTCTAGTCAATGAGTAGCTTGTGAAAACGGTAATGATTGGCAGTCAATTTCTTCTTATTCTCAGAACAATACAGAGAAATGATTGGTAGAGCATGCCGTGATTTTGAGGCACGCTGTGGCAAGATGTTATTTTTGAACTTTAGTGGCCAAAAATGTTAAGAAGTTAATTTTATTTTATTTACTTGAAAAATATGGTTTGAGTTTTCTGTAAAGTTGCCGATTACTCAGCTATACCATGAGCTCACTCAATAACTACTCCTTTTCCCAATGATTTTGAGGTAAACATAGTTTGAATAATATTTTGCAAAAATAGTACAACCTCTGATTAACAAACACAAGAATCCATAAGACTAAACACTAAAGATGAGAAGCAGCATGCAATGTTACCTTGATGTCTAAACCATGGTGCTGCAGATCTTATGTTATGTTGTGCTACCTTACGTTATGTTATGTTATGTAGGTTTGTGTTGTGCACATTGCCACTAGCCCTGACATGTTTGGGTATCTTCATGCCCAGGTCGGAGGGGCAGAGTTACAGATCAGAGTCTCTTTCATGGACGTCACTTCACCAAAATGCCAGTGGTAGCGGAAGTGACATCATGGGCCCTTTGACCTCCACTTTCATTCACCTATGCTTACACATACACATAAAGTCACACTACACACACTCTCACATAAACACGCTCTCACCCGCAAGCATGCACACAACACACACTTAAAAACTATTTTACTTACCTCAGCTGCCATGGAAGGGCATATTCCAACTAACTGTACCTCATTTTTATTACACTAATAGCGGATAATGTTATATTTCACGATTAGTGTAATAAAATTTGACAGAAAACAGAGAGATGCCACTGTGACCCTGGCACTGAAATTGCCACCTCTGATGCCAGGGGTCGCAAAGGGCAAGCCAGGAGTTGCAGCTGCGACTCCTAAATGACGTCCATGGTCTCTTTTGTTTGTTTCACTGGGCTTTGTGACTATTCACTATTACGGTTGGTACTGTTGTGAACTCGGCGATAACCAAGGTGTGTTTTGTGTGCTCAGAGTGCTGCCTGAAGTGGTCTGCTGATTGCGGTGTGTCATACGGTGGAACTGCTGTGTACATAGCGACAGGCCAGTTTAGGAACTTGAAGAATGAGCCATGCACATTGACAGCGTAAGCACAATACTGACATCTTATCTCTGAATAGGATCACTGATGCGTTTGTGGCTGTTTCTTCAAACCTGCCTCTCCTTTCTACACATGGGTAGAGAGCACTGGTGCTTAGATCAGCTGTCTGAAGAGATGCATTCCTTCATAAGTGGGAGACAAGCGCATTACTGCTGGAGAGAGACACCGCAGGCGATTACTTTAAGCATTGAATCTGTGGTCTTGTTTAATGAAGCAACTCCTATTTAACTTTAAGTTGGTCTATAGCATTGCTAAAACGTATATTAATAACTACAAGGTTACAGGCCTTGTGGTGGGTTTACATGCATTCCATGTATTATATACATTAAACTCAAAGAAATGATGAGTTGCTTCCTCACGCTCTGCTGCATGAATATCCAACGATTTCCAAGAAATTTCTAAATACCACACAAAAACTCTGCTAGAGAAGGTTTTAGTGCAATGTTAAGAATGTGAAGTCCATAACATTTTATATTTGTACCTATTAACAGCAAGTGCATTAGCTTTATGACCCTCTTTACATGTAAAGGGCTACATTTTGATCTCTGTTCAAAAAGAGCTCGTACAGGGGTAGGAATTATGAGTTGTGAGATAGTTATCACACGCCTGCAGTCTTCATCCGATAGATTCCGTCAACCCTGCCGAAATGTTGTGTGTAAAGGCCCGTACAAAAACAGGCAAGACATGCAGAATGTAGCGTGGAAATATTCATTCTACAGGCAGCTATGCCTTATTTTCAAGTTGGAAACACAGAATAGGAGATAGTTACCAATGAGGTAATTGTATTTGGCACGTATGGTAATTACCCCACCCTATTCTCCTCATCATGTAATGAGGCGATTTATGTATGTAGTTTACATACACAGCCCACAATAAACTTAGGGGGTCATTCCTACCCTGGCGGTCTATGACCGCCAGGGTAGGTGACGGAGGAAGCACCGCCAACAGGTTGGCGGTGCTTCCGGGGGCATTCTGACCGCGGCGGTAAAGCTGCGGTCATAAACGGGAAACCGGCGGTGTCCCGCCGGTTTCCCGCTGCCCCAGGGAATCCTCCACGGCGGCGCTGCTTGCAGCGCCGCCATGGGGATTCCGACCCCCTTACCGCCATCCTGTTCCTGGCGGTTTTGACCGCAAGGAACAGGATGGCAGGAACGGTTGTCATGGGGCCCCTGGGGGCCCCTGCACTGCCCATGCCACTGGCATGGGCAGTGCAGGGGCCCCCTAACAGGGCCCCATTGAGATTTTCAGTGTCTGCTATGCAGACACTGAGAATCGCGACGGGTGCCACTGCACCCGTCGCACCCCTTCCACTCCGCCGGCTCCATTCGGAGCCGGCATCCTCGTGAAAGGGGGTTTCCCGCTGGGCGGGCAGGCGGCCTTCTGGCAGTCACCCGGCAGCCCAGCGGGAAACTCAGAATGACCGCGGTACGGTCTTCTGGCGGTTCCCGCTTGGCGGGCGGTGACCTCTGCCCGCCAATCTAGGAATGACCCCCTTAGTAACTAGCACACAGGCAGTATCCACCCAACTCCACCTGAGCTGACTAATAGAACAAAGGCATTCTCATGGGACAAAAGAAGATAATTGAGGTACCTAGAACCCACTCACATCTCTTCTATACTCAACACAAATGCCTAGAAAACGAACTTCAATAGCCTTGGTAGGTTTCACCCATATGGTCCAGAATTTGTTCAGAAAGAATGGCCGTCGTGTTTGAACAGTCATTTTAAAAATACCAAAAGCCTTTAATTAACCCCACTCAATAGCTCCTATTTAAATTAGATGAAAGCCAAAGAAGAACGGGAAGCGAAAATACCGGGGGCATAACACAGGGGAGTCCCCAACCTTCCAGGGGGCCTCCACTCCTTCAAGAGGTCCCCATTCAGCCCAAGGTAAATTAATATCTGTAGGAAACGGGAGACTCAAGGGCCCCTCATCACATTCTGCAGGGGGGCATCATTTTGTGGCACGCCACTGGACAAGACTAAACCAGAATCACTGGGCCCTCGCAGGGATTCATAGTGACGCAGCTTGCGTTCGCACTACAAAAACCGCAAACCCAGGGGCAGATTTAGCAACACTTTAACTGCCACAAAGTCATGCATAGTGAAGCAAAGTCTTGAAAGCGCATTTACTTTCCAGCACAAAACTTTTTTTACACTGAAAAATCCCATATTTTCAACACAAACATTGCTTTTTGCACTACTTTGCGTCATTAGTGATACTTGGGCGTACCCGCACGAGCAACCACGTTTTCTGACCCAAAGCCCCATCTATTCAAATTGCCAGACAGGGCTCTTTGAGACAAGCACAACGTTGGAGAAATCTATTTATTTCTTTAAACGTTGCATGTGTGTTGCACTGTATGGCACACATCCATCAAGTGAAGGGTACACTTCCACTACAACACCTTTCAAGACATCATACATACACCTTTGCACTAAGGTGTGTGTGCAGGACCAGGCAGGCTGCTTCTATGAGCCAGCACAGGGGATTAGAGCAGCAGCAGAGCAGCAGGCCTTATTTAGAAGCTATGGGTCTGAGCTGCTCTCTCCCACTTAGGTAATGCAGCACAGCAACTTTGGGTGCTGCTTTTCAGTAAATATTCCCCCTAGTGTATTGATTGTTTAATTATATTAATTGCTACAAACATCATACATGCTCTAGCAAAAGAGGCTTCTCCCACACATCTACATGACTATGATACACAACGAAAGCCTCAATTGACTACAACTGAAGGCCTAACATCTGACTGAAAAAAAGGTCTTCAATAGTAGTCTGCATCTTGGTAGGATAAACAGCAGACCTTGCTCCCAGTACAACACTCTTTACCTTTCATTTTTAATACCATCAAATTAATTTTGTAGACATTGTGATTTTTCATGTTTTTTGTAAGGAGAATTCAGATTTGTGAAAGACAAATTACATTCCTTTTTGGGTTCCCAACATTCAATAAACTGCACCTTCATATGCTCCAAATGCAGGCCAAACTTAGTACAGTTGCACGTCTTCATCTCTTTAATTCCGGCTTTTGTGTGCAATGGTGTTCCAAAAGGGCAAACAGTTTTAAAACCTTTCTACCTAACTTAGGGGCATAGTTATACTTGTTTTGCCCAGAATGTGCATCATTTTTCTAACGTAAATTCGGTGCAAAACTAACACCATATTTCTACTTTGGCGCTCGACCCGTCTAGCACTAAATTGATGGAGTTAAAGTCATTTTTTGGATGTGGAACCTACTTTGCGTCAATGAGATGTAAAATAGGCGTTCCCGTGCAAAAAATGACTCTATGGCCTTAGCGCCATATTTATCCCTGCGTGCTAAAATCACGCCCGGGGGGAGGAGGGGTCAAGTAATGGTGCAAAACATGCTTTGTACCATTATTTAATGCCTGGGTCAGGGCAGGCATTAGGGGACCTGTGGGCTTATTTCCATGGTGGAACACCATGGAACAAGCTCACAGGTGCCCTCCCCATGCCCCAGGGACACCCCCACCCACAGGAGAGGGACAACGGAGGATGTGGGACCCCATCCTAGGTAAGTATACTTAAGTTCAGGTAAGCAGTTTTCATTTTTTGGAAGTGACATTGGGGCCCCTGAAATGGGCCCCCCTACATGGCACTGGGTGCAATGGCCATGACCAGGAGACCCTGGTCCCCTGTGCTGGCCATAGGGGTGGTGGGCATGACTCCTGTCTTTTCTAAGACAGGTGTCATGTGGTATGGATGGTTTTGCATCAGAAAATGACTCTAGGCAGGTTAGAGTCTTTTTTTTACTCTAATCTGCCTAACGTCAATTTTTGGTGCAAAAGCCCCTTCAGCCCCACCCGACTAACGACATTTTTTTATGCTAGCCTACCCTTTGCACTGGCTTGCACCATTCCATAAATATGGTGCCCAGCTGGTGCACAAAAGTGGTGCAAGCCAGTGCTAAACGTTTTGGTGCAAAACTGCGTTAGTGCAGTTTTGCACCAAAAGGTATAAATCAGGGCCTTAGTGTCCTAAAGTTGTCTTATTCTGCGGTACTGACTACACAATCTCTACACGAAACCACAAATGTACATCACTTAGCTGTGTGCATTATTCTTTATTTACTTTTACATCATTAAACGACAAAATAGCAGATACATACTTTTATTATGTTAGGTATTGTGCTAAAATAGTTTCTTATTTGCATATCATTATAAAAACTATGCTCTGAGAGTGTTTACTTTTGACGTAAATCAGAAAATGAACAGGGTTTTATGTCTGTTAAAAATTATCCCATATACTGAGCCCAAATGCCACCTAGACCATCAATAAAAACCTCGGGAAAAGAAGAATTCACCGACAATTGGGCATACGTATTATCTTTAAATATATTAAGAAATTTTCACCAAGGCTTGCGTATTTTGACAAGCTGGCTAAATGAGCCGAAACCTGACCCTTTAAATATAACTATAGTCAAAGTACTTCATAATAAAGCTACCCTATCAGTGTCCAAACTCAACTGATACATGACCAAAATGGCAGTCAGGATCTTTTATTGATAATGAGTGAATTCTTTGTTGCCCAATATTAGTGATTAAAATCTGGGACGACACACCCACCGTTCAATATTGAAAGTTTTAGAAGGCATATCGCTCTACTATTTGATAACGCCATAAAAAATTCCAGTTCCTGATTATAATTATTTGACAAATTAGTTTGGAATGTAAAAGGTAATTGACCAAAATAAAGGCAAGAATTTGGGAGTATAACAATCTTTAATATATTACATGGACCTACTAAGGCTATGGGCAGTCAGTGCTAACTGTGGAAAAGGGAAATACATCTCTTTAACAGAGGTTCATAATTGAGTCTGACTATTTGACAACTCTGTTACTGACCTCAATACCTAGAGAAGTTGCTCTTGGACAGTGTAATCATTGGCTTAGGGGGTCATTGGCCTGGGAATCGCATGATTACTATCTGAGTTTTTTCTTTACTGGGCTTCTAGCCAGATACCTTTAAAAAACTGGAGAGCCTCCTTTTGTTTTCCTACAGGAGTTTGATTAATTTTAAAAATATAAGCTGCAATATCGTCAGCATAAGCTGAAACCTTCCGCTGATGATTATTATAATCATTGAGGTCTATAATATGTTTTAAATTCAAGCGGTGAAGGTAAGGTTCTAATTAAATAGCAAATAATAAAGGAGAGATGGGACATTCTTGCAGAGTACCACTAGTATTTTTTATCCTGGTTAGATTCCACTCCCAATCAATCAAGGCTCTTGGATTAGTGCAGTTGGCCTGTATTCAACCAATATATTTCTTAGGAAACATCATTCGGTCAATGGCAGTAAACAAAAATTTCCATGAAATTTGATCAGATGTCTTTTTGGTGTCTAGTAGGATCATACTGCTGTTACATTACAAAACATTAGTGGACTTAAAACTTGCAATAGCAGTATTAATGTGGATTTTCCAGGAACATAGCCACGTTGTTCAGTACTGACTAACTGTATTAAATTGTGTGATAATCTTGCAGCAAATGCTTTGGAATACATTTTGGCATCCTAGTTACTCAAGCATGTAGATTAGTATGATCCACATTCTTCCATTAGCTTGTTCTTTGCACAAAAATAGTGACATCAACCAGGTTAAATGAAATAGGCACCCCCAACCCATGGTCCACTACCTCTGCGACTAGCAGGGGAGCAAGAATACGAGAGAAAGTTTTATAAAAGTCTAAGCGAAGATAATCCTTTCAAGCCTCTTTGCTTGATGACGAGAACTATATGGCCATAGGAATCCCTTCAAAACAGTTCCCTACATCTAAGTTTTCCACCTCATTTATGCCTATCATGATAAAGTAATATTGATATGTTTGTTATTTTCAGAATCCTTACAGTGAATACCTTCAGAATAAAGTATCTTGTAAAACCTCTTTAATGGATCTAGGATGCTCTTTGGGTGTTTTAATAACCCACCAGTATCATCTTTAATTGCCATAATTCTGGGGACACTACTTTTATCACAGATTTGCAGGCAAGCAATCACCTGCCTGACTCATCATATTCTAATTCTTTCACCTTATGCAACATATAGATACATGCAGCCTTCTCCT
Organism: Pleurodeles waltl; assembly: GCF_031143425.1. Lineage (NCBI taxonomy): Eukaryota > Metazoa > Chordata > Amphibia > Caudata > Salamandridae > Pleurodeles > Pleurodeles waltl. The sequence continues at coordinate 748,047,505 of NC_090439.1, forward strand.
GTATCTCTCTGCTAATGTGTGCCCTATAAGGTAGCATTTGTCTGAAGAATTTCATATACTCTTGTGAGGACTGTCTAACCAATTTGCCAAGCTGAATATCGAGCCATTAAAAATACCACAGTTGCTCTTCTTCAAAAGCTTTCTTCCTTTTTTCCTATTAGCATCAAATTGTATTAGTGACACTCTCATAAATGCTTTGAGCGCATCCCAATCCTTATTTAAATGAGAAGTGCTTGTGTCACTAAATTCCTGAAAATCTTGCACCATATAATATCAAAATTCAGCTTCAACTAACAATGATAAAATATCCAGCTTCCTTGACACTCGCTATCCTGACCTATCTTGAGTTTTAGTAAAAGAGGATTGTGAGATGAAAATATTTTATGGCCTATTTCAGTTCAAGACAAGTCTGTCAGAACCATGAGCATGAAAACCATGTCAATTTGGGAGTGATGCCTATGTATTGTAGAAGAGTACGTTTACCCAGATATGTTTGACTTTCACACTCTCCACACATCTCCAAGTACTTCATTGATTAAACATATGGCGTTCTGCAATTTATTCTTGAGAGAAGGGCCTTCATGATTAGTAGTATCAATCTTCAAATCCGTTGTTCAATTATTGTCACTTAGAAATATTGCATTCCCGGCCCAACCTTCAAGTTCTAGATCTAATTGATTAAATATATCAGCATCATCTGTATTGGGACCATATTGGGAATTTTAATTATTGACGAGTATTCGGCATGTTTTTCAGATCACGTTACTCTTTTGAAAAAATTATGGAAAATTATGCAAATATGCCTGTTTGCGTATTTATGAGTACAACTCCTCACATAATTCTGCGTTATCTCACATAAATTTGCTGTAATTTCTCACAATTACTCTACAGCACAAGTTACCTACACCGCCAATTAAATATCAAATGTTACAGCTACAATCTATTGTTCTATGCAGTATGGGTTTCGGTTAAACACACTATGGTGGTCATTCCAACCGTGGCGGTCGGCGGTGAAGCGGCGGTAAGACCGCCAACAGGCTGGCGGTCTTTTTTTATGTATTCTGACCATGGAGGTTACCGCTATGGCCAGCTGCCGCTTCACCGTTCCGACCGCCACGGCGGTAACGACCGCCGGGCTGGAGACTTGGGTCTCCAGGCCGGCGGTCAACACATACCGCCGGCGGTATTCCAACCCGCCTGACCGTGGCTTACCGCCATGGATTTCATGTGGTTTGGGACCGCCATGAAATCCATGGCGGTAAGCACTATCAGTGCCAGGGAATCCCTTCCCTGGCACTGATAGGGGTCCCCCCCAACCCCCACCCCAACTCCCTCCCCTGCCCCCTCAACAACCCCTGCCACCCCCAAAAGGTTGCAGGACCCCCCTCCCCCACCCTGATCCCCAACATATACACACACATTCATGCACGCACTCATGCACATACACACACCCCCCCGCATTCATGCACATACACACACCCCCCCGCATTCATGCACATACACACACGCCCCCTCAACATACACACACGCACACCCCCATGCACGCACACAACTCACAACACCCCCCCATCGTCCTACCCTAGCGGACGATCACCTTACCTGTTCCGGTGATCCTCCGGGAGGGGACGGGAGCCATGGGGGCAGGTCCGCCGACACCGCCACGCCATCAGAACACCGCCACAGCGAATCACAGGTCGTGATTCGCTGGGCGGTGTTCTGTTGGCGTGGCGGTGGAGGTGGAGCTACCTCCACTTCCCCGCCTTCCGCCAGTATGGCTGTTGGCGGCTCTCCATCCGGAAACGGGCAGAGGGCTGCCAGCAGTCAGAATGGCCCGTGCGGAAGACCGCCAGCACTGGCGGTCGTCCGTATGGCGGTCCCTTGGCGGTCTGTTGAAAAGACCGCCGAGGTTGGAATGACCCCCTCTATTGTGTGTATGGACTAGAAAGTATTCCCTACTAATCTGTACTTGTGTGCACTATTCAGAACCAGTACATTCCTGTTAGGGATTATTATCATGTTCCCTTTACTCATCATAGTCAATGTGTATGTTATATTCCATGCAATAATTTATATATGTTTGTATTTTAATTAGGTTTGTCATACAAAAGTCTCTGATTTCAAACTTAGTTACAAGGAAACCAAATCTTGATTGCCCTTCACCTGTTTTTTATGCAGTACATCCAATTTGTGAGCCTATAATCTCCCAGCGTAAAAGTGTATATAGCTCCCTCCACTGTAGGGAAAATCATCCCATATCAGCCATCATCATAGGACAGCACTATTGGTACACACTGCTAGTCTCAACAACCTAAATATAACAAAACCATGGAAGAGAAGAAAAATGTATAAACAGTTGTAATTGTAGTTGTAGTTGTAATTATAAGTGTAATAATAATTGTAAAGTGCCTTTATACAGTGCTCACTGTCAATGACTAGTACCAATTCTAATGCCTCTACTATACTCCCTTATATCCACTGACATTTGAGTATGAATATCATTAGTCATTCCTCAAGTAATGTTTTTCTAGTCCTCGATTTCACATTATATAAATCAATGTTATTTATACAAAGTATAGGAAAAGAATGCAAATATGGCACAGCATAGTTACTACCTAGGATGCATCCTTATAATTATGAACATAAGTATCTAATATTGCATCATATGCTAATTTTATCACCAGTCTTCTGTCCACAACTGTACAAGTTACTTAACCTCACATTCATGATTACAGTAGTATATATTATTCTGCTGCAGCACTTTCAAATTAGTCCGTTTTTGCAGCACTCCTGAGCTCCTATATGATTCAGGAAGTCAACCAATTTGCTTAGATTCCATCTTTTTCCATATAACTGTGACAGAATCAGATCTTCCAAAAAAGGAAATTGAACCATTCCCCAGTGGATTAGAAGATCATGACTTATTACAGTGCTTCCCAAACTTTTTAGAACCACATCTCACTTTTTAGTACAACAAACTTTCATGACCCCACTAGCTTTAATGGACATGAGGCAGACATTTTGTTAATGTAACTAAAGCATTGTGAGGTACCGCATTGTCATTTACAGAGAGCATATTTTCCATTGAATAGACACTAAGGTCCTCATTACGACCCTGGCGGTGGATGATAAAGTCAACAGGCTGGCGGTAAGTACTGCCAAATTATGACCATGGCAGTGATACCTCTGAAAGATAGCCAATGTACCACCGACTGCCAGGGTGGAAACAACAGTCACCATGGCAGTAGCCGCCTACATCCAGGCAGAAGACAAAGTTTCGCCCACCATATTATGACAATCCGCCCCTTTTTCCGGGGCGGTACCAATGCCATCAAAAGCCTGGCAGAAACAGAGCACAAAAGTCAAAGGACTCACCATTGGAGACACAGGGAAGAACCACGCAACCATGGAACCCGAACTGCAAGTGTTCCCGATGATCTTCTACCTTATGGTCCACCTGGAACACCAACGCCGGTGAATATGACGACAGTGAGTACAGCCACCTAGTACACAAGGGAGGGTGGGAGGAAAAAGAGAGTGACACACACACGCACAGCACACACCCGACACACACATGCCATACACATAACCAGATGCATTACAAAAACAATTTGACCCCAAAAAACTGAAGAATAATGCAAGGACAACAGGAATTGACAAAAGTGATTGTAATCAGTCCAACAATAAAATCAACAATCCGGTTTGACCATGAAACAGATATGTACATCTGGATAAAAAAGGGACACTGCCCAGTCCATAGTTCAATGGGCCCACATGGCCACAGGGCACAGTCCAAGGCCCCACTCGAATCTTGCACCAATCCGGATAGAACACTGCAGGGGCATCAGTTGTCAAATAGGCAGGCACCTCAGGGGGAGGGGGGGCACCTCAGCCAGATGCGGCAACAATCCCACTGGTTCTGAAGGGGGCAACATGTCCTGTGCTTTGTCCTGGGGAGTGCAAAGCCACAGTCTCTCAAGTGGGTGTCTTGCCCACTGGTTCTGGAGGGGGCAACATGCCCTGTGCTTTGTCCTGGGGAGTGGAGGATGAGGGAGTGGTTGTTGCAGGTGTATGTCTGCTGGATTTGGGTGCATGGGCTGTATGCTGTTGTGAGGTGGATGGCTGTTGGGTGTCTGAGTGCTTGCATTTGTGTCCTTTAGGAGTGGGGACAGACACGGTGGGAGAGGACACAGGGGACCCGTGCATGGATGTTGTGGAGGGGTCTGCCAGTGAGGTGTATGTTCTGCTTGGTGAGGCGATGATGCTGGTAGTGGATATTGATGAAGTGCATGCAGGTGTGAGTGTAGACATAACTGGGTGGGAGGTGGAGGAGGAGGAGGAGGGGAGACAGTGGAGACAGTGGATGTTCTCGTGTCTGCAACCAAATGGTGTTTGTGTAGGTGCCTGTGGGATGAAGTGTGGTGCTTGTGTTTGCCTGTGACACTCTTGGGTGTTGTCTTGTATGCATGCTCATCTGGCTGTGTGCTTGGGTGGGTTGGGGTTAAGGAGAATGGGACTGGGAAGGGGAAGCTGGAGGGAGGATGGCTGAAACAGGGACAATGGCTGCCAACAGAGAGAAGGCCAGAGCCTGAATCGATCTCTGTGGGGCCGTCAATCCACCGTGAATGCCCTCCAGGAATGCATTGCATTGCTGCATCTGGGATGCCAGCCCCTGGATGGCATTCACAATGGTTGATTGCCTTACAAAGATGGATCTCAGGAGGTCAATAGCCTCCTCACTGAGGGCAGCAGGACTCACTGGGGCAGGGCCTGAGGTGCCTGGGGTGAAGGAGATGCCCACCTACCTGGGTGAGCGGGCAAAGGCAACTCGCTGAGGGGCTACTGGGAGGGCGGCGCTGGTACAGGGGGTGGCGGCTGTAGCTCGGGTGGTCACAGAGGTGTCCGCCACCACCAGGGAGCTCCCATCATAGGAGGTATCTGAGTCTGTGTTGTCCCCTCCAGTCTCCGCTGTGGTGCTCCTCTCGCCCTCTGTCCCACTGGTGCCCTCAGCGTCGGTGGACTCTGCCTCGAGGGGCCTGTGGGATGCAGCTTCTTCTGTCGCCGGTGCCTCTGCTCCTCTGCCAGATGATGCCAATGCACATAAGGACATTATGACAAAACAAGAAAGGGTAGGAGAGAGACAAAGGATACACAGGGTCAATGACTGCACCAACACCACCGTTGGCGTACACAGCACCCTCACACACAGGGAACAGGCCTGCGCACTATGCATGGCACTACCAGTGAAGTGGCTAGTTACCAAGGAATGAGGAGGGGCACACACCGCCAACTGCAGCACACCTGGGACCCACGCAGCCCTGCTCAGAAGTGAATACTAACAAGCTAGGTGAGCAGTATTTCACATTCAAACCCTTAGCCACCAGAGGACCTACGCTGCTATGTCTGGCCTGTCCTAGGGGGGCACCCACTGACACACAACCACCACCCGGATACCACCCCACCGGCTGTAAGTTGTAAAGATAGCCCCTGTACTCACCCCCTTGTGGCTGTTGTGATTCCCTCAAGCGCCCATCCAGTTACGTAGGCCACTGCCAGTAGGCAGGCCATCAGTGGGGTCAGGGTCCGACAGGCACCCCTTCCTCGTTGGGAAGCCATCCCCAGCTGGGCCTCTGCAGTCTTCCGTGCCCAGCGTCTCAGGTCCTCTTACCGTTTTCGACAGTGGGTGCTCCACCTGCCATAGACCCCCAGGGTCCGCACCTCCTGGGGATGGCATGCCATGTTCCCTTCTTTTGATGGGCGCTGACCTGCAGAGGCAATACAGACAGGAGAACACCATTAGCCAAACAGTCCAGCCTGTCACACAAATGGCCCATCAAACCAGTTTGTGTCCCCAATGGCACACACATAGCCCCACCTACAACATGTACACCGCTAAGAGGACATCAACACCCCCCTTACACAAGGCCTTCACACACAACTCCAGTCCTTCACGCCTTCATGCCACATGCACTCACAGTGTACTCACCTGTTGGTCTGGAGGCGCATACAGCAGTCCGTACTGGGCTAGGATCCCATCCACCAGTCGCTCCAACTCCTCCAAAGTGAAGGCTGGGGCCCTTTCCCCGGTCACACGGGCCATGGTGGGTTCCAGTCACAGGTCACAGAGTGTAGGTCATCTCCTATGGAAGGTCAGGAAACAAGTGAGGAACGAAAAAGAAAATGGCTGTCATGTCCGCTGCGGTGCATACCGTCACTGCTGGCGTAGATCCCCATTGGCCACTGTACCCCATAGGCCCAATATTAACCAATGAGGAATTGCATGGCGCTTCACGACCGCCTACTGCCATGGCGCACAACGTGGGTGTATTTACCTCACTTCCACCTGTCCCTTCACACAGGTTGCCGGGGGGGGAACAGGCCTATCAATAATTGCTGCATCACAGAATCAATAGGCACATCTTTCACAAATTACACTGTCCAATAACATGTTTGCACATTGTGGACTGCTGCTGTGGCTCTATTGTTCAGTTTGTGACAGCCTACTCACTTTTGTGTCCCTTAGATACCTACCGCTGTGGATGAATGGGAGATAGAGACATACCCCCATGTACAGACCCCTGGTGGACTTGGCTACACTGGAGGACAGGCACATAATAATCACCTATAGATTGGACAGGGCCACAATCACAGAGCTGTGTGCCCAATTAGAACCTGATCTGATTTCAGCTATCCGTAATCCCACTGGGATCCCCCCTCTTGTGCAAATGCTATCAGTGCTCCATTTCCTGGCAACTGGTAATTTCCACTTGACAGTGGGCTTGGCAGCAGGAATATCACAGCCAGTGTTCTCAATCATGCTAACAAGAGTCTTGTCTGCCCTGATAAAACGCATGTGCAGCTTTACCCCACGTTGAGGATTTGGCCACTGTGAAAACCGGGTTTTATGCAATAGGACATATCCCCAATATAATTGGGGCAATTGAAGGAACACATATTGCATTTGTCCCTCCCCGCCAGAATAAACAGGTGTTCAGGAATCGTAAGAGTTTCCACTCCATGAATGTGCTGATGGTGTGCTTGGCGGACCAGTACATCTCCCACGTCAATGCTAAGTATCGATTGTCGGTGCATGATGCCTTTGTTCTAAGGAATAGCAGCATCCCAAATGTGATGTCCCAATTACAGAGGCACAGGGTGTGGCTAAAAGGTGAGCCCTGGTTCCCACCCAGTATATGTTGGTGTATGCCCATGGTGTTGGCCAGGTAGGATAGTGTGTGGCTAAATGTTGTCCCTAAATATTTGCAGGTGCCTCTGGTTACCCAAACCTATCATGGCTGCTGACCCCTGTGAGGAATGCTATTTCAAGGGCAAAAGAACGTTATAATGAGGCACATGGGCGAACAAGAAGGATCATTGAAAGGATCTTTGGCCTCCTGAAGGCCAGGTTCAGGTGCCTCCATTTGACAGGTGGATCCCTGTGGTACTCACCCAAGAAGGTCTGCCAGATAGTAGTGGCATGCTGCATGTTGCACGACGTGGCCCTCAGACGACATGTTCCTTTTCTGCAGGCGGAGAAGACTGGAGATGCCCCTGTGGCAGCAGTGGACCCTGAGGACAGTGAGGATGAGGAGGCAGAGGATGAGGATGTGGACAACAGAACATCAGTGACACGTCAGTACTTACAATGACACACAGGTGAGACGGTGGAACTTCACATTTCTATGAGTATTTGTGTATTGTGTGTGGCATTGGCATGCTGGCATTACCTACTTCTTTGCCCTACTTATGGTTACCTATGGATATTCATTTTACACATGTTGGTGATATGACAACCTTCTCCTGATGTGATCACAACAGCCAGCCACAGGTCATTAATTCTATGCTCATACTACGTACAGTTCATTTGCAATGGTTGTAGCTGTTTCAATCAAAACAAATTTGCAATACATTAAATACTAGTAGTCGAGTTTTATCCAAGGATGTTTGTTGTTTAGCTAAAATATAGAGGGGAAAGTGCAATGGAATGGGGTGTGATGGAGGAAAGTCCAGTGTATTGTTCCAGTCTGTTTGTAGCACAGGTGCATTGTCCATGGGGACATAGGAAGGGGAGCAATGGCAGTTCAAGGTGGACAAGGTGACTGAGTGTGACACAAGGGGGACAATTAGGAGAGTCTCATTTCCTGGTGGTGGTCTTGGCAAGTGTCTCTGGCTTCTGTCTGGGTCACAGGGAACGTTTGTGGGGTGGTTCACCTTCTGCAGGGGGAGGAATGATAGTGGCCTGTTGGTCCTGTGGCGAGGCCGCCTGGCCACAAGCTGCAGCCGAAGTGGAGGGCTGTTCAGATGACTGGCTAGTGGCCGGGGCCTGCTGGTGTGCTGTTGCCTCCCTCATGATGTTGGCCATGTCTGCCAGCACCCCTGCTTTGGAGATCAGGGTGTTGTAATTGGTCTGCAAGTCCTCTTTGATCGCCTGATACCGTCCCTTCTGCAGCCACCTGTTCTCAGAATCTGGCCCATCATGTCCTGGGAATGTTGGTTGGCTCCCAGAATCTTGAAGAGTGCCTCTTGGAAAGTCGGTTCCCTGCTCTTGTCCTCTCCATGGCGCACAGCAGTCCTCCCAGTGTCCCTGTTGGCCTGTGCCTCTGTCCCCTGAACTGTGTGCCCACTGCCACTGACCCCAGGTCCCTGATTGTCTTGTGTGCGAGGTGTGGCCTGGGGTCCCTATACAGGTGGGCACACTGCTGACTGACGTGTCCTGGGGACAGAGATGTGGGTACACTGGGTGGGTGTTGGGGTGTTGGATCCTGATGGGGGATGCTCTGTGGTGGTCTGTGGCTGGGCTTGGGTGACCGGCTGTCCAGTGGTCCCTGATGGGCCAGGTAGATCTTCCAGATCCTGAAGTCTAGAGTTACTGTCATAGCTGTGGGCCTCTTCTGCTGGGGGACTGGATAGTGGTGGCACCTCCTCTCCAGTGACATTGGCTGCGGTACCTGTGGGGATGTAAATGATGTATTATGCTTCAGGTGTCTGACAAGTGTACTTCTGTAGCTTCCCCTCTATGGTTGGTGTTCTCCTGCCAGCTTTTGCTTGTGTATGTTGGTGTATTGTGGTTATGTTAGTTTTCCTATGCTGTGCATGCTTTAGTGATGAGTGTCCATGCAGGGATGGGAGGGGTGCCCATGCATTGGTACAGCATGCAGGGCCTGGCATTGGGATTAGTGAAATGTGATGGTGGAGTGTGTGGGATGTGGTGGAATGAGGGTGAGGGTGTGTGATGGCATGCAGGTATGGGGAGTGATAATTGTTAAAAGTAGACTCACCAGTGTCCAGTCCTCCTCCAACTCTGGCGAGTCCCTCAGGATACAGTAATGCCATGACTTATTCCTCCCCTGCTGTGAGTTGTGGAGGAGGAGGTGGGGGTCCACCGCCAGTCCACTGGATGGCGAGCTGGTGTCTTGCTGCTATGGACCGTACCTTTCCCCGTAGGTCGTTCCACCTCTTCCTGTGTAGTCCCTTGTTCTTGGATGGTGTCCCACGACGTTGACACTGTCCACGATTCTCCGCCATAGCTCCATCTTCCTTGCTATTGATATCTGCCGCACCTGTGTTCCAAAGAGCTGTGGTCCTACCCTGACAATTTCCTCCACCTTGACCCTTAACTCCTCCTCAGTGAAACGGGGGTGCCTTTGTGGTGCCATGGGTGTTGTGTAATATGTATTGGTGAGGGTGTGTTGGGTAATGTGATGGGGTATGTGATGTGGAGTGTGTGAGGGGTGTGTGGGTGTGAGTGGTGTGTGTGTCTGGCTGTCTCTGTTCTGTTCGTGTCAATCTCCTGGCAGCAATTGTTGTTGGTAAAGGGTTGTGGGTAATGTGGGTGTGTGTTTTATAGTGGTGTGGGTGTGTGGGTGTAGTGTGTGTATGGGTGTCAGGTGTGTGTTGTTTGAATTGTCCAATGTAGTGTTGTTTTGAATGTGGGTATCCATTGTGAGCGCAGCAGTATGTACCACCATTGGTTTACCGCCATTGAATGTCCGCCGTGGTAAATCGTGGGTCATAATGTGATGGGTGTTGTTTTGTTGGCGTAACGGTGTGGGTTTTGGGACCTCTAGTTTATCACTGACCTTTGTTCTGGCGGATTTGCGTATGTGGCTGTATTCTGTCCGATTGAGTGCGTGTCATATTATGGTGAATGGATATTCGCCAGTGCAGCAGTAAGTTGACGGCCGTCAGCATGGCGGTAAGCACACTTTACCGCCAATGTCATAATGAGGGCCTAGGTTTGCACAGAAACAGTTTTACTGATAAAAGTCTATTGCAAAAAAATTATAATATGTGGAAACCGGCTTTCAGTTATAATTTAGTATTAGTGCATCACCAAGAAGTGTCTTGATTTTTTTCTGAACCTATTAAAAACTTTATTTGCATTACACCCGTCTCCCGTCTCCCTGCTCCCTTCTCCAGCCACGATCATAGACAAAGCCATCAACATCCAGCTAACCAGACACCTGGAGAACCACAACCTTCTGGACCTATCCCAAGCTGGCTTCAGAGCAAAGCACAGCACCGAGACAGCTCTAGTCGCAGCCCCGGACAATATCAGAATGATGCTAGACCACAGAGAATCAGCAGCCCTCATCCTCCTCGACCTCTCAGCATCCTTCGACACCATATCCTACCACATACTGATCAACAGACTCTACCAGATCAGAATCCAAGGAGCAGCCCTCAAGTGGATCACTTCCTACCTTACAGGAAGAAAACAGAAGATCATCATCCCCCTTACTCCTCGAAGCCTAAGAACACCCCTTGTGTTGTACCTCAAGGCTCATCCCTCAGACCATCCCTTTTCAACAAGTACATGACACCCCTGGCCAACATCCGTCAGGAGTCACGGATTCAACATCATTATCTACACCAATGGCACTCAACTCATCCTCTCCATGTCAAATGACACAATGACCAACAAAGACAGGTTTCATAGAGGTGGTAAAGCTGGATGAACAACAAGTCTCTTAAATTCAACACAGACAAGACAGAAGTACTCATCTTTGGAAAGGGAAGGACACCCTATGGAACAACGAATGGTGGCACCCGAGCTAGGCCCCAACCCCAAACCCTCCTTGGCATCATCATCAACAGTCAGCTATCCATGAAGAAACAGGTCAGCACTGTCTCCTCAGCCTGCTTCCTTGCTCTCTGAAAGCTCAGGAAGATCTTCAGATGGCTCCCAGCCAACACCAAGTGAACTGTCATGCAAGCCATCGTCCCCAGCAGACTCGACTATGGCAACTCCCTCTAAGGAGGAATTACCACCTAACTCATGAGGAAACTTCAGACAATCAAGAACATAGCAACCAGACTCATCCTCGACCTCCCTAGAAAGACACACATCACTCCTCACCTCAGGAAATTCCACTGGCTACTAGCAACAAAGATGCCAGTTCAAGCTACTCACCCACACTTACAGGGCACTACAAAATGAAGGGTCAGGGTAGCTCAACAATCGAGTGAGTTTCCACCAACTGACCAACTGCTCCCTGGAAGTCATGCAGCACATCCAGCGGGCTGACAGCGGAGGCTGCTCCTTTTCCCACATGGCAGCTAAGACCTGGATCCCACAGCACAACCTGTCACCGCCTCAAGACCTTCACGGGTCAAGTAGCCATTCTATATAAATCCTGATTGACTGATAAATCATACTTCATAATTACAAAAAAAAGTACTTCCTTTTTGCTGAATGCTTTTGCTATTGATTTAGTCTGAAAGCGTACAGTACAGGTATTTACATGTTAATGTGTTCTAAAACAAATTACATCCTAGAACCTGTCCTTTCAAACTTCATGTACCCCCTCAAGATTGTAACATAGTTCACTTTATTTTTCTTTCTCTGACTGCAACGCAAGAGGAGTTTGTAATCACCAATCCCCATGTTACAATAATAAGCAGCAATTTGTCAGAAGATATAGTCTGACATTAAACCTCTGTCTTTGAAGTGCAGTAAATGAGACAAGATAAATACAGAATTTAACGACATTTTTATTTATTGCTCACTACAGTTTGGGAGTTAGGAGGCCCGCAAAAATGGCACAGTGAAATCTTTAGGATTTCACTGTGCCATTTTTGTTGTTGTTTGTAATTCCTGCTAAGAGCAGGCATTAAAATGATGCACCCATTGAAATCAATGGGCCTCCCTGCACCAAGCTGCACTAGCGTAAACATTTTTGACACTAAAGCAGCAAAGTACTAAAACAGCATCAAAAATGTTGACACTATTGTCCTAACGACTGGCATGGTGCACCGTATTGTAAATGTCATTTGGTGGGGCAGGGGCGAAGTAAGAAAACTGGTGCATCAGTGCTGATGTGCCACTGTCTTGTAAATCTGCCTCATTGATTCTATCTGCCATACTACCTCTATAATCCGCTATTCCTTCTATTGTCTGCTGAGGTTTATGGTTATTCGCCTTCATCTCCTCATGCCAAGTCTGGGACTTGATTCTGTGTATTTGTATTAAGTGATACACCACTTCTAAGGAGGATCCACTTTTCAAGGGTGGGTCGGGCTGTTGCTTTCACTAAAATTCCCCCACCTTAAATCAATTCATGTTCTACACCTTGATTTTCTATTGGTCTATCACAAGATGCCCCCGCACTGCCCCTTTTTTGCAATTGAGGGGGATTTCAACTACCAGTCTTGTTCCCTCATGACCCTCCTTCAAAACCTGAGAACAAAATTGCACAATCCCAGTATTTTTTCTTCTTGGCTCTCTTTTAGGCTCTGTATTTGACTTTTCACAATTTGCTCAAAGACGAACCATTTAACATGTCTACACAAACTTTGCCTCATTTTTAGAGTATTTTTCATTATGTAATTTGAATGTAGTTGTCTGGGGGCCCTCACCTCTTTTACTCTGCCTGAACATGCCCTTAGGCTTGAGGAACTATTTGTATCAATTAGAGGTCCAGGGAGGTCAGTTAAAGAGCATCCAAACCGAAGCGCAAGCTCTTCTTGTTGGGAAGTATGATGGTCGATGGTAGCCTGTTGCAGGCTCAAGGTACTGAAATCAGGGTGGTGGCTTCCACTATCCTCTTCAATACTAGTATTGCTATCAGTCCACTCAACAAGTAAAATTTAATCATTTAACCTTGTAACCTTAGTAGATCAACATGTAATTACCGTTGATCAGCATTTTCTTGCCTTCCTTGTGCCTTGGTGCTAGATTTCAGAATTTGTTTCATGTGTCTACCAGCTTTCCCTGAGTCAGTCTCAGTCTCAGATCCTCCTTCAGTGTCATTGACACTACCTCTTCTAATCCTGGTATGATGCTCTGAGCTGGGGGAGCCTAATGTGTCAGATTCCCAGCAGCTTCCAGACTGAGTGTAGTCAGGCATTGCAACTCATGCTATGTAAGTCTATCCTCATGTCTTTCCATGTCACAGGTGTGCTGGGCAGCTAGCATTAGAATCTAGTGTGCGATGGGGAGGCAATGTTGAGACCTAATAGCAGTCCGTCCAGTCCACATACTTCTATCTCGGGCCCGAGGAATGATAATGCAGGTATTGTGGCCAAAGGCAGAGTAACCAAGCCAGAATCAGAAATCTTGAAAAACCACACAGTGTCATTGGTTTGTCTCACCCAGATGGAGCCGGTAGCAGCCATACTCCTCACTGCTCGCACGGTCAATTTTAAGATCACTACAGTGAGTGAAGCAGGTCCAAGCACTCTTGATGTGTCCTTATGTATAATACATAATGAAATGAAGGCAGTTCTTTTAATTTACCCTTCAGCAGAGGAAATTAGCTACCTTATCTCTGACCCAAGAAGTCTGTGTATAAGTCCGAGGCAAGCAGTACAATCAACAGTTAGCTGGCTGTCATAATTTTCTTCTTCATAATCATCATTTACCTAGTTTGGTATTTTTTTATTTACACTACTCATTGATAAACTGAGTAGGACTACACACAGGGTGTGATAACATTAGACTTCTTATCTTTAATCAAATTAATTTTCTCCTAAGCAAAACATAAAGGGGTTTGCTAAGTGCAGCCAGTTAATTGGTGCAGGGATAGATATCATGGCATACCTCCACACCAAATAATGGGCAATATAATCTATAAACCCCGGAATAAGGAATAATATGCAGACCAGTGAATATCAAATTATTTTCCATATGTCATTACCAATTCTATGTAAAATGAGGATAGCTTCACTGCTGATATTAATTACAATGGGGGGAGTGGTACAAATTGGGGTTGGGTAGGGCTAGGAGAGCACTATCCACTCCTCTTTAGTGCATGAGGAGGCATGGTGGAAGGTAGGATATATCTCTCTCTGAAGACTTTGCCCAATGTTATCCAGTGTTACATCAGGTGCTGATGTGCACCAAGTAAAGCCAGAGCCAGTGCTTCTGTACATGGGATTGCTGGTTTTGAAACAACAGATCACATACAATTGCCTACAGTGATATCAACTATGGGGACACAACTCAAGCCAACTCATAATGTGGCCCAGAAGATCATAATTTTATGGCTAGCTCAGTGGCAAGCGTTAAGGTCACCAGTCAAGGATGTGCAACCTATTTACTGCTCTTAAGATGTCTTGCAGTTTTCCTCCCACAAAGATAGCTTTACTGGCCATTACTCCCCCAGGTAATTCAGCCCCGAAATAAGTAACCATACCCATGCCTCGTCTAACATCAACCTTTGTCCCCATGTAGAAGGTACAATACTATTATTCTGTAGGTTATAGGGCAAACTGCCCACACCTGATGATGATAAATTGATCATGGACTTTATGCTTCAGAAAGAAATGCATGAGTTCTTTAAAGTGAATGCACTTCATAACCTGAAAGATCAGTCGATCTTAATCCAAGGATTTACATTCATACAGATTATGGTCTCCAGCCATAGCACAACTGTGGCCAGAGATTCTTTTTTTGAGAAAACATTTGTAGAGTGAGTAAACAACAGCAGGAACAATTTCAAGAACAATATCACCATCAGTGCTTGAGTGGATCTTTTGTTATCATATACAAATAAAAACATGACTACGTGCAGCCAAAAAATGTGTACTGTCCTTTCACTATAATATGCTGGTATCAAACAATCCATCCCCAAATATATCTGTAAATTGAGATCTTTCAGGAATGCCTGAAATACTTATACAACCTCATCTGAACTTAAAGTTTAGCAGGAGCCTCCGTAACATGGTCATAGGTTCCTTTTCTCTAGGCTACGTTTTACAGCTCACCTTGAATTCCCCTCCACAAAATGTCACCCTACTTTCTGAACCATATATTCTTGAGTTGATCAGATCACTCAATCAATCAAAAGTTGTACAGCGCACTAATCACCCACAAGGGTATCCAGGCCCTAAGACCTGTGCTACTCTGGAGGCATCAGTCGAAAAGCCAGGTTTTGAGTCGCCTTCTGAACTCTTGAAGAGAGGGTGAAGTTTGGAGATGGGGGGGAGGTTGTTCCAGGATTTCACAGTGAGACAGAAGAAGAAGCATCCACCACTATTGCTTCGGTAGATGCAGGGCATGTGGACGAGGTAGAGGGAGTAGGAATGTGGAAGTCTGGAGGGTAGATAGAAGCTCAGGCGGTGGCTGATGTATGCTGGTCCTTGGGTGTGCAGGGTCTAGTAGGAATTAATTAGAATCTTGAATTGGCATCTCTTCTGGACGGGGAGCCAGTAAAATGTATTTCGTGAGGGGTGATGTAGGTGCATCTGGGGTCTGAATCTGGCCACTGAGTTCTGGATGGTCTGCAGCTGCTTGAGGAGGTGTGTGGTGATTCCTCACACCTTCTCAAGATTCCTGTGTAGAGGACTTTGCCGTAGTCCAGGCAGCTGGTGACGGATGCTTGAATGACAATGCATCTGGTGTCGATGTGAGTCATTTGAAGGTCTTTTGTACCATGCACAGGGTAGGGAAGCAGGCGGAAGAGACTGCATTTATCTGGTCCTTCATGGTGAGTTTGCTGTACAAGATGATGTTGAGATTCCGAGTGTGGTCGGTGGGGGAGGGAGTCGGTCCAAGTTCAGCAGGCCACCAGGAGTCGTTCTATGATAATGAGGTGTTTCCGAAGATCAGTTCCTCTGTGTTGTCAGTGTTGAGCTTGAGGCAGTTGTATTTCATCCAGTCAGCGACGCTGGTCGTGCACCAGTGGAAGTTTGCTTTTGTGGTCGAAGCATCCTCAGATAGTGAGAAGATGAGCTGGGTGTCATCTGCATAGGAGATAATGTTGAGTCTGTGGTTTCTGGAGATGTTGGCCAGGGGGGTCATGTAGGTATTAAACAGAGTGGAGCTAAGGGATGAGCCTTGAGAGACACCGCAGATGATGTTCTTGGGCTCCGAGGTGATAGGTGGAAGACGGACTCTCTGTGTTCTACCGGTGAGGAAGAAAGCAGTCCATTTGAGGGTGTCCTTTTGGATTCTGATCTGATGAAGCCTCTTGATCAGGGTGTGCTGGGACACAATGTCAAAAGCAGCCGAAAGGTCGAGGAGGCTCAGGGCTGCTGCTTCTTCTCAGGCGAGGAGGGTTTTAATGTCGTCAATGGTTGTGATCAAGGCGGTTTCAGTGCTGTGGTTCGTGCGAAATTCAGATTGGGATGCATCCAGAAGATAGTCATTTTCAGGTATTCCATGAGTTGGTGGTTGATGGCATTTTCAAGGACTTTGGCAGGGAGATGAGCCGGTAGTTCTTGAGCTCATTGAGGTTGGTGGAACGTTTCTTGAGGAGGAGTTTGACTCTAGCATGTTTCCAATCATCCGAAAGGTGACTGAAGTGATGAATGTGTTGAAGATGGCTGTGAGCATGTTTCTGATGGTGCTGCTGCCAAGGTTGAGCATGTGGTGTGAGCAGGGGTCTGTGGGAGCTCCTGAGTGGACAGAGTGCATGATGTTGGTGGTGCTCTGTGTGGTGAGTTGGTTCCAGGGAGTGATCCAGTAGCCAGGGGTGGTGTCTGTGAGGTTGAGGCTGCTGAGTGTGTCAGCAGGCTGGGGTTTGAAGTTTTTTGTAGATGATGGAGATCTTGTTGTGGAACAAGTCTGCTGTGGAGTCACTGAGTTTTTGGGATGGGTGATAATGTTTTGAGTCACTGAGTGGTTGGAGAATTCTTTAACGATGATGAAGAGTTCTTTGCTGTGGTTGGAGCTGGTTGATGCAGTTGGCTAGGGCATTCCTTCTTGTTACTTCAGTCAGAGATACTGGTTGAGTGAAGTCTTGTAGGTGGTCTTGTCAGTGAGCTCCTTGGAGGTGCGCCATTTCCTTTCCAGTTGTTTGCACCTGCATTTTGAGGATCTTAGTTCTGGGGTGTACCAGCTGGCTTGTTTGGAAGGCCTGATGATTTTTTTGTAAATAATATTTATTGAGCATATGTGAGCAAGTATGACATTAAGGTATCACAATTACAAATCAAGATTACAAAATATAAAAATCAATGCAGTGTAGGACTTTGTGATAAATGTTGTTACGTTTCTTTACATAGTAATAATAATCTAGTATTTCATGAAGTCATGCTGATTTGCTGTACTTTGGATTTGGATTCAATTTTAGATCAAACTGAGGATGGAGAAGTATTTTCCCATATAGAATGAAACTTCCAAGAGGCCCCAATTCTTTGTGCATCCAAAAGTTCTTTAGATTAGACTGTTCTCGGTTTCTTTTCCCAGAGATCATATGATGGAGGTTGGGGAGATTTCCATTGCTGTACGATCAGGGATTTCGCAATCAATGTTGCAATAAAGAAATATTGCTTTGAGTGTTTGGACAGCCCAGGATGGTTAGATATGCCAAAAAGTGCCCCCATAGGTTCTGGTGTTAACGATACCTGAAGTTTCACACTGAACGATTACAAAATTTGGACCCAAAAGTTGGTGATAACAGGGCAAAGATAACAGACATGTAGCCAATCCCCAAACTCACAATGGCATCAGAAGCAGTTGCTTGAAATTGATGGAATCATCTCAATAAATTGTGCGGGAGTATCATAGAGGATCCACTTTATAAAAAATGACATTTTTTTCAAATTTGCGCCTCTTATAGCTTTGAAGGAATACTTCTTATACTGTTTCCATGACTGGTGATCAATCATGCAAGCTGTAACAGCTGCTATCCTGATTAGCGCAGGAGGGAGAACTTTAGCTGGCAATTCTTCTAAAAGAATACTATATCAGTTACAGACCCCTGTCTGTTTCTGAACTCACATGGCTTGTGTAATTCTGAAAGATAGTAATGCGGATGAATAATGGCCTAAAGAACCCATTGATTGAATTAAATTAAGTATCTGGAAATAAAAAAAGCTTATGCGTGCTAGAATAGCTGGATTGTTAATTTTGATTTGAACCCATGATATGATAATATCCCCTACTAGAAAATCCTGGAGCTTTCCTAACCCCAAATTTTACCAGTTGTTTAAAGCTTTGGTAACAAGAGGAAGCCCAAATGCTACAGCTTCTCTTAGGGAGATAGTTGGATGGAAACAAGTAAAATTATAGCTTTGTTGGAGTTCAGCACCTCTGGACCAGAGAAGGTTTGGGATCATATATCTGGTGCATTTTGGGAGCCATGGCATTTTAAGAAAATGAGTAGATGAATGTTATGTTCAAGAAGCATCTGTTTCAAATAGAAGTTCGAATCCACATGGTATGTAGTAGCAGCACATATGATCCAATCTATATAGGTCGCCTCATACAGAATTTTGCACTATTCCGCTGAAAGACCATCTTCACCAGAAGCTTTGCCATTTGGAGAATTCCTAATGGCTTCGGCTGCCTCTAATTTAGTGACTGGCTGCAATAAAACAGACTGGAGCTCTTAGTTGAGGCTTGGTAAAGAAACGGATTTGAGGTTTTGGTTAATGAGCTTGTCGCATGTAGCTGTCTTTGGATTATAAAGATTTGTGTAGTGAGTTAAAAACACCTTTCCTATCTCCCTGGCCTGATCCACAATGCACCCCTGGGACTTGTCAAAAATATATTTGATTAAAGAAGCATTCTGCTGTTTCTTAATGTAGTGTGCCAGAAATTTACCTAGATGCTCACTCTCTTCGTAGAATTGCTGAAAACATGTATTATATAGTTGGCTCTGTATATACCATCTCAAAGTGAGAGATAGTGTGCACAGAGTCCAGGGGTTCCCCAAGAGGCTTGGCTTGACAGAGGCAATAATAGATCATACTAATGCTCTATTTGTGGTAGTATGGTTGAGCAGTTAGGCTTATCAGAGGGTAGTGTTAAGCATTTGTTGTACACACAGGCAATAACTGGGAACACACACTCAGTGACAACTCCAGGCCAATAGGTTTTTATATAGAAAAATATTGTTTTCTTAATTTATTTTAGAACCACAAGAGGCAAATTGCAGGTAAGTACATTAAATGTAAGGTACTTTGCATAGGAATAGATAGAACTTTGAATACAAAACAGTAATGTACACAGTTTGGCATAAAATGACAATAAGCTATTTTAAAAGTGGACACTGCAAAATTCAACAGTTCCTGGGAGAGGTAAGTACAAGTTAGTTTTTGAGGTAAGTAAAGCACTTACAAGTTCAGGCTCTGGGACATAGGCAGCCCACCATTTGGGGTTCAAGTCAACCCCAAACACCCAGCACCAGCAACACAGGGCCAGTCAGGTGCAGAGGTCAAAGAGGAGCCCAAATAACATAGGTGACTATGGAGACAGAGGGTTCTCCGGTTCCAGTCTGCTAGCAAGTAAGTACCTGTGTCCTCGGCGAGCAGTCCAGGGGGGTTTTGTAGAGCACTGGGGGGGGAGGGTCCCAAGTAGGCACACAAAGAACACCCTCAGCGGCACAGGGGCAGCCGGGTGCAGTGGGCAAACAAGGCGGGTTTGTAATAGAAATCAATGGAGGGACCCGGGGGCCACTCAGACGTTGCAGACAGGGCACAGGGGGGCTTCTCGGGCCATCCACTGACTGGGCAAGGGTGAAGGCCGCCTGCTGGTCACTGCTGCACCGGTGGTTGGTTCTTCATGGGCCTGGGGGCTGCGGGTGCAGTGCTTCTTCCAGGCATCGAGTTTCTTCTTACCGGGCAGACGCGATCAGTGGGGTCCTCGGGATTCCCTCTGCAGGCATCGTCATGGGATGCAGGGAGGTTAGCCCAGGGTAGATATGTCATCAGAGTCACCTGGGGATCCTCTCTGGGTCGTTGGTTTCTCTGGACACGGGCCAGGGGCATCGGGTGCAGAGTGTTGCGGACTCACGCTTCTGGAGGTGGGAGTACCATTAAAGATGGTTTCTTCTTGCTGGTTTAGACAGGGCCACTGTCTTGGTCCTTTGTAGTTGCAAAGCAGTCCTCTGAGTCGGCAGAGGTTGGTGGGCCCGCAGGATGCGTCGCTGTTGCAAGTTTTTTGAATCAGGAGATAGGCTGGTAAGGCTGGGGCCAAAGCAGTTGTCGTCTTCCTTCTTCTCTGCTGGGTTTTCAGGTTAACAGTCCTTCTTCTTTGTAGGTCATCCGGAATCTGATTTCCTGGGTTCAGGGTTGCCCCTAAATACTGAATTTAGGTGTGAGCTATGGGTGGAGGGCTGTAGCCAATGGCTGCTGTCCCTGAGGGTGGCTACACCCTCCTTGTGCCTCCTCCCTTTGGGGAGGATGGCATATCCCTATTCATATTGGGCTAAATCCTCCAAAGCAAGATGGAAGATTTTCTAAGGAGGGGGTCACATCAGCTCTGGTCACCTTAGGGGTGGACCTGACTCCTCTTTGTTTTTCTCATTATCTCCCTGGACTTGCCGCCAAAAGTGAGGGCTGTGTCAGGGGGCCGGCATCTCCACTAGCTGGAGTGCCCTGGGGCATTGTAACACTACGCTTGAGCCTTTGAGGCTCACCACCAGGTGTTACAGTTCCTTCAGGGGCGGTGTGAAGCACCTCCACCCAGGACAGGCTTTGTTCCTGGTCACAGAGCGCACAAAGGTACTCACCCATGTGGCCAGAAACTAGTCTGGAAGTGGTAGGCTGGCAGAGACCGGTCAGCCTAGCACTAGCAGTTGGGCTGTCAGGCAGGGGGCATCTCTTAGATGCTCCCTGTGTGTATTTGTCAATTAATCCCACACTGTCATCAGTGAGGATTTATTGTGCTGAGAAGTTTGATACCAAACATCCCAGTATTCAGTGAAGCCATTATGGAACTGTAGAGTTTGTGTTTGACAAACTCCCAGACCATATACTCTTTATGGCTACCCTGCACTTACAATGTCTTAGAATTGGCTTAGACACTGTAGGGGCATAGGGCTCACACAGCTATGCCCTCACCTGTGGTATGTGCACCCTGCCTTAGGGCTGTAAGGCCTGCTAGAGTGGTGACTTTCCCATGCCACAGGCAGTGGGTTGTAGGCATGGCACTCTGAGGGGAGTGCCATGTCGACTTAGTCTTTTTTCTCTCCACCAGCACACACAAGCTGTGAGGCAGTGTGCATGTGCTGAGCGTGGGTTCCCCAGGGTGGCGTAATACATGCTGCAGCCCCTAGAGAGCTTCCCTGGCCACAGGGCCCTTGGTACCAGGGGTACCTTTTACAAGGGACTTATCTGTGTGCCAGGGCTGTGCCAATTGAGGAAACAAAGGTACAGTTTTAGGGAAAGAACACTGGTGCTGGGGCCTGGTTAGCAGGGTCCAAGCACACATTCAATCAAAGCTGGCATCAACAAAAGGCAAAAAGTTAGGTGGTAACCATGCCAACAGTGGCATTTTCCTATACAACCCCCACCAAACGAAAGAGGATGAGACTAACCTTTCCCAAGAGAGTCTTCATTTTCTAAGTGGAAGAACCTGGAAAAGCCATCTGCATTGGTATGGGCAGTCCCAGGTCTGTGTTTCACCATAAAGTCCATTGCCTGTAGGGATATGGACCACCTCAACATTTTAGGGTTCTCTCCTTTCATCTGCATGAGCCATCTGAGAGGTCTGTGGTCAGTTTGAACTATAAATTGAGTACCAAAAAAATGTATGGTCTCAACTTTTGCAGTGACCAAACCACAGCAAAGGCCTCCCTCTCAATTGCACTCCAACTCTGCTCCCTGGGGGGTAACCTCCTTCTAATAAAAGCAACAGGCTGGTCACGGCCACGTTCATTGTTTTGGGATAGGACTGCTACTATCCCATGTTCAGAGGCATCTGTCTGCACAGTAAATTACCTAGAATAATCTGGAGCTTTCAAAACAGGTGCTGCGCACATAGCTTCTTTTGGGTTGTCAAATGCTTTTGGACAGTCTAAGGTCCAGTTAACCTTCTTGGGCATTTTCTTGGAGGTAATTTCTGTGAGGGGGGTCACTATGGACCCATATCCCTTCACAAACCTCCTGTAGTATCCAGTCAAGCCAAGGCATGCCCTGACTTGAGTCTGGGTTTTTGGAGCTTCCCACTCCAGAATTGTCTGGATCTTGGGTTGTAATGGCTGCACTTGGCCTCCTCCTACAAGGTGTCCCAAGTAAACCACTGTACCCTGCCCGACATTCGGAAGCCTTGATAGAGAGGCCTGCTGCTTGCAGGGCCTGCAAGACCTTCTTCAGGTGGACCAGGTGATTCTGCCAATTGGAGATAAAGACAGTAATATCATCTAGATATGCTGCACTAAAGGACTCCAAGCCAGCAAGGACTTGATTCACCAACCTTTGGAAGGTAGCAGGGGCATTCTTTAAGTCAAAGGGCCTAACAGTAAACTGATAATGCCCATCAGGTGTTCAGAATGTTTTTTTCTCTTTTGCTCCTGGTGCCATTTTAATTTGCCAGTACCCTGCTGTTAAGTCAAATGTATTTAAGAATTTGGCTGCACCTAATTTATCAATCAGTTCATCTGTTCTTGGTATGGGGTGAGCAACTGTCTTGGTGACAGAGTTGAGCCATCTATAGTCCACACAAAACCTCATCTCTCTCTTTCCATCCTTGGTGTGAGGTTTGAGGGACCAAGACCACTGGACTAGCCCAGGGACTGTCAGAGTGCTCTATCACTCCCAACTCCAGCATCTTGTGGACTTCCATTTTGATGCTTTCTTTGACTTGGACAGACTGTCTGAATATATGTTTTTGACAGGTAAACTGTCTCCTGTGTCCACATCATGGGTACATAGATGTGTCTGTCCAGGGGTCAAAGAAAAGAGCTCAGCAAACTCCTGTAGGACTTGCCTGCAGTCAGCTTGCTGTTGAGCAGAGAGGGTGGCTGGATAGGCAACTCCATCTACTGATCCATCCTTAGGGTCAGTTGAGAGGAGGTCAGGGAGAGGTTCACTCTCTGCTTCCTGATCCTCATCAGTAACCATCAACATGGTTATGTCTGCCCTGTCATTGTAGAGCTTAAAGTGGTTAACATAGATCGCCCTCTTGGGTGTCCTGCTAGTGCCCAGGTCTACCAGGTAAGTGACTTGACTCTTCTTTTCTAGCACTGTGTAAGGGCCACTCCATCTGTCCTGGAGTGCCCTGGGAGCCACAGGCTCCAGAACCCAGACGTTCTGCCCTGGTTGGAATTCAACCATTACAGCCTTTTAGTCATACCACAACATCTGGAGTTGTTGGCTGGCCTCAAGGTTTTTGCTTGCCTTTTCCATGTACTCTGCCATCCTTGAGCGGAGGCCAAGCACATAGTCCACCACGTCTTGTTTAGGCTCATGGAGAGGTCTCTTCCAGCCTTCTTTTACAAGTGCTAGTGGTCCCCTTACAGGATGGCCAAACAGAAGCTCAAAGGGGGAAAATCCTACTCCCTTCTGTGGCACCTCTCTGTAGGCGAAAAGCAGGCATGGCAGGAGGACATCTCATCTCCTTTTGAGTTTTGCAGGGAGCCCCATGATCATGCCCTTCAACGTCTTGTTAAATCTTTCCAGGAGACCATTGGTTTGTGGATGAGAAGGTGTGGTGAACTTATAAGTCACCCCACACTCATTCCACATGTGTTTAAGGTAAGCTGATATGAAGTTGGTACCTCTGTCAGAAACCACCTCCTTAGGGAAACCCACTCTGGTAAAGATACCAATTAGGGCTTGGCTACTGCTGGGGCAGAAGTTGACCTAAGGGGAATTGCTTCAGGGTACCTGGTAGCATGATCCACTACTACCAGTATATACTAGTTCCCCGAGGCTGTGGGACGTTCAAGTGGACCCACAATGTCCACACCAACCCTTTCAAAGGGGACCCCCACCACTGGAAGTGGAATGAGTGGGCCTTTGGATGGCCACCTGTCTTGCCACTTGCTTGGCAGGTGACACAGGAGCTGTAAAACTCCCTTAACTTCTGGGACATATTGGGCCAATAGAAATGGTTAACTAATCTTTCCCAAGTCTTGGTTTGTCCAAATGCCCAGCTAGGTGAATGTCATGGGCTAAGGTGAGGTTGAACTCTCTAAACTCCTGAGGCACTACCACTCTCCTAGTGGCACCAGGTTTGGGATCTCTTGCCTCAGTGTAAAGGAGTCCATCCTCCCAATAGGTTCTGTGGGATCCACTGACACTTCATTTTTCCTGCTCAGCCGCTTGCTGTTTTAGGCCTTGAAGAGTGGGACAAGTCTTTTATCCCTGGCACACCTGTTTCCTTGCGGGTCCCCCCGGGCCCAAGAGCTGCTCTACCTGGTAAGGCTCCAGTGCCATGGACTCAGTTCCCTCAGGGGATAGGACAACTTCCTGGGAAGAGAGGTCCTGTTTCTTTTGCTGTACAGAAGCTGGTCCCCCAGTCCTCTTACCTTTTCTCTTGGAAGGTTGGGCCATTATTCCAGGCTCCAACACTTCCTTTTCACCCTGTGCTCTAATCTGTGCTCTTGTCTTAACACACACCAATTCAGGGATGCCCAGCATGGCTGCATGGGACTCGAGCTCTACCTCAGCCCATGCTGAGGACTCCAGATCATTCCCTAGCAAACACTCTACTGAAATTGAAGAAGAGACCACCTGTATCAGGCCAGTAACCCCTCCCAATTCTAAAGTCACCATTACCATGGGATGGACTTTAGTTTCATTGTCAGCTTTGGTGACTGGATATGTCTGTCCAGCCAGATACCGTCCTGTGGAAACCAGTTTGTCTGTCACCATGGTGGCACTGGCACCAGTATCCCTCAGGGCTTCTACCTTGTTCCCATTTATCAAGAGCTGCTGCCTGTATTTTTGCATGTTAGGCGGCCAGGCAGCTAGTGTGGCTAGATCCACCCCACCCTCAGAGACTAAAGTAGCTTCAGTTTGAACCCTGATTTGCTATGGGCACACTGTTGATCCCACCTGGAGACTGGCTATTCCAGTGTTAACTGGAGCAACAGTTGTTGGCTTTTTCTTGGGACAGGCCTTGTCTCCAGTTTGGTGCCCATGCTTTCTACAGTTGTGACACCAGGCCTTCTTGGGATCAAAGTTTTTACCCATTTACCCATTTGTGGACTGTGAAGAGGCTCGGGCCCACCCTCCTGAGCAGGTTTTTGGGGCCCTTGGATGTCTCACCACCCTTCCCCTGGGGAGTCTTTGTGACCCCTTTCTTTTGGTCACCCCCTGTGGAAGTCTTGGTCACCCTTGTCTTGATCGAGTGGTCTGCCTTCTTTCCCAATATTTGGGGAGAAATTGTACCTAGGTCTACCAGATGTTGATGCAACTTATAATTGAAGCAATTACTTAACAGATATTATTTTATAAATAAATTATACAGCCCATCACAGTCATTCACTCCACTGCCAGTTATCCAACCATCTAGTGTTGTGACTGAGAAGTCAACAAAATCAACCCAGGACTGGCTTGAGGTTTTGTGAGCCCACCTGAACCTAATTCTATGTTCCTCAGTTGAGAATCCAAAGCCCTCAATCAGGGTAGCCTTCATGAGGTCATAGGATTCTGCATCCTTACCAGCGAGTGTGAGTAGTCTATCCCTACACTTACCAGTGAACATTTCCCACAGGAGGGCTCCCAAATGAGATCTGTTTACTTTTCTGGTTGCACAAGCTCTCTCAAAAGCTGTGAACCATTTGGTGATATCATCAGCTTATTCATATTTAGTTACAATCCCTTTGGGGATTTTTAGGATGTCAGTATTCTCTCTGACCCTATTTAAATTGCTGCTACCATTAATGGGTGTTAAACCCATTTTTTTTCATTCCCTTTCTATAGCTAGGAGCTGTTTCTCCAAAGCTAATCTTTTGGCCATCCTTGCTAAAAGAATGCCCTCTTCATTGAGGCTTTCCTCAATGCTTACAGAGGGACTGGTCTTCCCTGTGGAAGAATCAGACTCTCTGACTCTGATTTGTGGAGACAGGGCTCTCGGGGGGAGTTCTGCCTCCAGATCCCCAACTTCTTCTTCCCCATCTGAGGGTAGGTCTTCCCCTTCAGTTGGGTGGTCCCTGGTGTATTCTGCCAAGAGCTCCTGGAGCATGATCTTGGTAGGATTGGAACCAGTTCTAATTTGTCTTAACTTACAGAGAGTCCTTAGCTCTGCCATCCCTAGATGGAGGCAAGGGGTGAGGTTGAGTTCCATCACCATCTCATCTGTGCTAGTCATTATGGCCCTCATTACGACCCTGGTGGTTGGTGATAAAGTGGCAGTAATATCACCAACAGGCTGGCGGTAAGTACCGGCAAATTATGACCATGGCGGTGAAATCTCCGAAAGACAGCCAATGTACCACAACGACCGCAAGGGTGGAAACAACAGCCACCACGGCGGTAGCCACCTACAGCCAGGTGGAAGACAAAGTTCTGCCCACCATATTGTGACCTAGCAAACAGCCACCTTTTCCGGGGCGGTACCAACGCCATCAAAAGCCTGGCAGAAACAGAGCACAAAACTCAAAGGACTCACCATCGGAGACACAGGGAAGAACCACGCTGCCATGGAACCAGAACTGCAAGTCTTTCCAATGATCTTCTACGTCATGCTCCTCAACGAACACCAACGCCCGCGAACACGACAACAGTGAGTACAGCCACCTAGCACATAAGGGAAGGGGGTAGGAAAACAACAGTGACACAAACATGCCCAACACACACCCCACACACACCCTATACACACAACCAGCTGCACAAGAAAACAATTTGTCCCAGATAATTGGCTGAATAATGCCAGGACAACATAAATTGACAAAAGTGATTGTAATAAGATCAACATCAAAAATAATAAGTTGATATGGCAATGCAACAGATATGTATAAATGTACAAAAAAGGGACACTGCCCAGTCCACAGTTCACAGGGGACACATGTCCACAGGGCAAGATCCAAGGCCCCAATCGATCCCTGCACAGATATGGAGAGAACACTGCAGGGGTATCAGTTGGCAAAAAGGCAAGCACCTCAGGGGGACGGGGCACCTCAGCCGGATGCAGAAACAAGACCACTGGTTCTGGAGGGGGCAACATGCCCTGTGCTTTGCCCTGGGGAGTGCAAGGCCACAGTCTCTCGAGTGCGTGACTTTTCCACTGGTTTTGGAGGGGGCAAAATGCCCTGTGCTTTGTCCTGGGGAGTGCAAGGCCACAGTCTCCCGAGTGGGTGTCTTGCCCGCTGGTTCTGGAGGGGGCAACATGCCCTGTGCTTTGTCCTGGGGAGTGCAAGGCCACAGTCTCTAGAGTGGGTGTCTTTCCCACTGGTTCTCGTGGGGGCAGGCCGCACAGCAGCCCATGGAGGCTGGATCATACGGCGTCCGCTGGCATTGACGGCTACACTGTGGTGGTGGTTGTATGAGGCTCATGCCTAGCCCCTGTACCCTCCGATGGCTGCACTGTGGTGGTGGTGGTTGTGGGAGGCTCTTGCTCAGCCCCTGCACCCTCCGATGGCTGCACTGTGGTGGTGGTGGTTGTAAGAGGCTCCTGCCCAGCCCCTGCACCCTCAGATGGCTGCACTGTGGTGGTGGTTGTAGGGGGCTCATGCTCAGCCTCTGCACCCTCCGATGACTGCACTGTGGTGGTGGTGGTTGTGGGAGGCTCCTGCTCAGCCCCTGCACCCTCCGATGGCTGCACTGTGGTGGTGGTTGTGGTTGTGGGAGGCTCCTGCTCAGCCCGTTTACTCTGACGGCTGCACAACCACGGCTGGCGGTGTGGTCTCTGTGACAGCTGCTGGTGCAGGCTCCTTCCCCTTCTGGCTGGCTGGTGCAGGCTCCTTTCCCTTCTTGCTGGCTGGTGCAGGCTCCTTCCCCTTCTTGCTGGCTGAAGCAGACTCCTTCCCCTTCTTGCTGGCTGGTGCAGGCTCCTTCCCCTTCAGTATTTGTGGCCTGGAATCTTTTCCACCACGAGTAGGTGCTGCTGAAACTGGGCCCGTAGACTGTTTGGATGAGGTGCTTGGCTGGGACCTTGATACCCTGGCCATATGTGCAGGACGGGGAGAGGGGAGAGGTAGGGAAGAGGCAAATCTGGGAAAGGAAAAGCTTTTTAGGGACATTGGGATGGGAAGAGGGAGAAGTAATGGGAGTGGAGGGTGAGGGAGTGGTTGTTGGAGGTGTTTGTCTGCTGGATCTGGGTGCAGGTGCATGGGTTGTATGCTGTTGTGAGGTGGATGGCTGTTGGGTGTCTGAGTGCTTGCGTTTTTGTACTTTAGGAAGGGGGGGCAGACACAGTGGTAGAGGACACAGAGGATGTGTGCATGGATTTTGTGGAGGTGCCTGCCAGTGAGGTGTGTGTTCTGCTTGGTGTGGTGATGATGCAGGTAGTGGATGATGATGTAGTGCATGCAGGTGTGAATGTGGACGTAACTGGGTAGGAGGTGGAGGTGGGGGAGGAGGAGAGGGAGGCAGTGGAAATAGTGGATGTTGTTGTGTCTGCAACTGAATGGTGTTTGTGTGACTGCCTGTGGGATGAAGTGTGGTGCTTGTGTTTGCCTGTGACACTCTTGGGTGTTGTCTTGTGTGCATGCTCGTCTGGCTGTGTGCTTGGGATGGGATGGGGCTGAGGAAAATGGGACTGGGAAGTGGAAGTTGGAGGGGGATGGTAGAAACAGGGACAATGGCTGCCATCAGAGTGGAGGCCAGAGCCTGGATCGGTCTCTGTTGGGCCACCAATCCACTGTGAATGCCCTCCAGGAATGCATTAGATTGCTGCATCTGGGCTGCCAGCCCCTGGATGGCATTCACAATGGTACACTGCCCTACAGAGATGGATCTCAGGAGGTCAATAGTCTCCTCACTCAGGGCAGCAGGGCTCACTTGGGCAGGGCCTGAGGTGCCTGGGGTGAAGGGGATGCCCACCCACCTGGGTGAGCGGGCACGAGAAACTTGCTGAGGGGCTGCTGAGAGGGTAGTGCTGGTATGGGGGTGGCGGCTGTACCTGTAGCTGGGGTGGTCACAGAAGTGTCCGCCACCACCAGGGAGCTCCCATCTGAGGAGGTATATGAGTCTGTATTGTCCACTCCAGTCTCCGCCGTGGTGCTCCCCCCACCCCCTGTCAAAATGATCCCCTCAGCGATGGTGTACTCTGCCTCCTGGGTCCTGTGGGATGCAGCTCCCTCCGGCGCCTGTGCCTCTGCTCCTCCACCAGATGATGCTAATGCACATAAGGAAAGGATGACAAAACAAGAAAGGGGGGAGAGAGACAAAGAATACACCTGGTCAATGACTGCCCCACCACCACCGTTGGTGTACACAGCACCCTCACACACAGTGAACAGGCCTACGTACTATGCATTGCACTACCAGTGATATTGCTAGCCACCAAGGCACACCGCCAACTGCAGCACACCTGGGACCCACACAGCCTTGACCAGTAGTGGATGCTAACAAGTTAGGTAGGTAGTATTTCCTCTTCAGACCCTTAGCCACCAGAGAACCTACGCTGCTATGTCTGGCCTGGCCTAGGGGCACCCACTGACACACAACCACCACCCAGATACCACCCCTCCCGGCGTTTCTTTCAATGATGTCCACTGTACTCACCGCCAAGTGCCTGCTGTGAGGCCCTCAAGTACCCATCCAGCTCTGGATAGGCCACCACCAGTATGTGGGCCATCAGGGGGGTCAGGGTCCAACACGCACCCCCTTCCTTGTTGGGAGGCCATCCCCAGCTGGGCCTCCGCGGTCTTCTGTGCCCAGCGTTTCAGGTCCTCCCACCGCTTGCAACAGTACGTGATCCATCTGCCATAGACCCCTAGGGTCCGCACCTCCTTGGCGATGGCACGTCATATACCCTTTTTTGATGGGCGCTGACCTGCAGAGGCAATACAAACAGGGGAACACCATTAGACAAACAGTCCAGCCAGTAACACGAATGGCACACCATACCCATTTCCATCACTACTTGCACACACATAGCCCAACACTCAACATGTACCTAGCCAAGAGGACATCTCTCCCCCCTTACACGATGCCTTCACACACACCTCCATGCATTCATGCCACAATCATCGTGCCCCCAGTGTACTCACCTGTTGTTCTGGATGCCCATACAGCAGTCTGTTCTGGGGAAGGACCCCCTCCAGCAGTCTATCCAATTCCTCAGAAGTGAAGGCTAGGGCCCTTTCCCCGGTCACACGGGCCATGGTAGGTTCCAGACACAGGTCACTGCAGCACATGCAGTGTAGGTCCTCTCCTATGGAAGGTCAGGAAACAAGTGAGAAATCAGATAGAAATTGGTGGTCAGGTCTGCGGCGGTGCATGCCGCCACCACCAGCGTAGATAACCATTGCCCACTGTACCCTATAGGGCCCAATTATAACCAATGAGGAATTGCGCGGCGGTTCCCGACCGCCTCCCGCCATGGCACACAACGTCAGCGGAATTACCTCACTTCCACCTGGCCCTCCACACAGGACAGGCAGACGCCATTTCAGGGGGGGCAGGCCTATGGAATAATGCTGCATCACAGGAGAAATAGGCACATACTTGACAAATTACACTATCCCATGACATGTTTGCATATTGCGGATTACTGTTGTGGCTCCATTGTTCAGTTTGTGACAGCCTCCTCATTCTTTTGTCCCTTAGATAGCTACCTCTGCAGATGAATAGGAGATGGAGACAGACCCCCATGTACAGACCCCTGGTGGACTTGGCTACACTGGAGGACAGGCCCATTATCCTCACCTATAGACTGGACAGGGCCACAATCACAGAGCTGTGTGCCCAATCGGAGCCTGACCTGATATCTGCTATCCGTCACCCCACTGGGATCCCCCCTCTTGTGCAAGTGCTATCAGTGCTTCATTTCCTGGCAACTGTTTCTTTCCAAGTGACAGTGGGCTTGGCAGCAGGAATGTCACAGCCAATGTTCTCAACAGTGCTGACAAGAGTGTTGTCTGCCCTGATTAAAACATATGTGCAGCTACATAGCACTCCCCCAGGTTGAGGATTTGGCCACTGTGAAGGCCGGGTTTTATGCAACGGGACATATCCCCAATATAATTGGGGCGATTGACGGAACACATAGTGCATTTGTCCTCCCCCGCCAGAATAAACAGGTGTTCCGGAATGTAAGAGTTTCCACTCTATGAATGTGCTGATGGTGTGCTTGGCGGACAGTACATCTCCCACGTCAATGCTAAGTATCCTGGGTCGGTGCATGATGCCTTTGTCCTGAGGAATAACAGCATCCCAAATGTGATGGGCCAACTACAAAGGCGCAGGGTGTGGCTAATAGGTGAGCCCTGGTTCGCACCCAGTATATGATGGTGTATGCCTGTGCTGTTCGCCATATAGGATAGTGTGTGGCTAAATGTTGTCCCTCAATATTTGCAGGTGACTCTGGTTACCCAAACCTATCATAGCTGCTGACCCCTGTGAGGAATGCCAGGACAAGTGCAGGAGAACATTATAATGAGGCACATAGGCGAACCAGAAGGATCATTGAAAGGACCTTTGGCCCCCCGAAGGCCAGGTTCTGGTGCCTCCATTTGGCAGGTGGATCCCTGTGTTACTCACCCAAATAGGTCTGCCAGATAGTGGTGGCATGCTGCATGTTGCACAACCTGGCCCTCAGACGCCATGTCCCTTTTCTGCAGGAGGAGGAGACTGGAGATGTCCCTGTGGCAGCAGTGGACCCTGTGGACAGTGAGGGTGAGGAGGCAGAGTATGTGAACAACAGAACATCTGTAATCCATCAGTACTTCCAATGACACACAGGTGAGGTGCAATTTTACATTTCAATAACTTTGGTTGTATTCTATGTGGCATCGGCATGCTGGTATTTCCCACTTCCATTCTCACTTACTGTTACCTCTGGCTATTCATTTTGCAGATGTTGGTGATATGACAAATACTCCTGGAAGTTCAATGGGATAGGGTGATGATGGAGGAAAGTCCAGGGTATTGTTCCAGCTTGTTGTAGCACGGGTACATTGTCCAAGGGGACTTTGGATGGGGAGCAATGGCAGTTCAAGGTGGACTGGGTGACTGAGTGGGACACAAGGGGGACAATCAGGAGATTGTCATTTCCTGACGCGGTCCAGGCAAGTGTCTCTGGCTTCTGTCTGGATCGCAGGGAGCGTTTGTGGGGTGGTTCACCTTCTGCAGGGGGAGGGGTGCTGGTGGCCTGTGAGTCCTGTGGCAGGGCCTCCGGTGGCTAGTGGCAGGTGCCCGCTGGTGTAACACTGCCTCCCTCATAATGTTGGCCATCTCTGCCAGCACCTCAGCTATGGAGATCAGGGTGTTGTTGATGGCCTGCAAGTCTTCCCTGATCCCCTGATACTGTCCCGCCTGTAGCCACCAGTTCTCCTGCACGTTGTCTAGGATCTGGCCCATCGTGTCCTGGGAATGTTAATAGGCTCCCAGGATCTTAGAGAGCCGGTTCCCTGGTCCTGTCCTCCCCCTGGTGCACAGCACTCCTCCCAGTTTCCCTGTTGGCCTGTGCCTCTGTCCCCTGAACTGTGTGCCCACTGCCACTGACCCCAGGTCTCTTATTGTCTTGGGTGCTAGGTGTGGCCTGGGGTCCCTGTACAGGTAGGCACACTGCTGATTGACGTGTCCTGGGGACAGATGTTTGGGTACACTGGGTGGGTGCTGTGGTGTTGTTTCCTGATGGGGGAGGCTCTGTGGTGGTCTGTGACTGGGCTTGGGTAACCGGCTGTCCAATGGTCCCTGATGGGCCAGGTAGATCGTCCAGATCCTGAAGCCCAGAGTTACTGTCATCACTGTGGGCCTCTTCAGTTGGGGGACTGGATAGTGCTGGCACCTCCTCTCCAGTGACATTGGCTGGGGTACCTGTGGGGATATAAATTATGTATTATGCTTCATGTGTATGACATATTGTACATCCCTGGCTTCCCTTCTATGGTTGGTGTTGCCCTGCCAGCTTTTACTTGTGTATGTTGGCATATGGTGGGATTGTTATTTCCCTATGCTGAGCATGCTTAAGTGATGAGTGTCCATGCAGGGCATTGAGGGGTGTCCGTGCATTGCTACATCATGCAGGGCTTTGCATGGGGATTAGTGTGATGTGTTGATTGAGTGTGTGGGATGTAGTGGAGTGATGGGAGTGAGGGTGAGGGTATGTGATGGCATGCAGGTGGGGGTGAGATAATTATTGAAAGTTGACTTACAAGAGTCCAGTCCTCCGCAGACTCCGGCCAGGCCGTCAGGATGCAGCATTGCCAAGACTTGCTCCTCCCATGCTGTGAGTTGTGGGGGAGGAGGCGGGGGTCCACCGCCAGTCCTCTGGATAGCGAGCTGGTGTCTTGCTGCTATGGAACGTACCTCCCCCGTAGGTCGTTCCACCTCTTCCTGATGTCGTCCCTTGTTCTGGGGTGCTGTCACACGGCGTTGACCCAGTCCAAGATTCTCCGTCATAGCTCCATCTTCCTGGCTATTGATATCTGCTGCTCCTGTGCTCCAAATAGCTGTGGCTCTACCCTGACGATTTCCTCCACCATGACCCTGAACTCCTCCTCAGTGAAACAGGGGTGCCTTTGTGGTGCCATGGGTGTTACGTGATGTGTGTTGGTGAGGGTGTGTTTGGTAATGTGTTGGGGTGTGTGAAGTGGGGTGCATGAGGGATGTATGGGTGTATGTGGTGTGTGTATGTAGTTGTAGCAGTGGTCTTGATGTCAGTCTTGTGCCAATGATTTGTATTCATAAAGAGTTGTGGGTAATGTGGGTGTGTGTTTTATATTGGTGTGGGTGTGGTGTGTGTATGGATGTCAAGTGTGTGTTGTTTGAATTGTCCAATGTGGTGTTGTTTTGTCTGTGGGTGTCCGCTGTGAGTGCAGCGGTATGTACCGCTAATGGTTTACCACCGTTGAATGTCCGCCGTGGCGATTCGTGGGTCATAATGAGGGCCTATGTCTCTAAAAGTTAGGATCACTTTTTAAGAAACTAAAAACGACTTCTAGTACTTAAATCCTAACTTTTACAAAACTTTTAAACTTAAAAAGAGATGCTAACAGGGTCTTCCACAAGGCCCAGCAGGGGTTTTAAAAAATTGGAAAAATAGTAAAAATTCAAAAATCTTTTGTCTAATTTTGGAATTTAGTCATGTGATCAGGTATTGGCTGAGTAGTGCAGCAAATGCAAAGTCTTAGATCTCAAAGTGACAGATAGTGTGAACAGAGTCCAGGGGTTCCCCAAGAGGCTTGGCAGAGGCAATAATAGATAATACTAACACTCTATTTGTGGTAGTGTGGTCGAGCAGTTAGGCTTATCAGAGGGTAGTGCTAAGCATATGTTGTACACACACACAGGCAATGGGAACACACACTCAGGGTCAGATGTAGGTAGGAAAAAAATTGCGAGTCGGAAATTGCGATTCAATGCGAATCGCAATTTCCGAATTGCAAAATGGGATCCAAGAAAAAAAAGCGACACCAATTTGCGACTCGCAAATGATGTTGCACCGCATTTTGCGAGTTCGCGTTTAGCGAGGTTGCTTTTTGCGAGCTCGCTAAAAGCGAACTCGCAATTTGCGAGTCGGGTGTCGCAAATTGCGACTGGCCCGTAAATTGCCTGCAGGTGCAGCATAACAGTTGGGAAATACACTTCCTGGCTCTTGCTGATGACATCAGAACCAGGAAGTCATCAAATACACATGGGAGGAGGGAGGACCACACCCTTTCCAAACTGCAGTGCAACACCAAGGAGCGAGGAGCTGCTGCTACTATGGAGGACACAGGCAGTGCAGGGAGAAAAAGAAAACTTAAGTTTTCTGAGAAAGAACTTGAGGTGTTAACTGAGGACCTGTTTGGCAAGGCAGCCCTGAGTGTCCCACACACTGAGAAAAAGAAGATCTGGCTGCAAATCCAGGACCGGATCAATGCCATTGGGGTGAGCCACCGCACCCTGGATGAAATAAAAAAAAGTTGGTATGACCTGCGCTCCAGAACAAAGGAGAGGGTGGCAGAGCGGCTCAGGGAAATGAGGGGCACAGGAGGAGGCCCATCCACCCTCCCACCACCCACAGCCTTGGAAGAAATGGTGGAGCAGACCCTGGAGCCTGAGGCCGTTTCAGGAATGGCAGCATTGGACAGTTCTGCGCCAGGGACATCCAAAAGTGAGTACCATGAAATATGCATTCACACCTACAAATGCAGTATCCACACTCTCCCGGTACACAGCATCAGGCACAACCAGACTAGCTCCATTCCAGACTAGCAACCACTAGAATGGGGCATTATGGGCAATGTAGTACAGTAGTCAGCATATAGGCAAATGTTTATTATGAGACATACAACAGATGTGAGAGACTGACAGTGTGTTCCCTATGTCCCACAGGTCTCCCACACGACACACCCAGCAGTGACAACATCCAGGGAGGAGACAACAGGCCAGAGGCAGTGCAGGAGGCTGCAGCAGATATTCCTGGGCCCAGCAACACACCACCACAGTCCCCTCTGGATCAAGAGCAGGAAATGGTGGAAGCTCACACGACCCCTGGCCCCAGCCCCACAGTAAGACGTCCAGAGCCAGCAGCACAACCACGGCACAGACACAGACGCTGAGTTCAGGCGGTGCCCCAGGAGGAGATAGGGGAGGCAGCAACGTCTGTAGTAGAGGCATCCCTCCTTACCGGTCAGCACCTGCAAACAAGACAATTGCGGTCAATATCAAGTGCTTTGCACAGACTTGAAAACAACATGACCCATGGCCTGGCTGATGTGAGCTCGCAGTTCACAAGACTCAATGATAATGTGAGCGATCTCATCCAGTCTATCCGCCAACTAGTGACGTAACTGGTGGCTGATAGATGCAGCGCA
The DNA here is from genome assembly GCF_031143425.1 of Pleurodeles waltl. NCBI lineage: Eukaryota > Metazoa > Chordata > Amphibia > Caudata > Salamandridae > Pleurodeles > Pleurodeles waltl. Next base: position 748,083,528 of record NC_090439.1, read on the forward strand.
AGGCGTAGGGAGCGCCACCTAGTCGCACGCTTTGACCGCATGGCAGCGTCCATTGGGCGTCTTGCTACGAACACTACTGGCCTGTCAAGACTGACCGTGAGTCTGCAGGTCGAACTTGGCCACTTTGCTGGGGATGTGGCACAGGGACTAGGCCGCATCAGCCACGCAGTGGACATGTTGGAAGCCAGGCAGGTGGAAAGGGGCACAGGTGAGACCCCTCAGGACAGTGAGGAGGGGTCCACAGTCAGCAGTGTGTCTGCAAGTGACTCACGTGTGCTGAGGAGTGCGAGTGCACGGCAGGGGTCAGCAGACCCACCTGGGATGAGCCATGCTGGGCGAACAAGGAGGACGGTGTAGGCCATAAGACAGCATGACTCATGAGTCACATGATGTCAATGTGTCCTCATAAAATTTGGACATGTACAGCCCCTTACGGACAGCAGTTTTCTTTCAACATTTAGTTCACAAATAAAAAGGTTTTGTTTGTTCCACTACACAACTGGGCTCTGTTTGTGTGACATCAGTGAGTGTGGTGACAGTTGCCACGTACCTGCCAAAGTATTGGGTTGCAATGTGGTCCCGTCTCAGTCTGCCTTGATTTGCAATGCTTCTATCCCCAGGCTGGCGAAGTGGTAGCTCTTGCTCCTCATCCTCCAAATCTGTCTCTTCAGGGGTAAGATGTAGCCCACGTCTGGTGGCAATGTTGTGTAGGATCGCGCATGCACCAACGATCTTGAATGCTGTTACTGGGGCATACTAGAGCGCACCTCCACTTCTGTGGAGGCATCGGAATCTTGTCTTTAACAGTCCAAAGGTACTCTTTATGACAGTTCTGGTACACCGATGTGCACTGTTATATCGCCTCTCATTCTCATTGCCAGGTGTTAGGTACGGGGTAAGTATCCATGGTGTTAGCGCAAATGCACTGTCACCTGTTTAGCAAAAATAAGCAATGTTAGCAGGGCATGAATGGTTTCTACAGTGACCTGTGTGTATGGCTTTAGGGTGTATTCAGCAATACCTAATAGATATCCGTCTCCAAACTCCCCACGTTCTAGGCATTGGTGTATCCCACTGTGCCTGAATATGTATGAGTCATATGTATTCCCTGGAAATTTGGCCACAATGTCAGTGATGACATTATGGGTGTCGCATACCACCTGGATGTTCAGTGAGTGGGTACATTTCCTATTGCAGAACACATATTCCAGATTTGCAGGAGGGCAGATTTGTATATGCGTCCCGTCCACACACCCTATTACATGAGGGAAGTTGGCAATTCTGTAGAAGTCCAACTTGGTGCTGTTCATTTCTGCCTCATTCCTGGGTAGGTATGTGTATCTGGACATGTGTGTGAGTATGGCATCTAGGAAACATCTGAAGAATCGTGAGAGTGCACTTTGGGATACCCCACCTGCCACAGCAATAACCCCCTGATAGCTACCCGAGGCCAAGAGGTGCAGTGAGCATAGCACTTGCACATGTGTGGGGATGGCACTGCCGGGCATTGTCTGTCGTTGAAGCTGCGTATTGTGTAGTTCAATTAATTCTAATATTGCTGCACTGCTGAGTCTATATTTGTCATAAATCTCCTCCTCAGTTTGTTGGAAAAGTGTCTGCCTGGTTCTGCATATTCTCTTCTGTCTCTGGCTCCTCCTGCTCCTCTGCTGGGTGGCATGGACTCTCCTCCTCCTTGCTATCACATACAGTTCAGTCATTTTGAGTAACCCAGATGCCTTCTGGGTCTCCTTTTATACTTTGGTTCTGGTTACCACCTGCTCTGACTTAGTGGTAATTTGGGTGTACAAAATGGGCTTTTTGCGACTAGTCGCAATTTGCGAGTGGCTTTTTCACATGGTTTGTGACTCGCAAATTACGACTTCCTCTTTGCGGGTCGCACAATGAGGTCGCAATTTTTGCGAGTCGGTAATGGCTCACATCACAATTTGCACTTCAGAAATGTTTTTTTTGCATCCCATTTCTGATTTTGGGGAGTCGCAAATTGCGAATCGGGCCATTTGCGACTCGCAAAACTTTGCTACATCTGGCCCTCAGTGGCTTAACTCCAGGCCAATAGGTTTTTACATTGAAAAATATTATTTTCTTAGTTTATTTTAGAACCACAAGATTCAAATTGCATGTAAGTACATTAAATATAAGGTACTTTACATAGATAGAGACAGAACTCAAAAAAGTAATGTACAGAGTTTGTCATAAAATGGCACTAAGCTGTTTTAAAAGTGGGCACAGTGTGAAATTCAACAGTTCCTGGGGGGTGAGTACAAGTTAGTTTTTGAGGTAAGTAAAGCACTTACCTGTTCAGTCTCTGGGGCATAGGCAGCCCACCGTTGGGGGTTCAAGTCAACTCCAAGCACCCAGCACCATCAACACAGGGCCGGTCAGGTGCAGAGGTCAAAGAGGAGCCCAAATAATAAAGGTGCCTAGGGAGACAGGGGGTGCTCCGGTTCCAGTCTGCCAGCAGGTAATTACCTGCATCCTCGGGGAGCAGACCAAGGGGGTTTTGTAGAGCACTGGGGGGGGAATCCCAAGTAGGCACACAAAGTACACCCTCAGCAGCACAGGGGCAGCAGGATGCAGTGGGCAAACAAGGCGTCGGTTTTGTAATAGAAATCAATGGAGGGACCCTGGGGTCACTCAGACGTTGCAGACAGGGCACAGGGGGGCTTCTCGGGCCAGCCACTGACTGGTCAAGGGTGAGGGCTGCCTGCTGGTCACTGCTCTATAGGTGGGTAGTTCTTCACGGGCCTAGTGGCTGCGGGTGCAGTGTTTCTTCCAGGTGTCAGATTTCTTCTTAAAGGGCAGTCACAGTCAGAGGGGTCCTCGGGATTCCCCCTGCTGGCGTCGTCGTGGGGTTGCAGAGAGATTAGTCCAGGGTGGACATGTCGTCAGAGTTGCCTGAGGATCCTCTCTGGGTCGTTGGTTTCTCTGGACACGGGCCAGGAGCGTCAGGTGCAGAGTGGTGGGGACTCACACTTCTGGAGTGAGGTAGTAGTACCATTAAATATGGTTTCTTCTTGCTGATTTAGACAGGGCCATTGTCCATAGGAGTTTCTTGGTCCTTTGTAGTTGCAGGGCAGTCCTCTGAGTCGGCAGAGGTCACTGGGCCCACAGAATGCATCGCTGGTGCAGGTTCTTTGAATCAGGAGACAGGCCGGTAGGGCTGGGGCCAAAGTACTTGTAGTCTTACTTCTTCTCTGTGGGGTTTTCAGGTCAGAAGTCCTTCTTCTTTGTAGGTCATCAGGAATCTGGTTTCCTGGGTTCAGGGTTTCCCCTAAATACTAAATTTAAGGGTGTGTTAGGGCTGGAGGGCTGGAGCCAATGGCTGCTGTCCCTGAGGGTGACTACACTCTCCTTGTGCCTCCTCCCTTTGGGGAGGGGGGCACATCCCTATTCATATTGGGCTAAATCATCCAAAGCAAGATGGAGGATTTTCTAAGGAGGGGGTCTCATCAGCTCTGGTCACCTTAGGGGTGGACCTGGCTAAGGGGGTGACTCCTCCTTGTTTTTCTCATTATCTCCCTGGACTTGCCACCAAACTGGGGGCTGTGTCCGGGGGGCGGGAATCTCCACTAGCTGGAGTTCCCTGGGACGTTGTAACACCAGGCTTGAGCCTTTGAGGCTCACCGCCAGGTGTTACAGTTCCTGCAGGGGGAGGTGTGAAGCACCTCCACCCACGGCAGACTTTGTTCCTGGTCACAGTGTGCACAAAGGCACTCACCCCATGTGGCCAGAAACTAGTCTGGAAGTGACAGGCTGGAAGAGACTGGTCAGCCTAGCACTAGCAGTTGGGCTGGCAGGCAGGGGGCATCTCTAAGATGCCCTCTGTGTGCATTTCTCAATAAATCCTACTCTGGCATCAGTGTGGATTTATTGGGCTGGAAAGTTTGATACCAAGCTTCCCAGTATTCAGTCTAGCCATTATGGAACTGTGGAGTTCGTGTTTGACAAACTCCCAGACCACATACTCTGTATGGCTACCCTGCACTTACAATGTCTAAGATTTGGCTTAGACACTGTAGGGACATAGTGCTCATGCAGCTATGCCCTCACCTGTGGTATTGTGCACCCTGCCTTAGGGCTGTAAGGCCTGCTAGAGGGGTGACTTACCCATGCCACAGCAGTGGGTTGTGGGCATGGCACTCTGAGGGTAGTGCCATGTCAGCTTAGGCCCTCATTACAACCCTGGGGGCAAAACTCGCTTACCGCCGTGCCGACGGCCGCCAACATACCGTGACCGCGGCAGTAATCCGCCACGGATATTATGACCCACACAGTGAACACCGCCACAATACAGACACCCACAAAAGTCCGCCACACCAAAGGTCAGTGATAAACTGTCAGTACCAAAACCCACACCGCTACGCCAACAGGAGTACACCCACAGTATCAAGCTCCACAAATCAACTCGGCGGTCTTTCAACCACGGTAAACGATTGGCGGTACAAACCGCTGAGCTCAAAATACACACACACTAACAAAACTACACCACATTGGACAATTCAAAATACATACACCTGACACACATCCACACACCACACCCTCACACTCATACCACTATAAAACACTTATCCACATTACCCACAACCCCTTACTACAAAAAAAAAGAGACCAAGAACAGAGAGACAAGCAAAGAGCACACACTCAATCAGAGGCACAGAACACCATCACACTTACACCATCCATGCACATCACAGTATACACCCCAACACATTACCCCACACATATCACTCACAGTACATCCATGGCACCTCAAAGACACCCCAGGTTTTCTGAGGAGGAGCTAAGGGTCATGGTGGAGGAAATCATCCGGGTAGAGCCACAGCTATTCGGATCACTGGTGCAGCAGACGTCCATTGCAAGGAAGATGGAGTTATGATGGAGACGGGTCAACAGGGTCAACACTGTGGGACTGCACCCTAGAACCAGGGATGACATCAGGAAGAGGTGGAACGACCTACGGGGGAGATGCGTTCTGTGGTATCAAGACACCAGATAGCAGTACAGAGGACTGGCGGTGGACCCCCACCTTTTCCCTCACAACTAACAACATGGGAGAGCAAGTGTTGGCGATCATGCATCCTGAGGGCCTCGCAGGAGTAGCAGGAGGACTGGATTCTGGTAAGTCAAGCCTTAACTACTTCATCCCCCCACCTGCATGCCATCACATATTCCCACCCTCATCCTCACTCCCATCACTCCATCACCTCACATCTACTCCACCATCACAACCCACATATCCCAATACCAAGCCCTGCATGCAACACCAATGCATGGACACCCATCACCCCAGCATGCCCAGTAGAGAGACTCACACAGCCCACACAATCAGCAATCACACAAGGCCAATGCGACAGGGAAACCACTATTAGATGAGAGAAACACACCCATCACAAAAGATGGCACACACAGGTACAATAACAATGCATTTGCATCCCAACAGGACCCCTACCCAACATCACCGGAGAGGAGGTGCCAGCTACATCCAGTCCCCCCACATAAGAGGCCCACAGTGATGACAGCAGCTCTGCACTCCTGGATCACGATGACCAACCTGGCCCATCAGTGACCTCTGGACAGTCGGTTTCCCTGCCACAGTCCCATACCACCACCGAGCCTCCCCCCTCAGGGAACACCAGCACAGCACCCACCCAGCAGGCCCATGCCACTGTCCCCAGGACACATCAATCAGCAGTGTGTCCACCACTACAGGGACCCCAGGCAACCCCACAAACCCAGGACGATCAGGGACCTGGGGTCAGTGGCAGTGGGCACACGGTTCAGAGGACGGAGGGACAGGACAACAGGGAAGCTGGGAGGACTGCTGTGCGAGAGGGGGAGGACAGACCCAGGGAACCAACACTCCATGAGGCACTCTCAAACATCAGGGGAGCATACCACCATTCCCAGGAGACCATGGGCACGGTACTGGGCAAGTTGCAGGAGACCCAGCGGCTGCAGGAGGGACAGTACCTCGCAGGGATGACCTAAAAACATCTACACCATCCTGGTCACCATAGCAGGGGTGCTGGCTGACATAGGCAAGACCATGAGGGAGGCAGTGGCACAACAAAGGGCCCCTGACACTAGCCAAACCGAGGAACAGCCTTCCACCTCCACCGGCGCTACTGGACAGGAGGCCCCGCCACAGGACCAACAGGCCACCAGTACCCCACCCCCTGCAGAAGGAGAAGCACCCCGCAAAGAGTCCCTGCGATCCAGGCAGAAGCCAGAGAACATTGCCAAGACCCCTGCCAGGAAATAGGACTCTCCTGGTAGTCACCCTTCTGTCCCACTCTGTTACCATGTCCACCTTGAACTGCCATTAATCCCCTTCCTGTGCCCCATTGGACAATGCACCTGTGATACCAAGAGATCGGACTTTACCATGGACCTTTCTCCACCATTAACCCAGCCCCTTGCCCGTACCCCCATACTATTTAGCACAAAAAATAAACACCACTGAAATATAAACGATACTGGAGTAAGTGTAATGATTGGAAAGATGTATTCTTACAACATTCTCAAAAGCATTGCAACGTCCATGTTCATTGAATCATAGCAATGTATGAAAGTTGGTGGGCAGCAGTAAACATAGCAGAAGCCAGATTGGGGTACACAGTTCTGAAAAAAGGAAACCCAAAGGGAACAGTCACTGGCCACACAGAGAGTAAGAGCATGCCATGTACAATGTCCTAAAGTATACTGAAATGTGAAGAGGAGTTACAGTCTCTTACCTGTGTGTCACTGGAAGTACTGCTGGATAATGTTTGTTCTGCTGTCCACATCTTCTTCATCTGCCTCCTCTTCCTCACTGTCCACAGGCTCCACCGCTGCCACAAGACCATCACCAGGCTCATCCTCCAGCAGGAAAGGCACCTGGCGTCTCAATGCCAGGTTTTGCAACATACAGCATGCCACGATTATCTGGCACACCTTCTTGGGTGAGTAGTACAGGGATCCACCTGTTAGATGGAGGCACCGGAACCTGGCCTTCAGGAGGCCATATGTCCGCTCAATTATCCTCCTTGTTCGCCCATGTTCCTCATTGTAACATTCCTCTGCCCTTATCCTGGGATTCCTCACTGGGGTGCGTAGCCATGACAGGTTGGGGTAACCAGAGTCACCTGTAAATATTGATGCACAATTGTGAGACACACACTAACCCTTAGGGACAACCGCATACCCAGAAACCAACATATACTGTGTGGGGACCTTGGCCTCACCTATTAACCACACCCAGTGTCTCTGGAGTTGTGCCATCACATAAGGGATGCTGCTATTTCTCAAGATATAGGCGTCATGCTCAGAGACAGGATATTTGGCATTCACATGGGAGATGTACTGGTCCACCAAACACACCATTTGCACATTCATCGTATGATAGCTTTTTCTATTCCTGTAGACCTGTTCATTTCTGCGGGGGGGGCAAATGCCACATGTGTACGATCAATGTCCCAGGGCATAGAAGTCACCTTTCACTGTGGCCAAATCCTCCACCTGGGGAACATGATGTAGCTGCACATGTGTTTCAGGAGGGCTGACAACACTCTGGTCAACACGTTAGAGAACATTGGCTGAGACATTCCTGATGCCATGGCCACTGTAGTTTGAAAGGAGCCACTTGCCAGGAAATAGAGGACTGACAGGACATGCACCAGAGGGGGTATTCCGGTGGGGTGGCAGATAGCTGACAACAGGTCTGGCTCCAATTGGTCACACAGTTCTTGGATTGTGGCACGATCAATTCTATATGTGATTATAATGTGTCTGTCCTCCATTGTCGACAGGTCCCCCAGGGGTCTGTATACCGGAGGATGCCGCCATCTCATCATCTGCCTCAGTGGTTGTGGCCTATGGAAGAGAACGGTGAGCAGAAGTTAATTTCCAACAGAGACAGCACAACTGTTTATGCATTAATGTCACAGCAGCAGTGTGGGTGAACTAGAGTCAGTATATGTGCCAATATGTACTGTGACGCAGTTAGGTGCCATGCCATGTGTTCCCATGAAATGGCGTCTGCCTGACCTGTGAGGAGGGACAAGGGGAAATTAGGTAAATGCGCTGGCGTTGTGCAGCGTCGCGGTAGGCAGTCGAAGACTGCTGCGCAACTCCTCATTGGTTATCATTGGGCCCTATGGGTTCCAGGAGCCAATGGTGATGTACGCCGGCGGTGACGGTATGCACCGCTGCGGACGTCACCGCCATTTTCTAGCTATTCACTCACTTGCTCCCTGACCATCAACAGGAGAGGACCTACACCGCAAGTGCTGCTGTGACCTGAGTCTGGAAGCGACAATGCCTAGAGTGTCTGTGGAAAGGGCCCCTGCCTTCACTGCGGAGGAGTTTGGAGAAACTGGTGGATGGGGTCCTCCCCCAGTGCACTTTACTCTATGGTCCTCCAAACAGGTGAGTACATTGTGAGCATGATGCGTGGGCCATGAATGTAGGAAGTGCTGTGTATGTAAGCCACATCTGGGGGGGGCTGAGGCATCCTGGCCTGAATGTTGCATGAGAGGTGGTCACTGTATGTGCGTCAGGGCATGGGTGGTAACTGGTGGGCAATGAGTATGACAGTTCAGACGGGTGAGTAAAAACTTTTTCCGCTGTCTTTTCCCTCTAGGTCAGCACCCACCAGAAGAAGGGTGTTTGGTGTGCCATCGCCAAGGAGGTGCGGATCCTGGGGGTCCATCACAGGCAGAGCACCCACTGCCGCAAGAGATGGGAGGACCTGTGCCGCTGGACCAAGAAGGCGGTGGAGGCCCAGCTGGGGTTGGTCTCCCAACGTGGAAGGGGTGCCCATCGCACCATGACCCCGCTGATGTTCCACATCCTGGCAGTGGCATATCCGGAGTTGGATGGGCGCCTGAGGACATCACAGCAGCCACTAGGGGGTGAGTACCGTTTCAGAAAGCTGGCTTTGCGCGCTTTACAAACTAGCTGGGTAGGGGGTGTGGGCTGTGGGTGTCCCAAGGCCATGGCGACCATGCCAGGGTGGGTCCCTTGTCTGCAGGCTCTGAAGCACCCCTACTCCAATGGTACAAGTGGCCAGCTACTACTGGGCAGGGTCCTGATGGTGTCAGGTGTGCAGGTGCTGGCGTTAGGCATTGTACCCCACGGGTTGGGGACTACTTCAGTGAGTGGTTGGGCATGGCCTAGTGAATAGGGCAGCTCAGTATGTGTTGTGTATGCCAACAGTAGTGGTGTTGCTGGCATTGACCATGTGTATCCTCTGTCCCTCCCCCCCTTCTTCTTTTGTCACCCTGTCCCTGTGTGCATTAGCATCATCTGGCGGAGGAGCAGAGGCACTGGTGATGGAGGGAGCTGTATCCCACATGGCCCATGAGGGTGAATCCACTGAGGGTGAAAGCACCAGTGGGACGGAGGGCGAGGGGAGGTCCACGATGGGTACAGGAGGGGATACCAGTGATAGTGACTCCTCCTCTGATGGAAGTTCCCTGGTGGAAGCGGACACCTCTGTGCCCACCCCAACAACAAGTACAGCCGCCACCCCCTCTACCAGCAGCGCCCTCCCAGTAGCCCCTCAGCGCATTTCCTGTGCCCACTCACCCAGGAGGGTGGGCATCTCCTTCGCCCCCGGCACCTCAGGCCCTGCCCCAGTCAGCCCTGCTGCCCTCAGTGAGGAGGCTACTGACCTCCTGAGATCCCTCACTGTTGGGAAGTCAACCATTCTGAATGCCATCCAGGGTGTTGAGAGGCATTTGCAACAAACAAATGCATACCTGGAGGGCATTCATTTTGGCGTGGCGGCCCAACAGAGAGCATTTCAGGCTCTGGCCTCAGCACTGATGGCAGCCAATGTCCCTGTGTCCAGCCTCCCCCCTCCAACTTCCACTACCCAGACCCAATCCCCTCTACCTCAGCCTATCCCAAGCACACCTTCAGACCAGCATGCACACACATCAACACACAAAAGTGGCTCAGGAAAACATAAGCACCACACATCTTCACACAGGCACTAACACAAGCACCATACCCATGCACACATTCCAACATCCACTACCTCCACTGTGTCCCCCTCCTCCTCTTCGTCCACCTCCCTCCCAGTAGCGTCTTCACTCACACCTGCATGCACTACATCACCAGCCACTGCCTCTATCGCCAGCACGCCTATCACAACACGCCCTTCACGAGCAATCACCACCCCATAACCATGCACACGTCCCCTGTGTCCTCTCCCCGTGTGTCTTTGAGCCCTCCTCCCAAAGTACACAAACGCAGGCACACACCCACCCAACAGCCATCCACCTCACAACAGCCTCCAGCCCATGCACCTTCACCCAAACTGAGCAGACATACACCTCCTACAACCACTACCTCTTCCTCCACTCCCACCCCCCCCATCTGCCTGTCCCAGTGTGTCAAAGAAACATTTCCTGGCTAACATTGAGCTCTTCCCTACACCTCCCCTTCGTCTTCCCCTAGGGCCAGGATGTCTAGAACCCAGGCCAGCTCTTCATCCACCAAATCGGCATCCGCTGTGGTCCCTGCAGGTCCGGGAGGATCGAAGGGGGCACCCGTCAGGGCTGCCAGTGTGCCACCTACCGAAGCTAAGGACCACCCGATTCAGCCACCTGCCAAGGTAAAGAAGGGGCCGGCATGCAGAAGGGAAAAGACGCACCACCCACCCAGCAAGGCCTCATCCAGAACCAAAGAAGACAGTGCCAAGGTCCCAGCAATGACTACCATGGTGGGGAAGGGACACAAAAGCAAGGGAAAGTCACCTCAGGGCATGGAGTCTACTGGTGACCCCCATTTCTCAAGACAGGCCAGCTACCTGTACCACGGTGAGCACCGCCACCTACACTGCCACCTGCACCGCCACCTGCACTGCCACCTGCCCTGCCATCTGCACCGCCCCCTGCACCGTAGCTATCACAACTACAGTCACCAGTATCCTCCCCAGTGGGTAGCCATTTGAGGCTGCTGGAGACAGCCTGGTGTCTCCCTCCACTACTACAGACACCTGCACCACGGGCAGCACCGCCAGCATCCCCGCCACAGACACCGCCACTTGCACCGCCATTTGCACCTCCAGGTGCCCAGCCAGTGTCACTACAGCGGACATCAGCAGCATTCCCAGTGGGCAGCCGTCCGAGCCTACAGGAGGCATCCTGGACACTGCAAACACTACATGAGGCACCACCACCAGCACTGGCACTACCAGCAGTTTGCAGCCTAAGTTGCCTCAGGGTGGAGTGTGGCTCTGCCTCCATGGAGTATCATGCTACCTGTTCCCTGAAAATCTTGTGCCTCAGACACCCAGGTGAGGGAATGGGAACTGCCACCCCCCTGGTGCAGCATCACTGGGCACCAAGCCACCTCCAGAACCAGTGGAGAAAGGCATCCACTCCCCCAATCCTTGGCAGGATGAAGCACACTAGGCACCAAGCCTCCTCCAGAACCAGTGGAGAAAGGCATCCACTCACCCAATCCTTGGCAGGATGAAGCACACTGGGCATCAAGCCCCCTCCAGAACCAGTGGAGAAAGGCATCCACTCACCCAATCCTTGGCAGGATGAAGTACACTGGGCACCAAGCCCCCTCCAGAACCAGTGGAGAAAGGCATCCACTCACCCAATCCTTGGCAGGATGAAGCTGACTGGGCACCAAGCCCCCTCCAGAACCAGTGGAGAAAGGCATCGACTTGAGAGACTGTGGCTTTGCATTCCCCAGGACCAAGCAGTGGGCAAACCACCCACTTGAGAGATTTGAAAGACTGTGGCTTTGCACTTCCCAGGACCAAGCAGTGGGCAGACCATCCACTTGAGAGACTGTGGCTTTGCACTCCCCAGGACCAAGCAGTGGGCAAACCACCCACTTGAGAGACTTGAGAGACTGTGGCTTTGCACTTCCCAGGACCAAGCAATGGGCAGACCATCCACTTGAGAGTCTGTGGCTTTGCACTCCCCAGGACATCGCTGTGGGCATGTTGCCCCCTTGAGGAGCAGTGGCGTAGTACCATCTTCTGGCTGAGGTGCCTCCCCACCCCCTTCCCCCTGAGGTGCCTGTGTGTTTTCGACCTGCTTCCCCTGCAGCGTTCTCTCCGTTTTGAGGCAGGAGTCAAGTGTGGGCTTCGCCCATGGTTTTTGGGCCCACTGGTCCACGGACATTTACAAGGGAAAGTGTACGGCATTCTGTACATAATGTAAATATTTGTATATACTAATTTTTCGATACTCGTTTGCTCTATCTGCATGTTCCAAAATATCACTGATTGAACTCAATTCCTTTTGTCCTTGTGTTCTTCCAGGGAGTTACGGGGTGCATCTGTAATGCTGATGCATTTGTTTGTGTGTATGGTGTTGTGGGAGAGGGTGGGGGTGTTGCGTGTTGCATCTGTGTGTCACTCTCTTTTACCTCCCCCTGTGTGCTAGGTGCATTACTCACCTTCGTCGTTGCCGCCTTCCTTGGTGTTCCTGGTAGATGAGGATGTGGCCCAGCATGGGCAGGACCTGCAGCTCGGGCTCCATGGCGTCCTGGTTCTTCGTTGGGTGTCGAAAGGTGAGTGGTTCCCCTTCAGTGTACTGTTTCCGCCGTGCTTTTGATGTCGTTGGTACCGCCCCGGAGAAGGTGGCGGATTGGCCTGTCATAATACTGTGGGCGGTACATTGTCTTCTGCCTGTCTGTTGGTGGTGACCGCCGCGGTGTTTGTTGCTACCGCCCTGGCGGTCAGTGTGTAAAATTGGCTGTATGTTTTGGCGTTTATTGCCGTGGTCATGATCCCATTTTGTTTACCGCCGGCCTGTTGGCGGTGTTACCGCCCCTTTAACACCGACCGCCAGGGTTACAATGAGGGCCTTAGTCTTTTTTCTCCCCACCAGCGCACACAAGCTGTGAGGCAGTGTGCATGTGCTGAGTGAGGGGTCCCCAGGGAGGCATAATACATGCTGCAGCCCTTAAAGACCTTCCCTGGCCACAGGACCTCAGTACCAGGGGTACCTTTTACAAGGGACTTATCAGTGTGCCAGGGATTAGCCAATTGTGGAAACAAAGGTACAGTTTTAGGGAAAGAACACTGGTGCTGGGGCCCGGTTAGCAGGGTCCCTGCACACTTTCAAAGCTGGCATCAACAAAAGGCAAAACGTTAGGGGGTAACCATCCCAACAGTGGCATTTTCCTACATTCCCAAATTAGAAAAAGCTTGGATTTTTCTGAAGGCATTCTCAATATTCCGTGATTCGGCCGTGAGGTACAACGTTGCATCATCCGTAACAAGTTTTAGTTTGGGCGCACTTGGCATCAATGTTTTTTTAGAGTTATCTTGCCTCAAAGCAGAAGCCAGTGGTTCGATAAAGAGAGCGAAGAGGACCGGAGACAAAGGGCACTCCTGTCGGGTCCCAAGCCAAATCTAAACCTTACCGACTACTCAGGATTTGACTAAGTTGTTAGCCTCCGTCCCTTTGTAAAGGTTTGAGGCAAATTGAATGATTTATTAGGAAATGTGAATCTTCAGAGGATTGAGAAAAGGAGTTACCATTGCACAAGATCAAGAGCTTTTTCTGCATCAAGCATTATTACAGCTGCTTTGAGTTTGTTCGTAGAATAATAGTCAATTGCATGGAGCAGGAAGTTTGTGTTAATGTAGATAAATCTTCCTGGGAGAAACCCACAGTGATCATGGTAGATAAGGCCCTGAGCTAGGGGTGTAATGCGAGGTGCCCAGATTTTCACCAGGATCTTATGGTCATTTTTAAGAAGGGCGATAAAAATCAATTTTTTTGCCTGGCTTGTCTTTCTTAAGGAAGCTGACTATGACTGCCCGGGTAAAAGAACTAGGTACTTCTTCTCCATTAAATATTGCATTAAAGTGTGCGGCTAGGATCACTGTGATCTGGTCAGACAGAATTTTGTACAATTCCGCTGGAAGACCATCTTCACCGGAAGCTTTGCCATTTGGAGAATTCCTAATGGCTTTGTCTGCCTCTAATTTAGTGATTGGCTGCAATAAAACAGACTGGAGCTCTTGGTTGAGACGGATTTGAGGTATTTGTTAATGAGCTTGTCGCATGTGGCTGTCTTGGGAGTATAAAGATTTGTGTAGGGAGCTACAAACACCTTTCCTATCTCTTCGGCCTGATCCACAATGCATCTCTGGGCCTTGTCAAAAATGGATTTGATTAATGAAACATTCTGATGCTTCTTAATGTAGTGTGCCAGAAATTTACCTAGATGCTCACTCTCTTTGTAGTATTGCTGAAAACATGTATTATGATTCACAATCTCTTGTTCTAAGAAGAAATTCTTCAACTGGGTTTTTGCATCATGGAGACAAGTCCATGACTTGTGATCACTGAGTGACTGATGCAGGCGCATGGCATTATTAAGTTCCTGCTGGAGGCTATTTACTTTTTCCTTCTTTGCTTTTCTAAGAAAGGCATTGAAAGCTATGGTTTCCCCTCAAATATGTGCCTTACATGATTTCCAGATAGTGAAGATAGAAGCAGTTACTTCCTTTCTAGTTAGAAACTTTGTAACCAATACTTTCAGAGAAGAAATCCAGCCTTCATTGATTAATAAGGATTTGTCTGAAGACCACCTGGATCTTTCTAGATGTTGATCAGAGGAAGATAGTTGAACCAAAGGTACGGCACGGTGCGAAAAAGAGTTGGATATTATGTCTGAGCTGGCTCCGTCCCAGGAATGAGATACTAAGAAAAAGTCAATCCTTGATGCAGAATTAAACCTTTTTGAAAAACAGGTATAGCATTGATCTTGTGGATGATTGTAGGAAAGTACCATCTTGCCTGGCATGTTACCCACATATTTCACTGTATATATGTTGTTTTAGTGTATGTGTTACTGGGACACTGCCAGCCAGGGCCCCAGTGCTCATAAGTGTGCCCTTTATGTGTTCCCTCTGTGATGACTAACTGGCTCACTGGGGCTCTGCTAACCAGAGCCTCAGTGGTTATGCTCTCTCTGCTTTCCAAATTGTCACTAACAGGCTAGTGACCAATTTCACCAATTCACATTGGCATACTGGAACACCCTTATAATTCCCTAGCATATGGTACTGAGGTACCCAGGGTATTGGGGTTTCAGGAGATCCCTATGGGCTGCAGCATTTCTTTTGCCACCCATAGGGAGATCTGACTATTCTTACACAGGCCTGCCAGTGCAGCCTGAGTGAAATAACGTCCACGTTATTTCACAGCCATTTACCACTGCACTTAAGTAACTTATAAGTCACCTATATGTCTAACCTTCACCTGGTGAAGGTTGGGTGCAAAGTTACTTAGTGTGTGGGCACCCTGGCACTAGCCAAGGTGCCCCCACATCGTTCAGGGCAAATTCCCCGGACTTTGTGAGTGCGGGGACACCATTACACGTGTGCACTGTACATAGGTCTCTACCTATGTACAGCGTCACAATGGTAACTCCGAACATGGCCATGTAATATGTCTAGGATCATGGAATTGTCACCCCAATGCCATTCTGCCATTGGGGGGACAATTCCATGATCCCCCAGGTCTCTAGCACAGAACACGGGTACTGCCAAACTGCCTTTCCCGGGGTTTCACTGCAGCTGCTGCTGCTGCCAACCCCTCAGACAGGTTTCTGCCCTCCTGGGGTCCAGCCAGGCCTGGCCCAGGAAGGCAGAACAAAGGACTTCCTCAGGAAGAGGGTGTTACACCCCCTCCCTTTGGAAATAGGTGTTAGGGCTGGGGAGGAGTAGCCTCCCCCAGCCTCTGGAAATGCTTTGATGGGCACAGATGGTGCCCATCTCTGCATAAGCCAGTCTACACCGGTTCAGGGATCCCCCAGCCCTGCTCTGGCGCGAAACTGGACAAAGGAAAGGGGAGTGACCACTCCCCTGACCTGCACCTCCCAGGGGAGGTGCCCAGAGCTCCTCCAGCGTGCCACAGACCTCTGCCGTCTTGGATTCAGAGGTGTGCTGGCACACTGGACTGCTCTGAGTGGCCAGGGCCAGCAGGTGACGTCAGAGACTCCTTCTGAAAGGCTCTTACCTTTCTTACTAGCCTATCCTCCCTCCTAGGTAGCCAAACCTCCTTTTCTGGCTATTTAGGGTCTCTGCTTTGGGGAATTCTTCAGCTACCGAATGCAAGAGCTCATCAGAGTTCCTCTGCATCTCCCTCTTCATCTTCTGCCAAAGGATCGACCGCTGACTGCTCAGGACGCCTGTAAAACCGCAACAAAGTAGCAAAGACGACTACTGCAACCTTGTATCGCTTCATCCTGCTGGCTTTCTCGACTGTTTCCTGGTGGTGCATGCTCTGGGGGTAGCCTGCCTCCTTTCTGCACCAGGAGCTCTGAAGAAATCTCCCATGGGTCGACGGAATCTTCCCCTGCAACCGCAGGCAGCAAAAGACTGCATCACCAGTCCTCTGGGTCCCCTCTCAGCATGACGAGCGTGGTCCTTGGAACTCAGCAACTCTGTCCAAGTGACTCCCACAGTCCAGTGACTCTTCAGTCCAAGTTTGGTGGAGGTAAGTCCTTGCCTCCCCACGCTAGACTGCATTGCTGGGTGCCGCGTGATTTGCAGCTGCTCCAGCTCCTGTGCACTCTTCCAGGATTTCCTTTGTGCACAGCCAAGCCTGGGTCCCCGACACTCTAACCTGCAGTGCACAACCTTCTGAGTTGTCCTCCGGCATCGTGGGACTCCCTTTTCTGACTTTGGGTGGACTCCAGTTCACTCCTCTTCTAAGTGCCTATTCTGGTACTTCTGCGGGTGCTGCCTGCTTTTGTGAGGGCTCCCTGACTTGCTGGGCACCCCCTCTGTCTCCTCATCCAAGTGGCGACATCCTGGTCCCTCCTGGGCCACAGCAGCATCCAAAAACCCTAACAGCGACCCTTGCAGCTAGCAAGGCTTGTTTGTGGTCTTTCTGCGTGGGAATACCCCTGCAAGCTTCTTCACGACGTGGGACATCCATCCTCCAAAGGGGAAGTTCCTAGTCCTCTTCGTCCTTGCAGAACAGCAAGCTTCATCAAACAGGTGGCAGCTTCTTTGCAGTCTCAGCTGGCATTTCCTTGGCATCTGCCCACTCTCGACACTGTTGCGACTCTTGGACTTGGTCCCCTTGTCTTACAGGTACTCAGGTCCGGAAATCCACTGTTGTTGCATTGCTGGTGTTTGTTTTCCTTGCAGAATCCCCCTATCACGACTTCTGTGCTCTCTGGGGGTTGTAGGTGCACTTTACACCTACCTTACAGGGTCTTGGGGTGGGCTATTTTTCTAACCCTCACTGTTTTCTTACAGTCCCAGCGACCCTCTACAAGCTCACATAGGTTTGGGGTCCATTCGTGGTTCGCATTCCACTTTTGGAGTATATGGTTTGTGTTGCCCCTATACCTATGTGCTCATATTGCAATCTATGGTAACTTTACACTGCTTGCATTAATTCCTTTTGCTATTACTGCATATTTTTGGTATTGTGTACATATATCTTGTGTATATTTGGCATGCTCATACTGAGGGTACTCACTGAGATACTTTTGGCATATTGTCATAAAAAATAAAGTACCTTTATTTTTAGTATATCTGTGTATTGTGTTTTCTTATGATATTGTGCATATGACGCCAGTGGTATAGTAGGAGCTTTGCATGTCTCCTAGTTCAGCCTAAGCTGCTCTGCTATAGCTACCTTCTATCAGCCTAAGCTGCTAGAAACACGTCTTCTACACTAATAAGGGAAAACTGGACCTGGTACAGAGTGTAAGTACCCCTTGGTACCCACTACAAGCCAGGCCAGCCTCCTACATTGGTTGTGCAGCGGTGGGATAAGTACTTGCAACTACTTACCACTTTGTCATTGTGTACTTTTCATAAGAGAATAATATACAAAACAAGTTCAGTGTATGTACACCTAACCAAAAAGTTTTGCTTTTCTTCTCTTACACTATTTGCTAAGTGCTGAAAAGTACTTCAAAACTTTCTAAAAGTTTCAAAAAGTTGAAAAAGTTTTTTTTTCTGTTCTTTAAAAAGTCCTAAAACTTTTTCTCTCTTTTATCTGTCTCTAAACCTTCTTCTATCATGTCTGGTGTAGGAACTCCCCTTAATTTGGTCAATACAACTTATGACCACTTTAACTTTAAGAGCCTAAGGAGTCTCTGCATTGATAGAGGTTTAGTAGTAGGAAAGAACCCTTCTAGAGAATTACTGTCTAACATGCTCATTGAGAATGATAATGCCTTAGCTGGCAGTTCAATTGAGAAGTTAGGAGATAGCTCACAATCTGACTCAGGGGAGCCCCTTGAGAGAGTCATACAGGGTTCCCTTCCTAATCTGCCTCTTAGCAGAACACCTAGCATAGCTGGTAGTAATAGAAGCTCCCATCATAGTAGGGAAGGTTTTATTCCTGAAGGCCAGGTTGTTAGAGTGCCAACTGTTAGGGACAGGTCTCCCTCTGCTCATTCCAATATTTCTTCTGTGTCAAAACATTCCCAACCCACCCACCCTGATGACAAAATGTTAGAAAGGGAACTCAATAAGTTGAGAGTGGAAGAGACCAGGCTGAAGCTTAAACAGCAACAGCTGGCTCTAGACAGGGAATCCCTAGACTTAGAAAAGGAGAGACAGAGGTTGGGGTTTGGACCCCATGGTGGCAGCAGCAGTATTCCTGATAGCAATCCTGTGAGAGAGCATGATTCCAGGAATCTGCACAAGATAGTTCCCCCTTACAATGAGGGGGATGACATTAACAAGTGGTTTGCTGCACTTGAGAGGACCTGTATGGTACAGGGGGTCCCTCAAAGGCAGTGGGCTGCTATCCTATGGCTATCTTTCAGTGGAAAGGGTAGGGATAGGCTCCTTACTGTTAAAGAAAGTGATGCCAATAACTTTACAGTTTTGAAGAATGTACTCTTGGATGGATTTTGCTTAACCAATGAACAATACAGGATTAAGTTCAGAGACACCAGAAAAGAGTCCTCACAAGACTGGGTAGACTTTGTTGACTATTCAGTGAAGGCCTTGGAGGGGTGGTTACATGGCAGTAAAGTTTCTGACTATGAAAGCCTGTACAATCTAATCCTGAGAGAGCATATTCTGAATAACTGTGTGTCTGATTTGTTACACCAATATCTAGTGGACTCAGATCTGACCTTTCCCTAAGAATTGGGAAAGAAGGCAGACAAATGAGTCAGAACAAGAGTGAACAGAAAAGTTCATACAGGGGGTGACAAGGATGGCAAGAAGAAGGATGGTAAGTCTTCAGACAAGAGTGGGGACAAATCTAAAAATGAGTCTTCATCAGGCCCACAAAAACACTCTGGTGGGGGTGGTGGGTCCAAATCCTCTTCTAATCAAATAAAAAAACCATGGTGTTATTTATGTAAAGTAAAAGGCCATTGGACAACAGATGCCAGTTGTCCAAAGAAAAGCACCAAACCTCCCACTACCACAACCCCTACTGCAACCTCTAGTGTCCCTAGTAATAGCAGTGGTGGTGGGAGCAAACCTACTAATAGCCAATCCAAGGGAGTAGCTGGGCTCACTTTTGGTAATTTAGTTGGGGTTGGTCTTGTTGGGGAGACCACAGAGGCTGTGCTAGTCTCTGAAGGTGCCATTGATTTGGCCTCCTTGGTTGCTTGTCCCCTTAATATGGATAAGTACAAGCAACTTCCCCTAATCAATGGTGTTGAGGTTCAGGCCTACAGGGACACAGGTGCCAGTGTTACAATGGAAATAGAGAAACTGGTACAACCTGAACAACACCTACTTGGTCACCAGTACCAAGTGACAGACGCTCATAACAACACTCTTAGCTACCCCATGGCTGTTGTGAATCTCAACTGGGGGGGGTTACTGGTCCAAAGAAAGTTGTGGTTGCCTCAGATTTACCTGTAGACTGTCTACTAGGGAATGATTTAGAGACATCAGCTTGGGCAGAAGTGGAGTTGGAAGCTCATGCAGCAATGCTGGGCATTCCTGGGCATATTTGTGCTTTAACCAGGGCTCAGGCATAAAAAAAAAGAAAAAAGGACAGGGTGACTTGGATCCTGGAACAATGGACCAAGTGCTCCCTAAAGCTAGGGTTAGTAAGGGTAAACCCATACCCACTATCCCTCCCTCTACAGATGATTCAACTTCTGAGGAAGAAGAATTTCCACCCTGTACAGAACCTTCACCAGAGGAGCTGGCAGCAGACACTGCTGAGCTTTTGGGTGGAGGGGGGCCTGCCAGGGAGGAGCTGAGTGTGGCACAGCAATCCTGTCCCACATTAGACGGTCTCAGACAGCAAGCTGTCAAACAGCAAAATGGGGATGTCAGTGACTCACAAAGAGTTTACTGGGAGGACAACCTCTTGTACACAGAGGCAAGGGACCCAAAACCTGGAGCAGCCAGGAGATTGGTCATTCCCCTGCAGTACAGAGAGTTCCTCCTAACTCTGGCACATGACATTCCTTTGGCTGGACATTTGGGTCAGATTAAAATATGGGAAAGGTTTGTCCCCCTGTTTCACTGGCCTAGGATTTCAGCGGACACAAAAGACTTTTGTAAATCTTGCGTGACCTGCCAAGCCAGTGGCAAGATTGGTGGCACCCCAAAGGCTCCCTTTATTCCACTGCCTGTGGTTGGGGTTCCCTTTGAAAGGGTAGGGGTTGACATAGTTGGCCCCCTTGACACTCCTATTGCTTCAGGCAATAGGTTTATCTTGGTGGTAGTGGACCATGCCACAAGACATCCTGAAGCAATTCCTCTAAGGACCACTACAGCACCTGCAGTGGCAAAAGCCCTCCTGGGAATCTTTTCCAGGGTGGGTTTCCCAAAAGAGGTGGTA
The DNA here is from genome assembly GCF_031143425.1 of Pleurodeles waltl. Classification (NCBI taxonomy): domain Eukaryota; kingdom Metazoa; phylum Chordata; class Amphibia; order Caudata; family Salamandridae; genus Pleurodeles; species Pleurodeles waltl. Next base: position 748,104,311 of record NC_090439.1, read on the forward strand.
TCAGACAGGGGTAGCAACTTTATGTCTGCATACTTGAAAGCCATGTGGAAGGAATGTGGTGTAAAATACAAATTCACCACACCATATCATCCACAAACAAATGGACTGGTAGAGAGGTTTAATAAAACTCTCAAAGGTATGATAATGGGACTCCCTGAAAAACTCAGGAGGAGATGGAATGTCCTGTTACCTTGCCTCCTTTTTGCTTACAGGGAGGTACCCCAAAAAGGAGTGGGCTTCAGCCCCTTTGAACTCCTCTTTGGGCACCCTGTAAGAGGTCCCCTAACACTTGTAAAGGAGGGTTGGGAACAACCTTTAAAAGCTCCTAAGCAAGACATAGTGGACTATGTACTCGGCCTAAGATCCAGAATGGCTGAGTACATGAAAAAGGCCAGTAAAAACCTTCAGGCCAGCCAAGAGCTCCAAAAGCAATGGCATGACCAGAAGGCTGTTCTGATTCAGTACCAACCAGGACAGAAGGTGTGGGTATTGGAGCCTGTGGCCCCAAGAGCACTCCAAGACAAATGGAGTGGACCCCATCTCATTGTTGAAAAGAAGGGCGAGGTCACCTACTTGGTTGACCTGAGCACTGCCAGGAGTCCCCTTAGAGTGCTCCATGTCAATCGCCTAGAACCCTACTATGACAGGGCTGATCTCACCCTGCTCATGGCAACAGATGAAGGACAGGAAGAAGAGAGTGACCCTCTCCCTGATCTCTTCTCTTCCACAGAACAAGATGCTCTAGTGGAAGGTGTAGTTTTGGCACACTGTCTTACTGCTGAGCAGAAAGACAACTGCATAAATCTCCTAGGTCAGTTTTCTGAACTCTTTTCAACTGTGCCAGGCACCACATCTTGGTGTGAACACACAATTGATACTGGAGACAACTTGCCTGTGAAAAATAAAATCTATAGGCAGCCTGACCATGTCAGGGACTGCATAAAACAAGAAGTTCAGAAAATGCTTGAACTGGGAGTGGTTGAACATTCTGAAAGCCCATGGGCCTCTCCTGTGGTGCTTGTACCAAAGCCTCACTCCAAAGATGGAAAAAGGGAAATGAGGTTTTGTGTAGATTACAGAGGTCTCAACCAGGTAACAAAAACTGATGCTCACCCTATACCCAGGGCAGATGAGCTCATAGATACACTAGCATCTGCCAAGTATCTAAGCACCTTTGATTTGACTGCAGGGTATTGGCAGATCAAGTTATCAGAGGATGCTAAAGCAAAAACTGCATTTTCGACTATTGGAGGGCACTACCAATTCACAGTAATGCCCTTTGGTTTGAAAAATGCACCTGCCACTTTTCAGAGGTTGGTGAATACAGTCCTGCAAGGGTTGGAGGCTTTTAGTGCAGCATATCTGGACGATATAGCTGTCTTTAGCTCCACCTGGGATGATCACCTGGTCCCCCTGTGGAAAGTTTTGGAGGCCCTGCAAAAGGCAGGCCTCACTATCAAGGCTTCAAAGTGCCAGATAGGGCAGGGGAAAGTGGTTTATCTGGGACACCTGGTAGGTGGAGAACAGATTGCACCACTTCAGGGGAAAATCCAAACTATCATAGATTGGGTTCCCCCTACAACACAGACCCAGGTGAGAGCCTTCCTAGGCCTCACTGGGTATTACAGGAGATTCATTAAAAACTATGGCTCCATTGCAGCCCACTTAATGATCTCACTTCCAAGAAGATGCCTAAAAAGGTATTGTGGACAGCTAGCTGTCAGAAAGCTTTTGAGGAGCTAAAACAGGCCATGTGCACTGCACCTGTCCTAAAAAGCCCATGTTACTCCAATAAATTCATTGTTCAAACTGATGCATCTGAATTAGGGGTAGGGGCAGTCTTATCACAACTCAATTCTGAGGGCCAGGATCAACTGTTGCTTTTATCAGCAGGAGGTTGACCCCTAGAGAAAAGCGTTGGTCTGCCATAGAGAGGGAGGCCTTTGCTGTGGTCTGGGCACTGAAGAAGTTGAGGCCATACCTGTTTGGCACTCACTTCATTGTTCAGACAGACCACAAACCTCTACTTTGGCTAATACAAATGAAAGGTGAAAACCCTAAATTGTTGAGGTGGTCCATATCTCTACAGGGAATGGACTATACAGTGGAACATAGACCAGGGAGTACCCACTCCAATGCAGATGGAATCTCCAGATATTTCCACTTAGACAATGAAGACTCATCAGGTCATGGCTAGTCTTATTGTCTTTCGTTTGGGGGGGGGGGGGGGCGGTGTAGGAAAGTACCATCTTGCCTGGCATGTTACCCCCATATTTCACTGTATAAATGTTGTTTTAGTGTATGTGTCACTGGGACCCTGCCAGCCAGGGCCCCAGTGCTCATAAGTGTGCCCTGTATGTGTTCCCTGTGTGATGACTAACTGGCTCACTGGGGCTCTGCTAACCAGAGCCTCAGTGGTTATGCTCTCTCTGCTTTCCAAATTGTCACTAACAGGCTAGTGACCAATTTCACCAATTCACATTGGCATACTGGAACACCCTTATAATTCCCTAGTATATGGTACTGAGGTACCCAGGGTATTGGGGTTCCAGGAGATCCCTATGGGCTGCAGCATTTCTTTTGCAACCCATAGGGAGATCTGACTATTCTTACACAGGCCTGCCAGTGCAGCCTGAGTGAAATAATGTCCACGTTATTTCACAGCCATTTACCACTGCACTTAAGTAACTTATAAGTCACCTATATGTCTAACCTTCACCTGGTGAAGGTTGGGTGCAAAGTTACTTAGTGTGTGGGCACCCTGGCACTAGCCAAGGTGCCCCCACATCGTTCAGGGCAAATTCCCTGGACTTTGTGAGTGCGGGGACACCATTACACGGGTGCACTGTACATAGGTCTCTACCTATGTACAGCGTCACAATGGTAACTCCGAACATGGCCATGTAATATGTCTAGGATCATGGAATTGTCACCCCAATGCCATTCTAGCATTGGGGGGACAATTCCATGATCCCCCGGGTCTCTAGCACAGAACCCGGGTACTGCCAAACTGCCTTTCCCGGGGTTTCACTGCAGCTGATGCTGCTGCCAACCCCTCAGACAGGTTTCTGCCCTCCTGGGGTCCAGCCAGGCCTGGCCCAGGAAGGCAGAACAAAGGACTTCCTCAGAGAGAGGGTGTTACACCCTCTCCCTTTGGAAATAGGTGTCAGGTCTGGGGAGGAGTAGCCTCCCCCAGCCTCTGGAAATACTTTGATGGGCACAGATGGTGCCCATCTCTGCATAAGCCAGTCTACACCGGTTCAGGGATCCCCCAGCCCTGCTCTGGTGCGAAACTGGACAAAGGAAAGGGGAGTGACCACTCCCCTGACCTGCACCTCCCAGGGGAGGTGCCCAGAGCTCCTCCAGCGTGCCCCAGACCTCTGCCATCTTGGATTCAGAGGTGTGCTGGCACACTGGACTGCTCTGAGTGGCCAGGGCCAGCAGGTGATGTCAGAGACTCCTTCTGATAGGCTCTTACCTTTCTAACTAGCCTATCCTCCCTCCTAGGTAGCCAAACCTCCTTTTCTGGCTATTTAGGGTCTCTGCTTTGGGGAATTCTTCAGATACCGAATGCAAGAGCTCATCAGAGTTCCTCTGCATCTCCCTCTTCACCTTCTGCCAAGGGATCGACCGCTGACTGCTCAGGACGCCTGCAAAACCGCAACAAAGTAGCAAAGACGACTACTGCAACCTTGTATCGCTTCATCCTGCTGGCTTTCTCGACTGTTTCCTGGTGGTGCATGCTCTGGGGGTAGCCTGCCTCCTTTCTGCACCAGGAGCTCTGAAGAAATCTCCCATGGGTCGACGGAATCTTCCCCCTGCAACCGCAGGCAACAAAAGACTGCATCACCGGTCCTCTGGGTCCCCTCTCAGCACAACGAGCGTGGTCCCTGGAACTTAGTAACTCTGTCCAAGTGACTCCCACAGTCCAGTGACTCTTCAGTCCAAGTTTGGTGGAGGTAAGTCCTTGCCTCCCCACGCTAGACTGCATTGCTGGGTACCGCGTGATTTGCAGCTGCTCCGGCTCCTGTGCACTCTTCCAGGATTTCCTTTGTGCACAGCCAAGCCTGGGTCCCCGACACTCAAACCTGCAGTGCACAACCTTCTGAGTTGTCCTCTGGCATCGTGGGACTCCCTTTTCTGACTTTGGGTGGACTCCGGTTCACTCCTCTTCTAAGTGCTTGTTGCGGTACTTCTGCGGGTGCTGCCTGCTTCTGTGAGGGCTCCCTGACTTGCTGGGCACCCCCTCTGTCTCCTCATCCAAGTGGCGACATCCTGGTCCCTCCTGGACCACAGCAGCATCCAAAAACCCTAACCGCAACCCTTGCAGCTAGCAAGGCTTGTTTGCGGTCTTTCTGCGTGGCAACACCTCTGCAAGCTTATTCATGATGTGGGACATCCATCCTCCAAAGAAGAAGTTCCTAGTCCTCTTCGTTCTTGCAGAACAGCAAGCTTTTTCCAACAGGTGGCAGCTTCTTTGCACCCTCAGCTGGGATTTCCTGGGCATCTGCCCACTCTCGACACTGTTGCGACTCTTGGACTTGGTCCCTTTGTCTTACAGGTACTCAGGTCCGGAAATCCACTGTTGTTGCATTGCTGGTGTTTGTTTTCCTTGCAGAATCTCCCTATCACGACTTCTGTGCTCCTAGGGGGTTGTAGGTGCACTTTACACCTACCTTACAGGGTCTTGGGGTGGGCTATTTTTCTAACCCTCACTGTTTTCTTACAGTCCCAGCGACCCTCTACAAGCTCACATAGGTTTGGGGTCCTTTCGTGGTTCGCATTCCACTTTTGAAGTATATGGTTTGTGTTGCCCCTATACCTATGTGCTCCTATTGCAATCTATTGTAACTTTACACTGCTTGCATTACTTCCTTTTGCTATTACTGCATATTTTTGGTATTGTGTACATATATCTTGTGTATATCTGGCATCCTCATACTGAGGGTACTCACTGAGATACTTTTGGCATATTGTCATAAAAAATAAAGTACCTTTATTTTTAGTATATCTGTGTATTGTGTTTTCTTATGATATTGTGCATATGACACCGGTGGTATAGTAGGAGCTTTGCATGTCTCCTAGTTCAGCCAAAGCTGCTCTGCTATAGCTACCTTCTATCAGCCTAAGCTGCTAGAAACAGCCTCCTACAATGATCCATCCGCTAAGGGTCCTGCAGAGCCAGATTGCGGATACATTTTGTCAAGAATCGGTAGGCTCGGGGCTTATTTTGTTAACGATTTTTCCCGGAGTCATCGAGATTCGTGTCTTGAATTATATTGAAGTCGCCTCCGACTACCAACAAGCCACAAAGTGTGCTCAAGAGCTCATAGAGGCTTTGCAGAGAGGTAATTTAATCTTCTATGGGACCACAGAAGCTTGTAATATGTATTAGCTGTCTTCCTACCTTGACGCTAACTACTATCCATCTTGCTTGAGGATCACATGGACCTCGAGAACTTCTCCTTGGAAGTCCTGAGTGAACAGAACTGCAACCCCACTGAAAGCTGTGCTAGCAGAGGCAAAAAAAGGGAAATAAAGTTAGGGATGCTAGGATAGCTTGCCTGTTGTTTAAAATGAGTTTTCTGAAATAAAGTCGCCTGGGCCTGGAAGGATCTTAACCAATGAAGTATTGCTCTAAATTTATGTGAATTATTCAGCCAATTCACATTACATAAAACAATTTTGAAAAACCTAGAGGAATACGTCCTGGTTTGACTATCAATCATTTGATAAGAAGATAAGAGTTTTTAAGAGTCTGTTGGCACTGGACCAGCCCTTGCAGCGTATTAATGACAATGCAAAGCGCATCCTTAATTACTTTTATCATCAACATACCATATTTCCTCAGCACAGTAATTCTAGCCCATTAGTTTCCAATTTCCTTCTCCTTGGACCCTGTTCTTTTCACCCACCCTCGTGCAAGACCCAGCCGCCAAGTGCTCCCACCCTCCACCCATGAAAAGGGGCCCTACCCATCATGGCCTCGCCTTCCGAGAGTTCCCAAATCCCCGCAGTGACATACCCCCAAACCCCTGATGAGAGTGCACTGACATGGCACCAATTAGGTCTGTGTCTGGAGAAGATAGCAAGTATAGGCCGGTGAGAATGCATACAAAATAGATACTGCAATGAAGATATCAAAAAGAAAGAAAGAAAATTGAACTAGTAAAGCTATATTTCAAGTCTTCTCTTACCAAACGACCTAAATAACTTCTTGCTTCACTCCTAAAATTTGCCAAGCACCTATATTACTTCTTGAGGGAGGCGAGGAAGTATTTTGCCTGTTGAACACTGAAACTTATGAACCTGGCCCTTCTGAAAAACCTTCAATTTTGTGGATTGCACTATGCCAGCAGGGGCCCCCAATTTCTTAAAGTCATCAATAAGGCTAACAAGTTCACAGCGTCGACGCTATAGTTATAGGCATGTCAGAGAAGACACAGAAGGAGAAGTCGATTTCTACTTTGAACGTTTTCATTTTTATAGCTTGAGATAGAATCTGTTCCTTTATCCTTCTCGAGTCAAGGAACTCCTAATGTTGTTGTATTTCCATAGGTTTATGTCCGTATTCATGCTGTAGCGCTTTCTGTAACCTCCAGTAGGTAATTATTCAAACTGTTGTAGCAATGAGCCTCAAGAAGAGTGGTTTGCATCATCACCAACAAATATGAGGATTGGAAGTTAAACTCCTAGTAGAAGTCTGCAAACATCTTTCCGCATTAAATGATCCATCTTAGACTTAAAAGTGGTGGCTACAACAGTGATATTTCAACATAATTGATCTGAAGACTATTCTATACTGGAATTTGTGTGGGTCAATGTAAATACTCTCTGCCCTGGTAGTTAATATAATCCCCTGGCTTAATTACCTATCTCTGTGACTTCGGATAAAGTATCACTTTCTTTTCATAATTTCAGAAAAACCCACAGCAATTTCTAGAAATCCTTAACTCCCTTGGTCACGCATTTAACAGTCATCTCGCTGTAAGCGTTGTCACTCCCTTTTTACTCTCCACTTAACATGGCTGGTGGTCTCATACTTCCTTCCTCACATGAGGTACAATGCCTGCGCTTTCTTTCGGGCCAGACACCTGGAAAAAAAACAGTGCCCCTGCCTTCCCTGTACATCACACATAACATGCAGTAGACAGCTTTACTGAAAAAATACAGGGCAGATGATTCATACCACTGTCTGGTTTTGCAGCAATGGAACCCACTCAAATAAAGCAATTATGTTGCAAGCATTTGTTTCCTTTGGAAATATAATTCTACTTGGAAGAATGACAAGAGTCTCATGAAAATGAAAATAGTGGGTGCGTCATAGTCCTGCTTGTCATTGAATTTTCAGTATGAGGGAGAAGACAATAGAGAGCTGTGTGCCTGGTGCACTTTATGTAGTTTTCTGCAAAATTATGGATTACGTGCATTTCCCACATACTCCATCATCTTCTGGATAATCTGCAGATGTTAGCAAAAAAAAATTCCTATATCCAAAGTTACAAAAAATGTTGCACCTTGTGTTGCTGCGCACTGGAAGGCCCTTTGCAAATGTTGGCTGGTCATCTTCCATTTGCTGATTGCTGTATTTGGTTATTAAACTCGTTCTAATGTGGTGTAAACTTAGCCCAGACAGTGTTATCATGAGTAACAAGCATTGGCAAAGCCAATAGGTCGTGCATTGCGTAACAATTGGCTTTGCTGTGCAGCATGGGTAAAGAGGAAACCATTAAAAAATACCAAAGCAAAAAAGTGCTATGACATATCTATATTGGTTGTGTCATTTTGTAGCCATGTGAAACACACATTCACACACCTAAAAAAATAATGCAGTTTTTTCCCTTTTGTTTACTGATGCAAGTTGGATTGTTAAATAAAGAAAAAAAGGTTGTGGTGAAGTGTTTGTTTTATTTTAATAAAAGTGGGTGCAGGGAAGCAGCAATGAGAGTGGGGGTGGAGGCAATATAGAGGGCGCTGTTGGGGGAAGGATAATGCAGGAAGCAGCACAGAGAGTGGCAGGAGAATTACACAACATAGAGAAAGAGAACAATGTGAAGTGTGGCGAACATAACCACACGGTCGTGAAGAGCCCAAAATGAAATGGTGAGAAGCACACAGATGAGAAAGCAATGTTGGGGGAGACGTACACAAGAGCAAGTGACACACAGAGGGGTGTGGGGCCAGGGCACATGGGCAAGAGTAACATGAAGCGTGGTGGAGGGGCAAATAGAAGGAGACAGCTGGTAAATCAATCAATCAATCAATTGTAAAGCGCGCTACATACCTGTGAGGGTTTCAGGGCGCTGGCGGGGGGAGGGTGCTGCTACTGCTCGAAGAGCCAAGTCTTGAGGAGTTTTCTGAAGGAAAGGAGGTCCTGGGTCTGTTGTAGATCTGACGGGAGGGTGTTCCAGGTCTTGGCGGCGAGGTACCAGAATGATCTGCCGCCAGAAGATTTGCACTGGATGCGGGGGATGGAGGCGAGGGCGAGGTTGGCGGAGCGGAGTTGCCGGGTGGGGGTGTAGAAGCTGAGTCTGTTGTTCAGGTATGTTGGTCCGGTGTTGTGGAGTGCCTTGTGTGCGTGGGTGAGGAGCTTGAAGGTGATCCTCTTGTTGACGGGGAGCCAGTGAAGGCCTCTTAGGTGGGGGGTGATGTGGCAGTGGCGAGGGATGTTGAGGATGAGTCGGGCGGAGGCGTTTTGGATGCTTTGGAGGCATTGTAGGAGTTTGGATGAGATACCGGTGTAGAGGGCGTTGCCGTAGTCGTCTGCTGCTGACGAGGGCCTGGGTTACTGTTTTTCTTGTTTCTGTTGGGATCCATTTGTAAACTCTGCGGAGCATGCGGAGGGTGTTGTAGCAGGAGGAGGAGATGGCGCTGACCTGCTTTGACATGGAGAGTGAGGAGTCGAGGGTGAAGCCGAGGTTTCGTGCGCTGTCGGTGGGTGTCAGTGGGGGACCCAGTGTGGTCGGCCACCATGAGTTGTCCCAGGCGGAGGGGGTGCGCCCACGGATGAGGACCTCTGTTTTGTCCGAGTTCAGTTTTAGCCGGCTGTCTCTCATCCAGTCGGCAATGGCTTTTAGTCCCTCGTGGAGGTTGGTTTTGGCGGTGTGCGTGTCCTTGGTGAGGGAGAGGATGAGTTGGGTGTCGTCGGCGTAGGAGATGATGTTGAGGTTGTGCTGACGGGCCACTTGTGCGAGGGGGGCCATGTAGATGTTGAACAGCGTCGGGCTGAGGGATGAGCCCTGGGGTTCGCCGCAGATGATGTTGAAGGCTTTGGATTGGTACGGGGGGAGGCGGACTCTTTGGGTTCTGCCGGCGAGGAAGGATGCGGTCCATTCGAGGGCCTGATCCTGGATTCCTGCTGCGTGGAGGCGGGATTTTAGGGTGTGGTGACAGACGGTGTCAAAGGCGGCTAATAGGTCTAGGAGGATGAGGGCTGATGTTTCTCCATTGTCGAGGTGGCTTCCGATGTCGTCTGTGGCGGCGAGGAGGGCGGTTTTGGTGCTGTGGTTGCGTCTGAAGCCGCACTGGGAGGGGTCGAGGATGTTGTTGTCTTCGAGGTACCGGGTGAGCTGAGTGTTGACGATTTTCTTGATGACTTTTGCCGGGAAAGGGAGCAAAGAGATGGGCCGGAAGTTTTTCAGGTCCTTGGGGTCCGCCTTTGGTTTCTTGAGAAGGGCGTTGATTTCAGCGTGTTTCCAGCTTTCCGGGAATCTTGCAGTTTCGAAGGAGATGTTGATGGCTTTCCGTAGGTGTGGTGCGATGGCTGTGTCTGCTTTGTTAAAGATGTGGTGTGGGCAGGGGTCTGATGGTGATCCGGAGTGGATGGAGTTCATAGTCTTGCGGGTTTCGTCATCGCTGATGATGGTCCAGGAGGTCAGTCGGCTGGAGCGGGTGGAGTTCGTGGTGAGTGGAGTAGGAGCGTCCGGAGTGTGAGGGGAGTTGAAGCTGTCGTGGATGTCCAGGACGTCGCATAGTTCTTGGGAGGGTGTGATGTCATTGACGGTGGTGTTTGGGTTGGAGAGTTCTTTTACGATGCTGAAAAGTTCTTTGCAGTCGTGGGCGTTGTTTTCTAGGCGGGTCTTGAAGGAGGATCTTTTTGCTAGCCTGGTGAGTTGGTGGTGTTTGCGTGTGGAATCCTTGAGTGCAGTGTGGTTGTCTGGAGTGCGTTCCAGTAGCCATATTTGCTTGAGTTTTCGGCAGTGGCGTTTGGAGGCTTGGAGGTCGTTGGTGAACCAGGTGGCTTTTTTTTTTGTGGTTGTTGGAGGGTTTTCTGAGTGGAGCAAGGCAGTCGGCGCAGTCGTTGATCCATAGTTTCAGGTTGTATGTGGCGCTGTCCGGGTCGGTGGGGTTGACGGACAGTTTCTGGGCTAGGGCGTTGGTTAGTTGAAGTTTGGTGACTTTGGCCCATCGGTGGTGTTCTGTCTGCTTCTTGAAGGTGAAGTGGACGCAGTGGTGGTCGGTCAAGTAGAGTTCGGTGGTATGGTTGAAGGTGATGTGGTTGCTTGTGGAGAAGATGGGGTCAAGGGTGTGACCGGCTGTGTGGGTGGGTGTGTTGACAAGCTGTGTGAAGCCGAGGTTGGCGAGGTTTTCGGTGAGGGTGGTGGAGTGGGTGTCATTGTTGTTTTTGAGGTGGAAGTTCAGGTCCCCGAGGAGGATGTAGTCCGTGGAGGCGAGTGCGTGGTTGCTGGCCAGGTCGGCAATGGTGTTGCTGAAAGGTGCCCTGGGTCCTGGGGGTCTATAGATGAGTGTTCCTCTGAGCGTGGTGTTGGGGTCCGTGCGGACTTGGAGTTCGGCGGCGCTGAAGGAGTCGTCCAGGGTGGTTTTGACTTCGAGGGTGGCTTTGTGGACGATGGCTATGCCTCCTCCGGTTCTGTTGGTGCGGTCTTGGCGAGCGACTTTGTATCCGTTCGGGATGGCTATGGCGATGTCGGGTGCTGAGGAGTCGTTCCACCAAGTTTTGGATAGAAAGGCCACGTCCGGGGAGGTGGAGTCGAGCAGGTCCCAGACTTCGATGGCGTGCTTGCGTGCTGAGCGGGTGTTGAGGAGAATGCAACGGAGGTGGTTTGTCTTGATCCTAGGAGGTATGTGGGCTCTGTTGCAGGTGAAGCTGCAGTTGTGGCAGGAGAAGGGTCCGTGCGTGCTCTTTGGAGAGGCCTGGAAGCAGGTGGTGTCTCGGCTGGTGTTGAGTGTGCGGAGGGTGTTGGCGTCGTAGCGAATGCTGGCGGGGTAGCTGTTGCTGGGGCCAGGAGTTCTGGCACTGGGCGCGGTCCAGGCGCGGACGTGCACAGACGGGCTTGCCTTTGGCGCTCCTTTGGTGCGCCAGTGGCACGGCCGCGCCACTGCTGCCATAAGAGAATGGGAGGGTGGGAGTGGCAGCTGGGAAGTGGGAGGGCCTGAGGAATGAGAGGGCTGGGGGGTGGGGCCGCAGGGGACGCAGCGGCGGGAAATTAGGCAAAAAGGAACGGTGAGAAGGATGGGGGAGGCGGGAGGGGCCGCAGGGGACGCAGCAGTGGGAAAGAAGGCAAAAAGGAATGGTGAGGAGTGGGGAGGTGGGAGGGGCCGCAGGGGACGCAGCGGCGGGGAAAAAGTAAGCAAAAAAATGCAGAGTGGAGGTGGCGCGGAAGGCGGAGCGGGGAACGACCTGCCTGCAGAAGCAGGGTCAAAGGTTGCTCCCTGCTACCGCGCCACGGCTGCCATAAGAGGAGGGCAGGGTGGGAGTGGCAGCTGGGAGGCGGGAGGGCCTGACGAATGAGAGGGCTGGGGGTGGGGCCGCAGGGGACGCAGCGGCGGGAAATTAGGCAAAAAGGAACGGTGAGAAGGGGGGGAGGCGGGAGGGGCTGCAGCTGACGCATCGACGGGAAAGAAGGCAAAGTGGAGGTGGCGCAGAAAAAGGAGCGGGGAGCGACCTGCCTGCAGAAGCACATGCACTTTCATGGAGTGCTTAGCCAAAAAAAAGGAGTCTCTGAAAAGTAAGCAGTGGAAGGACACAAGTAATGGAGGCATACTCCAGTGGAGGGGCAAACAGAAAAAGATGAACGAAAGCTCACACAAGTCTTCATGGCAGGATTGACTGCATTTGTAGGCTGCTTTATAGAAGGCACTGCACACGATGGACACTACGTTTTGTTATTCTCTCCGCACAGCAATTAAAATTTTTACTAACGTGATTCTGCCAGGTGAGCTCCCACCCTAAGGTTCACAGCAACATCCTACCATAGAGTTACTTCTCAACTTTCACATATTGATTTCCATAGGTAAGGCAGAGAGGTTATAGACAACATGTAAATGTTTCTTAATCATGGTCATCACTTAGCTTTACTGGATACCTAGATACATAGTTTCATGCACGAAGTTAAGAAGTTAAGAGAGTAAACAAATGCACATGTTGACCACAACTTTCCACGAAAACAACATCAAATAATGAATTGGAAATAGGTATTACAAAAAAGAGCTTCTACTGGAATTGAGAGCCATAGTTAGTGAAAGGGTAGTGGTGGTTAGGGTAGGGAGATTGGGATGGTGGTGAAAGTGATAGTGATGAGGATGGTAAGGGTAAGGGGGTGGTGGTGAGGATTGTGATGTGAGGCTGGGGTAGGATGTGGTGGTAGTTAGGTTTTTGAGGGGAGCTGGTAAGAATGGTGGTGATGATGTTGAGGGTGGTGGTAGGGTAGGGCTGTGGTGGTGAGGTGGTTGGTGGTGAGGGTACTGGTAGTGAGAGTGGTAGTGATGGTGGTTAGGGGTGGTGATTGAGTAAGGATGGTGGTAAGGTGTGGTGGTGAGGATGATAAAGGTGGTAGTGGTTAGGTTAGGATAGGGTGGTGGGTGGGGTAGGGAGGTGGTTTAGAAAGGATGGTGGTAGTTAGGATAAGGTGGTGGCACTGATTGGGGTAGGGTAGGAGGATGGTGACTAAGGTAGTGGTGGTTAGGATAGAAGGATGGTGGTTGTGGGTAGGGTGGTGACGATGTTTTGGTGGTGGTGGCTGTGGTTAGGGTGATGATCTTGTAGTAGAGTGGTAAGTAGGGTGCTTTTAGAGGGTGGTGCTAGTAGAGTGGTGGTGGTGGTGGTAGAGTGGCAGTACGCAGGTTAAGATAATAGTGGTTTGGGTAGTGGTAATTAGGGTTTTGGTGTTCAGGGTGGTGGTGGTGGTAGGGTGATGTGGTAGTGGTTGTGAAGGTGAGGGTGGTGTGGGTTAAGCTGGTTGTTAGACTGGTGGTGGTTAAGGTGGTGGTGGTGGCTAGGATGGTGGTGGTTGGGGTTCATGGTGTTGTTGGTTTGAATGGTGGTGGTGATGGTGGGTAGGATGGTGATTAGGGTGGTGTTGGTTATGGCGGTGGTGGTTATGGTACTGTTTAGAATGGTTGTGGTTAGGGTTTGGTGGTAGTGGTTAGAGTGATGGTTAGGGTGGTGGTGGTTAGAGTAGGTTGGTGGTTCTGGTTAGGGAGGTCATTAGGGTAGAGTGGCTGTGGTTTTGGTAGGGTGGTGTGGTGGTTCACCTGGTGTAGTGTAGGAGAGTAGTGGCTAGGGTGGTGGTGGTTAAGGTAGAGTAGTTTTGGTGGTAGGGTGGCGGCAATGTTTGGGTGGTGGTGGTTGTGGTTAGTGTGGTGACAGTGGTTATGTTGATGGTGAGAATAGTGGGTTGGGCTGTGGTAGGGGTGGTGGTGGTAAGGTGGTGGTGGTGGAGTGGTGGTAGGCAGATTAAGGTGGTAGTGGTTAGGATAGTAGTAGTTTGTGTGGTGGTGGTTAGGGTGGTGGTAGAGTGGTGGCATGTGTTGAGGGTGGTGGTGAGGATGAGGTTGCTGTCGCTTAAGGTGCTGGTTAGGCTTGTGGTGGTTAAGATGGTGGTGGTGGTTAGGATGGTGGAGATTAGGGTGGGGAGGTGATGGTGGCTAGAGTGGTGATGGTGAAGGTTGTGGTGTCGTCAGGGTGGTGTTTAGGGTGGCGGTGGTTAAGGTGGTGGTTAGTCTGGTGGTGATTTAGGTGCTCTTTAGAGTGGCTGTGGTTAGTGTTGAGTGGTGGTTACTAGAGTGGTGGTGTGTAGGATGGTGGTGGGTAGGTTCAAGGTAGTTAGGGTGGTGGTAGAAATTAGGTTATGGTGGGGGATTAGGTAGGGTGGTGGTTATGGTTAGGGAGGTGGTTAGGGTAGGGTGGTAGTGTTTATGGTATGATGGTGGTGGTGGGTATGGCATGGTATGGTAAGGTAGAGTAGGGTAGAAGGGTGGTAGCTAGGATTGTGATGGTTAGGGCAGAGAGGCAGCAATGGTGGGAAAGTGGTGGTGATGTTTGTGGGTGGTGGTTGCAGTTAGGGTTGTGGTAGCTGTGGTTAGGATGGTGTTGACAGTTAGGATGGTGGTTGGGTTAGGGTGGTGGTGGTTAAGGAGAACATCCCATGCCAAGTGGAGGTGTTAGGATGGTGGTAGTAGGGTGGTAGTGGTAGAGTGGTCATGGTGTTAGGCAGGTTAATGTGGTAGTGGTTAGGGTTAGGCCAGGTAAGGTAGTTAGGGTGGTAGAGGTAAGAGTGGTGGTGTTTACAGTGGTGGTAAGGTGATGGTAGAGGTGGAGGTGGGGTGAGAGTGATGTTGGTTACAGTGGTGGTTAGGCTGGTGGTGGTTAATGTTGTGGTGGCTAGCATGGTGGTAATTAGTGACGGGTAGTGGGTGGTTAAACTGGAGGTGGTGACGGTGGTGGTGGTTGTTAGGCTGGTGGTGGTTATGGTAGTGGTTAAGATGGTGGTGATTAGGGTGCTATATAGGATAGGTGTGGTTAGGTGTGGGTGGTAGTGTGTAGGGTGGTGGTGGTTAGGGCCATGGATAGAGTAGTTTAGTTAGGGTTGTGGTTAGAGTGGTGGTGGTGAGGGTGGTTAGGGTGATTAGAGTCAGATGGTGGTGGTTGGAATGGTAGTGATTAGGGTAGGAAGGTGGGTGGTTAGGAGAGTGGTAATGGTTAGGATAGGGTGGTGGTGGTTATGGTAGTGATAGTTAGGGTGGGTGGTTAGGTTAAAGGTGCTGGTGGCTATCACTGTGTTAGGTGTGTGGTGTTAGAGGCAGTGTGGTGGTAGGATAGTTAGAGGGATGATGGTGTTGGCATTTAGAGGGGTAATGTTAGGGTGATTGCTTTGATGGAGTTAGGGCTGTAATTTGGGTACTGGTTATGATAGTATTTAGAGTGGTGGGTAGAGTGGTGGTTGTGGTGGTGGTTATGGTGATGGTGGTTAGTGTGTGGTGATGTGGTGGTATGGTGGTTAGGATGGTTGTGGGTAGGCTGATAGTGGTTTGGGTGTGGTAGTGTTGATTAGGGTGGTGGCTAGGGCAGTTGTGATTACGGTGGTGGTGATTTGAGTCAGGTAGTGGTGGTGGTTAGGATGGTAGGGTAGGGCAGTGGTGGGGGTTAGGGTAAGATGGGGTTATTGGTTAGGGTGGTGGTGTTTAGGGTGGAGGTGGGCAGGGTCTTGGTGGCAGGGTTGTGGTAGAGCCATATTGGTATGTGTCAGGGAGACCGGATCCTCGGGGTTTGTGCCTGTTCCCAATATGTCCACCTCTTGGCAGCTACAAACTCTACTAGCTATCATAGCACAGAGTTAAAGAATGGCCAAGCGGGGGATGGGGTTTTAGGTTGGGAACAGCAGGGAAGGAGACCTGTGGGAGCAAGAGTTAAGAACACAATAGCAAGATTTTTCACACTGATTTTCATAAACTTTGTTCCAAATATTTATATACTGATAACATGAATGATCAAGGGCTTTTCTATAGTATGACCTTATTAGCTCTGGGTACCTGGATAATAAAGAAGGATTATGCAAACTTTCATATGAGCATTTGTTTAGAATTACCTCTTATAATCTGAACATTGAACTTTCTCAAGTTAGTTCTTGGAATAGCAATTATGTTATAACAAGAATCAATGAACACATTATTTGCATGAGTGGACTGCGATAGACTCATAAATGATACTGCAAGGTTATACTCTGTTCTGAATTTCAGAATTCAATAGTCTAGAAATTATTATGCACTTTAATATCAAACTATGCATCAAGATTTCAATGTCTAGAAATGATCGCGCATTCTGCTGATCTGAAACACAAGAGATAAATGCCAAGAATGAATCACACACACTGCTGCTGATTCAACCATCAGAATTTCAATGTCTAGAAACGATTGTGCACTCTGCCGATCTGAACTGCAAGAGTTATTTGTCAAGAATGAATCACGCACACTGTAGCCGATTCGTACATCAAGATTCAAATGCCATGAAATGATTGCGCACTCTGCCGATCTGTACTGCAAGAGTTAAATGCCAAGAATGAATCGCGCACACTATTGCCGATTCGTACATCAAGATTCAAATGCCATGAAATGATCGCGCACTCTGCAGATCTGTACTGCAATAATTAAATGCCAAGAATGAATCGCGCACACTGTTGCTGATTCGTACATCAAGATTCAAATGCCATGAAATGATCGCGCACTCTGCCGATCTGTACTGCAAGAATTAAATGCCAAGAATGAATCGCGCACACTATTGCCGATTCGTACATCAAGATTCAAATGGCATGAAAACAATCGCACACGCGATTAACCAAAAAGCCCAAAATTTGAATATCTCTGAAAACAGAGTCGGGGGCCTAACCCGACCTCCGTCTTACTGCCCTGCTTGAGGATCACCAAGATAATGAGGACAGGGCCTGGAAAAGCATAGGTAGGCCTCCGGAACAGGAGCTCAGGAAAATGCTGCTGCTCTGCACCGGGACCTCTGAATAGTGAACACATGGAGCTGGGCTGGGCCAGACTGCAGGAAAGGATTCTAGAGGGCTCAGAATAGGGACCACCCCCTAACCACTCCCTGTAATCCTGCAGCAAAGCCTTGAAAAAGAACAATACATTGCAAATAGTATTTATGACATTTGAAGATAAATCTCAGCAATTCAAAAGGTTAACATACTGCATCAACACACAATGCATGAATTATTACATTGCATAAGGATTGGCTTTTTGCATTACGTCGCCCGTAGAGCGCGCACTGTCCTGATGTTGACAGTATGGCAGTGTTAGGCTTGTGGTAGTGTTACAGTGGTGTTGGTGGTGGTTAGGAGGGTGGTGGTTATGGTACAGTGTTGGTGGTCAAGGTGGTAGTGGTTATGGTATGGTGCTGGTTAGGGTAGTGTGGTGGTGGTTAGGGTGGTAGTCATTAGGGTGGTGGTGGATAGGGCGGTGGTTTGAGTGGTGGTTCTAGCATGGTGTTAGGGTGGTATTCTTAGGATGGTGGTGGAGGTGGTGGTGGAAGGTTGCTTTAGGTGGTAGTGGTGAAAGTGAAGGTGGTTAGGTTGGTTGTGGTTAGGGTGGGGTGGTGGTGGTAGGGTAGTGATGGTTTGCTGGGTAGGGTGCTTAAGGTAGTGGGATTGTACCTCGGAGCATCAACAATACAAATATTGCCACATACAGATATTGACACCACAATGTTGTAAGACAGAGTGCCTCATTATGAGACTGGCAGCCTTGAGAGCTTCCTCACCACTGCCATATTTGAGTTGTCGCTGTTCAACCATCGTACTCGGAATAAGGCCCTCAGTCTCAGAAATGGAAGTCAAAAATGTTCAGCAGGACGAGGCAAAGGTCTGTGGCCAAAGACATTTCCACAAGGGGGGATATCTCTTTATTGAAAGACCGATGAAACAGACTTGCTGTTGCAGAGAAGAATGTAGCGGGAGAAGCCACAACCAGCAATGCACATTGGATGGATAAGCGAGCAGGTTGGTCCCATTCTCTTCCTGGTTCTCAGAGCAGTTTTTACCAAAGGTTTTTCTAAATCCACGCTTTTGGATTTTGGCTATCTGGTCATGTTTAGATCCCCTTCCAAGAATCGGGGACTGTCGGGCACCACTGGGAGGGTCAGGATTCATTCACGCTAGGTTCAGTTGAAGGAGCCTTTTGGTGTCCCTGAGGCTCAGATCAAGAGGCAAGCAAACTAGCCTTTTGGAATCACTCTGGTGGTCCTGGGTTCAAGTTACAAGTCCAGTTCTTCTTCCCCAAGCAAGAGGGCAGAAGGGCAGAAAGGCAGCAATTCAGCAAGGCAGCAACAGATGAGCAGTCCAGCTCAACGGCAGTCCTTCCAGAAGCACAGCAGTGCTTCCTGGCAGAGTATCCACAGGTTCAGAAGTTCACTGAAGAGTTGGTGCCCAAGATCCTACTTTTATGCCTGCATGCCCTGGTTCTGGCAGGTGGGAGAAACTTCCAGACAGTGGCTTTGAAGTACATGGAATTTCCTAACTCTCCTGCACTAGCTCCAAACTAGCTATAGTGACAATGAGTAGGTGTTAGGTCCTGCCAGCAGATGGCACATCAAGGTACACCTAAGCCCTCTATTATGTGAATGGGAGGAATTCACAAAGTCTAACTGTCAGTTACGAAAAAAAGAGAGGGACTGGGAGAATTGTGGTCCAGTGTACGATCTCCCTGAACACGAACCTAAAAATAGACTGAGTACACTGTTCCAAAAGATCTATATGCAGGGACGAGAGGTGTCAGTACTTTAACAGGAGAGCCCTCAGGACGCTGAGCATCATCATTGGGCTATCTCCTCGTCAGACCGGCACTGTAATGTCACTGTCACTTCGTCACATTTACAATTTTTACTTTTTTACATAAACTATATGTTACAATACTGGTAATATCAGGGGAATATGGCGTTTTCTGGTATTCCTTTATATTTTTATATCTAGTGACATTAGATTAATACCTTCAGACTTGGAATATATTTGGGAGCACAACCCAGTGACCATGTTTTTATGCGCCAACTGAGATCACTCACTTCGTCAATATACTTTAATGTTATTTTTTCTATATGTAGTGAACTCTCCTTTGGTTTGAGGTTTACGTGTCCCTATGATGCTCTTTCTCCACGTGGGATGGTAAGCCTTCTATGTCAGAGCCCTCAAGCATCGACTAGGACGCTGAGCATCATCATTGGGCTATCTCCTCGTCAGACCGGCACTGAAATGTCTGGCGAACCACCACACATGAAGTGGTGGCACTCAACCGGAGATGGTATGGCAGATCCAATTGGGTCTGCAGTACGTACTGACAAAGAGAAGGGAGGAGAGTGAAAGATAGGTTAAAATTGGCTCTGAGCCCCCGGCATCATAATTTAATCACTCAAAATGAGGATCAGGCCAAGTTTAAAAAACAAATGAAGGAGTTCTTGAAGGGAATAATGGCCCACTGCACTCCTAAAAAAAGGGAAAGGAGGAGATGTACCCTGTCCTAACACAATGTGGTCAACATGTTTCGCGCCTCTACGATCAGAAATTGATCCCATGGCGCTTTATCAGGACCATGAACTATAACTTCTCCTATAAAGACAAACGGTAAGTGATGAAAGGTCACTTACGGGACATAGACTATTTGTCACTGTCAGTTGGTTGGTTGGTCGCCCTGTGTAAGAAATAGAAACAGAGACATACATTGGTGTCTATGAAATAAAAATGTAAAGAACGTGATAGACATAATAACCCTGATTACAAAGTCTGGCACAATGGACATGACATAGAAGGCTTACCATCCCACGTGGAGAAAGAGCATCATAGGGACACGTAAACCTCAAACCAAAGGAGAGTTCACTACATATAGAAAAAATAGCATTAAAGTATATTGACTAAGTGAGTGATCTCAGTTGGCGCATAAAAACATATACTTCCAGTCACTGGGTTGTGCTCCCAAATATATTCCAAGTCTGAAGGTATTAATCTAATGTCACTAGATACAAAAATATAAAGGAATACCAGAAAACGCCATATTCACCTGATATTACCAGTATTGTAACATATAGTTTATGTAAAAAAGTAAAAATTGTAAATGTGACGAAGTAAAATGAATGTAAATTGGATTCAGCAAAAACCCACGTGTCCAAACAGTTGATCACAATAGATGTTAACTCAGGCTACTATACAATCAACTGCAACAACAATCACACGATGACCGTCCTTGTCACTGTATTGGCATGTGGGAACAAGGATACCACACGTAGAGGCAAGTTAAATTAAGAAAAAAGCAGAAGACTAAGTTGTAGTCTTCCCGTAGTCCAGCAGTCTCACCTCCCCGAGAACGTGTGCCGAAAAATAGCGGTACAGCGTGCTCGGGAGGTGTTTTTAAACCAAGGTTAATTCAGGAAACTATCTTGTCAATCAAAAACGACTCAATAAGCGCAATGTAGCGAGATTCCTACTCGTCGTAGTAGGTTTAATTTAAGCAGTAAGAAGGACTTACTTGACATCTTCCTGTGGTCCTGCGGATACACCTACCCGAGGTCGCGTGCCTGGAGACAGAGGCACAGCGCACTCGGGAGGTTTTAAATAGTCGGCAAATATGCCGAGTGCAGGAAACACCGGTGTCCGTGATCAGTAGAAACTGAAGACGGACTGAAAATGGGAATTGAACTCCTGAAAAAACGGCGGCCATCTTGGAAATGCTATAACCCGATCCTTTGCATGTGGATAACGGTCAAAAATTGAAAACACTGCAATACAGTGGGTAAATAAACTAGAGAAAATAGATAATGTCAAAGAGTAATGTCGATTTAAGGACCAGTGCAATAAGTGAAGTCCTGTAACGGTGTTCAACCGGATTCCCAGTAATTAAACGGCCCTGTTCGTAAGAAATGGGAACGTGGCCCAGGAAAAGTAACAAGGGCACGATCCTAATAACTGTGAGAGTGAGGATGCAGTGAAAAATAGGCCTGCATAGTGCAAAATTGCAGCAAATGAGGAGTCCCAAGTCTAAATAAAGGTAAAGAATGTCAAATATAGACTAAGGTGATAGGGTCCACCACGGGGTCTCATCATTTAGACCCTTGCTAGATGTCTTAAGCTTAAAAATCCAAGTTGTTCAGTCCGGAACAGATACTTGGAGTCGTTATCATTGTATCTTGGCACCTGTAGGACTATCCACCACAAATCATTGGGGCCATGGTTGGCTTCCAAAAAATGCGAACTCAATTTAGTGGTGATACGGGAACATCTGATGTTCCTGCGATGTTCGTTATCCTCTGCTTCACAGGTCTGGTTGTCATACCAACGTATTGCAGGTTACAGGGGCACATAATCATGTAGATGCAATGTCGAGTATTACAATTTGTGTGTCTGGTCAGACGCCAGATGCCGTCATGTTTCAAATCCAGTTTGTCAACCCGTTTGGTCAGAGGGCAGACATTGCAAGAACCACAAGGGTAATGCCCAGAGAGCGGGGGTAAATTCCATAGGGTGGACTGGTTTTGCGAGTCACCTTGTCTATGTGGTCGTGTATGGACAACTAGGTCCCTGATGTTGGGGGATCTCCTAAAAGCAAATAGAGGTCTTGAGATCTGCATGCCCCCACTTTGTAAAATGCTCCACCGTTTGTTAATAAGCCTATTGACGGTGTTGGACATGGGAGTGTAAGTGGATACACATGTCAACCGCACTTGTTCTTCAAACATGGCTGGTGCTAAAAGAGCTTCCCTATGATTGTTCTGAGCTCTCTTATAGGCTGGATTGATAATCTTTTTAGGATAATGCTGAATGTATAGTTTGTGTTTCAACTTGCGTGCCTGAGCTTCAAATAATTGAACTGAAGTGCAGTTGCGACGTAGCCTCAAAAATTGGCCAAACTGAAGGTTGTCACGTAGGGCCTTCGGGTGATGACTATCATACAAAAGCAAACTATTCCGGTCGGTCCTTTTGTGGTAGGTATCGTGACCAGTTTACCGTTAACAATTTGGATCATTAAGTCCAAAAAAGGAACTTGTGTAGTGGAAGTATGAGCTGTGAATCTCAAAAAAGGATCCAAAGTATTGATCAAATTGGTGAACAGGTCAAAAGTCTGAATGGATCTTTGCCAAATAATGAGAATGTCATCTATATATCTACGCCACAACTTGATGTTGTCAAAGAAAGGATTGGATGTCGGTAAAATAAACAGTTTTTCAAACTGATACATGTACAGGCATGCCAGACTTGGAAAAATGTACTGCCCATAGATGTTCCCCGAATCTGATGGTACAGAGATTCTTCAAATTGAAAATAGTTCTGTGTCATGGCTAGTGTAGCACATTGCATCGCAAAGTGTACAGGAGTCGAGGAAGACCAAGAACTATGAAGGAGAGCAGACTCAACAACTTGTAAGGTGGCTTCCTGGGGAATGTTAGTGTACAAGGACTCAACATCCAAAGTGATCCATGCCTCAACTTGGATAGTAGAATTGATAACCTCAATCAAATTAAGGACATCGTTAGTGTCTTTAAGATAGGTACTGGAACCTTTCACTAAAGGCTAAAGAAATGAATCGCAAAAAGTTGACAGTGGTTCTAGTACCGAACCAATGCCAGATACGATAGGGCGCCCAGGTGGAGGAAGGATACCCTTATGAATTTTGGGAAGGCAATAAAAATACAGGGTGCAGGGATGTGCAGTCTCCAGACATTCTGCCTCCTTTGAAAAGACCCAGGCATTTCCCTTAGCCTCTTCAATCATGCTTTTTATTTGAGTCTGTAAAATATTGGTGGGATCACGAGTCACAGGTGCATAATAAGTAGTTTCACTCGAAGAGGCGAAGGCATTCCTGCCTATAGTCAGCAGAGTCCATAATGACTATAACTCCTCCTTTGTCAGCTGGTTTTATGACTATAGATGAGTCATTAGACAGAGTCTTAAGGGCCTCCCGTTCAAGAGCAGGTAAATTAATAAAAGGTCGTTTAGGATTAATCTGGTCGAGGTCGGCTAGGACAGCTTTTTCAAAGGCCAGTACCACGCAGGGAAGAGAGTGGGCTGGAGGCATAAAAGTAGAGGGTTTTTTCAAACCTGTATCGTTTATGATAGGAGGTTCAGGTCGATCTTTAAAGAAGAAGAGTAAACAAACCTTTCTGAAAAATTGAGACAACTCACAATTTAAGCGAAAAGAGTCCTCAGGAGGCGTAGGTACAAAACCCAGGCCTCTGTTAAGGACTCTAGATTCATGTACAGACAGTTGTCTGTTAGACAGGTTCACCACTAGGTCCTCGGGGGAGGGATCTTGTTCTGGCTCCGGGTGACCATCTGTGGTTCTTCTCTGCCCCAATGTACTCTCCTGCCTCTTCCTCTCCTTCTGCCTCTTCCTCTGCCCGGGCCGCGGCCTAAAAAAGGACCATAAGGTGGCATAGGGCGAGGTTGAAAAAATGGGTAAGGAGGTTGCCAGAAGAATGGTTGATTATTGGGGTATTGAGGAAAATTGTAGAAAGGTTGGGGCATGCTATCATCAGTGCTCCATCCATCGGATGAGGAGCTGCTGCTATAGTTCCGAGACTTCTTGTTAGATACTGAAGACTCATCTGATGACCGAGATTGTGCGTCAGCCTCAAAGTCTTCCTTGATATAGGGATAGACCTTTTCCCGTTCGAACTTGCCAATATCTTTTTGTAATTTAGAGATTTTTTGTTGAGTAAAGAACTCTTTAGTTTCATTGAGTTCCGCATTAATCTCGAGGAGGCGGCTCTTAAATGCCGCTAGAGTGACTGTCGTTTTAATTGAACTCTCAACACAGTTAATCTGTATTGTGATGGACTCAGCTAAACGTTTTGAAGTATAAATTATAAGTACAAGCCAGTCGCGACTGCACTTCCATGCAATCTGTGCCCAGTCTTTCCTGGAGGCCAAATCCTGTAGAAAGATCCTGGGCACATTTGAAACCAATAAACCGTTCGGGGCAATGTTGGCTCTCAGGTATTCCGTCATGATCGTACCATGCATAATGGTTTTGATCAATTCAGGCTTCAAAGAGGATAGTTTGTCCCAATCCTCTTTCAGACTACCTGATGGAGCCGAGCCATCACTGGCGAGGATAGACGGAGTCTGTAAAATGGCCGAAACTACCTTGTCGTCATAGCTGAGACCCTGGAAATTATCCATAGTCAAACCTAGACTAAAAAAGAAAAATATCCTAATTAGGAAAAGACACAAGTACCACAGCACAACTGCTGTTCAATGTCATGAAAAAAAGAGAGGGACTGGGAGAATTGTGGTCCAGTGTACGATCTCCCTGAACACGAACCCAAAAATAGACTGAGTACACTGTTCCAAAAGATCTATATGCAGGGATGAGAGGTGTCAGTACTTTAACAGGAGAGCCCACAGGACGCTGAGCATCATCATTGGGCTATCTCCACGTCAGACCGGCACTGTAATGTCACTGTCACTTCGTCACATTTACAATTTTTACTTTTTTACATAAACTATATGTTACAATACTGGTAATATGAGGGGAATATGGCGTTTTCTGGTATTCCTTTATATTTTTATATCTAGTGACATTAGATTAATACCTTCAGACTTGGAATATATTTGGGAGCACAACCCAGTGACTGGAAGTATATGTTTTTATGCGCCAACTGAGATCACTCACTTCGTCAATATACTTTAAAGTTATTTTTTCTATATGTAGTGAACTCTCCTTTGGTTTGAGGTTTACGTGTCCCTATGATGCTCTTTCTCCACGTGGGATGATAAGCCTTCTATGTCATGTCCATTGTGCCAGACTTTGTTATCGGGGATATTATGTCTATCACGTTCTTTACATTTTTATTTCATAGACACCAATGTATGTCTCTGTTTCTATTTCTTACACAGGGCGACCTACCAACCAACTGACAGTGACAAATAGTCTACGTCCAGTAAGTGACCTTTCAGCACTTACCGTTTGTCTTTATAGGAGAAGTTATAGTTCATGGTCCTGATAAAGCGCCATAGGATCAATTTCTGACCGTAGAGGCGCAAAACATGTTGACCACATTGTGTTAGAACAGGGTACATCTCCTCCTTTCCCTTTTTTTAGGAGTGCAGTGGGACATTATTCCCTTCAAGAACTCCTTCATTTGTTTTTTAAACTTGGCCTGATCCTCATTTTGAGTGATTAAATTATGATGCCAGGGGCTCAGAGCCAATTTTAACCTATCTTTCACTCTCCTCCCTTCTCTTTGTCAGTACGTACTGCAGACCCGATTGGATCTGCCATACCCTCTCCGGTTGAGTGCCACTACTACATGTGTGTTGGTCCGCCAGACATTGCAGTGCCGGTCTGACGAGGAGATAGCCCAATGATGATGCTCAACGTCCTAGTCGATGCTTGAGGGCTCTCCTGTTCAAGTACTGACACCTCTTGTCCCTGCATATAGATCTTTTGGAACAGTGTACTCAGTCTATTTTTAACTGTCAGTTACACCCAGTCATGTGACCCGAGATAGGCTACAGGCACAAATGGGGTAAGAGCAGAAAATGCTAACTTTATAAAAGTAGCATTTACAAAACTGTAATCAGAAACCTGCTTTTACTATTAAATAGGTATTTTCATTGCAACTCCTAAGACACCAAACATGGCATAGCTGCTTGCTCCCAATTGGAAATTACAGCTTATTAAATATAATAGGGAATCCCTAATGTTGTCCCATGAGAGAGGTAGGCCCCACAGTAATGATAAATGAATTTAGGCGATTTTCACTACCAGGTCATGTACAACTTAAAAGTACATGTCTAACCTTTTAGTTACACAGCACCCTGTCCGATAGGCTATCTAGAACCTACCTTAGGGGTGATTTATATGTAATTAAAAGGAAGCTTAAGGCTTGGCAAGGGGGTTTTAATGCCAGTTTGACATGGCCGTTTAAAACTGCATTCAGTCTGCAGTGGCAGACCTGAGACATGTTTTAAGGTGCTACTTAAGTGGATGGTACAGTACGTGCTGCAGGCCAACTGGTAGCATTTAATTTGCAGGCCCTGGATATATGATATACCACTCTACAATGGACATACAAGTAAATTAAATATGCTGATTGGGTATAAGCCAAGATAACCATGTTTTAGGAGAGTGATCACAAGTACTTTTGCACTGGTTAGCAGTAGTAACATGTAGAGTTCTATGGCCAACAAAAATAAGGTCAGCAAAATGGAGAAGGATAGGCAAAAGGTTTGGAGGAATACCACCCTAAGGCTGATAGGTCTAACAAAGAACATAACTTGTTCACCAATCTTGTGAATACACCTGAAATGAGAAAAAAGAAGCCGGCCACACTGCCAACATATTTACAGACAACTAAAAAGTAAGTAATTAACAATTATTTTCCCAAACTACCTAACTCCAAACTCTCATAAAACTAGTAAGCTCTAGTTAACAACATAATTAAAGCATGGTTTTCTATTCTTTTTTTAATACCAAAGACCTGCAAAGAAGAGTAACCAAAGCAACAAACTTGAAAAAAGAAAACTGCAACAAATATGTATTAAAAACATAAAGTACTGTACTAAAGTATGTAAACAATACATATAACATACAATGTACAATAGATAATTTTGTTCATGTTTCTTAATTTAACACAGACTACAACATGCCCAAAGAAGTGAAATACACTGTTTCTGAGAAAGGAAAAATCCTACTAACCCACCTAGGTTACATCTACAGCCAGGAATGTAGCTCCAAAGAACATAGCTACTGGAAATACTCCAAATACTACTCATATAGTTGTTACGGAAGGGCAATTAGTTTGCAGGAGGAAGCAGAAAGCACCACAGAGCATAACCATCCACCAGAAATGGCTGAAAAGAAGCTGGAAATGTAGTGCAAGAACTCCTGGATGCTTCAACCAGCTCTACTGTTCCAAGTGGAACTATACTAAAAGACTATGCACACATAATCCCAATTTACTGTATAGTGCAACTACCAACTGTCTCTAAATTTGAAGAAATAGCTAGAAAGTGTCACACTTACATAATAACAAACTGATCTCCTTACACGTTTACCAAAATAGGCATCCCAGAGAACCCACTAGTTATCCACACAAAAGGAAATATAAAATATACACATTTTAATAAATGGTACAAAACAAAACCTGAAAACATTGCTCCATGTGGTTAATGGATGGCACCTTTAAAAAACATGTACGCCATCTTTCTACCAATTGTATATAGTCCAAGGGCAGCTACAATACAATAGTATACCATTAATCTTTGTTTTAATGCCAAATAAATAGCCAACAAGGCACCCACTAAAATAATAGGTTTAGAATTTGATATGATAAGCACCATCCAAAATGTACCCAAACACAAAAATAATGTTGTGCTATTTCCACTATAATGGACCCCTATGGCACTAAAACTGACAAAATAACAAACTCAACCTGTAAAACAGTTACAGAAATAGACATCCAATACAACCTACTAGCTACCCACACAAACGGAAATGTCACATGATTGACAATGAAAATATTTTAAAACTTGGTACAGAGTAAAACCTGAAAACATTAAATTAAATGATCAATATGAATAATGGATCACACATTTGAAACATGTCTACCACCTTCCAATTATATTCAACCTATGGTCAACTACGTGACAACAGTATACCATTAATCTTTGCTTTCATACCCAATAAACAGTCAACCACCTATTTATAAATGTTTAATGTAATTGAAGAAAAATGTGGCAATTATGCACCCACTAAAATACCCATTGACTTGGAATTTGTTATGATATATAAAATATACAAAATGTAATTGAATGCACAAATATAGTGGTGCTGTTTCCACTATAACTGAGCCATATGACACCACCTAAAGAAATTCACCTTAATTATTGAACACACTACAAATAGCTATATGCACTAACATTTGTTAGTAACAAGATACTTTGACAAGCTCACAGATTACACATTTTACAAAGAAAACATTGCCAAACTAACTCCCCTGTTTGATTACTATGAAGATTCTTGGGTTGCTTGTCTACAACACTCTGGAAACGGACGGTAAGCTAGGTTCCACAGTAACTGGTGGAATGCATCTGAAAGCATCCTAAATACCTAAATAAAAAATACAAAACAAAAAATGAAGTAGAAAGATGGCACCGTTCATTTGAAGCCAGCTTTGGCAGAAACCATGTGACCACATACTACTTCATTGAAATACTTATTAAAGAACACAGCTACCGAACTTTAAGAAAAAAACAATCCCTTTCAGAAACACTAAGGCCAAGAGTAATCCAAACAAATCCTGCACATGAATTAGCTTCTGACTAAAAAAAGTACACTTCTGCAAAGATTACCTCCAAGAATACCTAGAATCTATGGCATATACAATATGATAAAAAAAATAGCACCACACCAACAAAACACATTTTTTATAATGAAGTCACTAAAACAAATAAATGTCAATTAAGAAGAACACTCACATAAAAATGCAAAAATATAGACAACACAAAATTGTAAAAATGACTGCACTTACAAGTGCACCATAATGCAGTTGTAAAATTGTTGAAAAAACATGAAAAATATAAAAATGGAAAAACACGAGTAAAAATAAGAAGCATCAAAGAGTATGTTCAAAATAAAAAGAAAAAAAAACCACAAATAAAAGTCCTTAAATTAAAACATCTTCTCCCCTGGAAAATTAAAAGCACAGAAGCATAACTCATCTCACATAACCATAAATAATATTAACAAAGCAAACACATAATTAACATTTCCTAAACATTGCACACACAATGAATACATTTTAAAACACAAACAGTGAGAAGCATCCTGAAAACCAAATAAACCTAGTAAAGAAAATAACGAAAACAAATTAAAACTGAAAAAGCAAAACCTAAAACCAACAACATGGCACCAGTTTTAATACATTACAATTAGCATGCAATTCAAACACAACATTACACCCTACCAATAATTAGATTCACCAGACCACACGAAATAACGCTACCTACATCCGAAACACAACTAACTACAGTAGAATACACTTATTAACACTAAATCCTACCACTAAACTTTAGAAGTAGCAATGAAATAAAAAAAATCTTATTTTGAGCTTCATTAATGTGCTCTCACAGCAGTATTTGTTCAACCAAAATACTCTTAATTACACAAGTGGGTGCAATCATGCTATTATCACAAATTCCTCATCAAAGAGTAATGCAGAATTACTGAAATTGCTGTAATGACATTGTAGTAATTGAAATTCCACCCAGGTTTAAAATTGAGAAACAAAATATGTAAAATAAACAGTGCTAATATATTGTTTTAAAAATTATTTATGCATTTAGCAATGTTATACATATGAGGTATAGGTTTAGCAAAAATAAAATGTTGAAACTATGTTTACGTGTTATTAATATTTCATACTAAAAACACAAATACATTCTACACATTTACAATACTCACCTGTATGTATCTTCACATGTAAAACATATTTCATTATGTGAAAAATTTGTAAAAATGCATACAAATAAACTTTACTTAGAAAAGAGAATAAAACGTGCATTCATTTTTTTTAAATGATAAATAAAACAAAAATGATATACTAAAATATAAATTGTACATTCTATTTATTCAGTTTATTAGTACAGAAATATATATGTCAAAGCAACCTCAGCTAGATTGGGGAAAATATTTGTCAATACTTTTTATATTCACACTCCAACAAAAGCTACATTAAACAAAGTATTGCACACTGAGGGCTTAACATACTATTCCCACTGCACTGTAACCTAGATTAGATAAAGCAAAGGGCCTGGTGACATCTACATATTGTAGGGCTTCGAGAAGTCACCAGGTTCAATTGGAGAACCAGGACCCTTCACAAATGTTTGACTACTGGGCCGGTCTTCCGCCATTTTCACCCTATGGGGCCTTTTAAAGCCCAGTGGAAGGCACTCATGAAAAATGTTGGCACATAGCAGTGCATAAGTGGAAGAAAGGCACACATTTGTTTGTTTTTACACCTCTAGATAGGCATTAATAAAGCATATTAGATGTCACATCCCAGTGTCGAATAGTGAATTACGGGATCTGTAAAATTCCTGTGGTCCTGTGGAAAGCCATTAGACTTGGCAAGGGCTGACATGGCTGAAACATGTTGACCACAACTTGTTGTTTGCTTGGGGTGTCTTAACTTTACCCCCTTCAGCATCACATTTGTTTTAATCTTACCCTTGTACCAGCTTAGTATCAAAGATTTTGGGCCTGATTATGACCTTGGAGGATGAGATATTCAGTGACAGATATCCTGTCCATGTATTACAAGTTCTATTACATACTACAGCGGGTGAGATATCCATCACGTTTATGACAGATTGTCCCATCCGTCAAGGTTGTAATCAGGCCCATAGTCTCCAAAAGGCACTAGAGGTATTTTTAAGAGTATCACAGGTCCTAAATAGAAAATCTATCCTTTGAAGAGCCCCCCATTTGTGTGGTGGCTTAGCCTTCCTGAGCACATTTGGGCCCTGATTTATACTTTTTGAGGCAAACCTGCATTAGAAGTTTACCGCAGGCTAGCGCCATTCCTGGACACCAGCCAGGCGTCATAAATAAAGAATGATGCTAGCCGGTGGTAAGGCCTGATTAAAATCAAAATAACTGATGCTAACCGGGTGGGGGAGGGGTAGGGGAAACAGGAGGTTGTGCATCAAAGAATGGAGCTAGTCAGGTTAGAGTCAGAAAAATGACTCTAACCTGACTAGCGTCATTTTTTGATGCACAACCCCCTTGGACATGACTCCCGTCTTTACTAACACAGGAGTCATGCCCCCCTGCCCAATCGTCATGCCCAGGGGACTTATGTCCCCTGGGCATGGCCATTGGGCACTGTGCCATGTAGGGGGGCCCAAGTTATGCCCCCATGGCACTTTTAAAAAGAAAAAGAAAAAAGCTTACCTGGACTTAACTGGGATGGGTCCCGCCATCCTTAGGTGTCCTCCAGGTGTGTTTGGGGGTGTCCGTGGGTGCAGAGAAGGGCACCTGTGGGCTGTTTCCATGGCCTCTGTCCATGGAAAATAGCCCACAGGTCCCCTAACACCTGCCCTGACCCAGCGTTAAATAATGGTGCTAAACAGGCTTAGCGTAATTATTTATGGCCCTCCTCCCGTGTGTGAGTTTTGCATGGGAGGTTAAATAAGGCGCAAAGGCCTTAGGGTCATTTTTTGCACAGGAACGCCTACCTTGCATCTCATTGATGCAAGGTAGTTTTCTGCAGACAAAAAATGACACTAACTCCAATATTTTGATGCTAGACCGGTCGATCGTCAAAATATAAATATGGAGTTAAGTTTGCGCCGGATTTGTATTTAAAAAATTTTGCAAATCTGACTCAAACAGAGTATAAATATGCCTCTATGTGCTTCCAATGTGGACTCAAAGATGAAGCATTCTACTAGGGAAAAGTCTTGTGAGTGAGAGCCTTTTAAAAACGTTTTAAAGGATGTTTACGCTAGTAAACATAAATAAGTATTAAGCATTTACAAAATGTATTAATTTCCAAATAAAAAATGCAGAAACAAACATCAAAATATATACATCTTAAACTATTGCACTGAAAATAAATTACAAATTAAAACATTAATAAAAGAAAACATTAAACAAAAGTACACATAAAATAATATATACATATAAGCAAACAGTATTAAAACCAACAATAATTTTTGGTTGATAGTATGGTGATAATGGTCGGGTGGTGTTTTGGGTCATGGTGGTGGTTAGGGTGTTGGTGGTTAGGCTAGTAGTTTTTAGGTGTGGTTGTTGTGTATAGGGTGATGTGGGGATGGTAGTTAAGGTGGTGTTAGTTAGTGTCAGGTGGTGGTTAGGGTAGTCAGATGGTTACGAAAGTGTCATGGTGGTAGTTGGGATGACGGTGGACGGTAGTGGTAGCAGATAAGTGCTAAGCTGGTTAGGGTGGTGTTGGTTAGTGTTGTGGTAGGGTCCTTAGGGTGGGACTGTTGGTGATTAGGGTGGCTGTGACATTAACTTTGGTGGTAGAGTGACTGTTAGTGTTGTGTTATGGTGGATGTTTGGGTGTCTGTTAGGGGGTTGTTAGAAGTCGGTTTTCTGGTTGGCAGAGGTATGCCCCCTGTCCAGGCATGAACCACAACCCTAGCCAGGGTAAGTCACAAACACACCCTAAATTAACCTGTGCTCACCTCCTGGTAGCTTGGCACAGAGCAGTGAAACTTAACTTTAGAGGCACTGTGTTAAGTATTTGTGCAAGACTTCAAACCGTAAAACAGTGAAAACAACACAAAAAAAGATATCACACCTGGTTAGACAAATAGAACTTAATTTAATGAACACAACAAGGCCAAAATGACAGCAATCCAATAGGTAGAACAGGAGTTATGATTTTTTAAAGAATAAAATGAAATGTAGTATTTAAAAGCATAAAGCGCCAACTGGGGCTAACTGGTCATACTAGACCGGGTCCAATTTGAAAGATCAGGCTGACTGCAATGGAGAGTGGGGGGATAGAGGGACCAGCCTTGGTCTGCTGTTTACATCGACAATGAGGGAGATGTGAGGAGCAGAGAAGGAGATGCATTATCATCGATCCTTAGGACGTAGGTGATGTATCAATTCTGTGTAGCACAAGGCCCTCATCATGAGTATGGTGGTGGGAAAACTTAGACCGCCTAACTCACGGGGAGGAGGCAGCCGTCATATCGGCTGCCTCCCCTCCGGTTGTATTACGACATTCCTGCGGATTGAACAGTGCTTCCAGAGTGGTGTAGGCAACCAACCCAAGTAGTCTCCTAGTAACCAAACAGGGGAGTCTCTGGTTAGTAGTGATAAAGTGCACAGAATCCAAAGGACAACAAAAATGATATCAGCAAAATTGGAGGCAAGCAGGCAAAAAGTTTGGGGAAAGACCACTCTAAGGCTGCCAGGTCTAACAGTCGTGGTTTGGGTCATGGTGGTGCTTAGGTTGTTTATTGTGATGGTGTTAGTTAGGGTTGTGGTGATTAGGGTGTAGTGGTGGTGGTGAAGGTGAGGGTGATGTTGGTTAGAGTTGTAGCTGTTAAGGTGGTGATGGTGGTTAGGGTGTTGGTGTGGTTAGAATAGTGGTGTTTTTATGGTATGATGGTGGGAGAACAGTGGTTAGAGTGGTGGCAGATTGGTGGTGGTGGTGTTTAGGGTGGTGGTTATAGTGGTGATTAGGGTGTTGGTGGTGATTAGGGTAGGGGATGGTTATAGTAGGACAGTGGTGGTTACGGTAGGGTAGTGATGGTAAGGGTGGTGTTGGTAGTGTTATGTTGGTGATTAGTATGTTGGTGGTATGATGGTAGTGTGGTGGTGATTGTGGTACAATGGGGTGGTGGTGGTTCTTAGTGTAATGGTAGTAGAAGGTGGTTGGGTGTAGGGTGGTGATACATATACTAATGTGGGAGGTGGCACAGAGGAACAAACAACAACTTGGTCAACAGGTTAAGAAGAAAAACAAACATGTGTAATGCAATACGTTGGAGGAACTGGCGTAAATGCATAACTGGACTTTTTTTGCCACATTAATTGGTCAACCCTGCCACATATTTTGGTCCTTTCTGCCACATAATTCCAATGGTCCTGCAGATACCTAAAGGGCTAGTAGGCCTACTGGAATATTTTTTAAATAATGCCCTTAAAACACAAACTACTCCCGGGTGCAAAAGATATTTCCTTTGGTTGGTACAGGCGACATTGCCTGCAGGGCACTGTCACTTTACTGCTGTTTGGGGAGTCGAACAAAAAGCTAATGATTTTTCACATGCTTCAGAAGAGCCATCTCACATGAAATTAATAATCCTCAGATAATCCTGAACTGAAATAATAGTTAGAAAATATTGACCATTGTACAGCATAATCAACTGTAAGTTTTATAAATACACTCACACACAGCTCAAGTTTCTGTCAGGAATAAGGTTGTGCGCAGTCCAGGTCCCGCCCTAAACTCCGCGGCGCGTATTTGCGGCGCTTCATGCGCACCACTTCTCATCCCCTCTTATTCTGGAAGTGGTTATCAGCGTCGCCTGCCCTGTGGTAAAGCTCATGTAGCTGCAGGGTCAGGACATTGGTGGACAAGATGCACTTATCAGTGCTATTCTAGGAATGGACTACAATTCCCAGGTTTCTCGAGGCAGCGGCCATCTTGGGATGTGGCAGGCCTAAAAAGCCCAGCCACACCCAAACACATTGCTCACTATTTTGAAGACTTCAATGCAATCAGACCTTGTGGGGGTTCCGCTGAAGAAGAGCAGATTTCCTGCATGGCAGATTGACAGCAAATCGGAGTATCCTTGTTTCCATGGTGAATTCAGATACGAGATGTCGTACTCGTAGCAGTAAGGTCTTGATGAGCCCAATCTTGAAGGGAGTCGTTACTTCCAAAAGTAAATCGCCCCTTAGCACAACCAGCAAAGCGCATTCAGTCCAAAGAGTAAAGCGCTCCTGACATGACAAAAAAAGCGCTTCAGGCCAAACGAGTAAAACGGCTTTGGCGCGACGATCAAAGCGCTTTGGACCACATGAGTAAAGTGCCCCTTAGCACAATGAGCAAAGCGCTTCAGGCCACATGTGTAAAGTGCCCTTGGCACGATAATCAAAGCGCTTTAGTCCACACGAGTAAAGCGCCCTTGGCAAGACATCAAAGGCGCTTTAGGCCACACGAGAAAAGTGCCCTTGGCACAACAATCAAAAGCGTTTCAGGCCACACGAGTAAAGCGACCTTGACACGACGGGCAAAGCATTTCATGCCACATGAGTAAAGCGCCCCCCTTTGCACAACGAGCAAAGCGCTTCAGGTCACAAGAGTAAAGCACCCTTGGCACGACAATCAAAGCGTTTCAGGCCACATGAGTAAAGCGGTCTTGGCACGAGGATCAAAACGCTTCAGGCCACATGAGTAAAGCGCCCCTTAGCACAACGAGCGTAGCGCTTCAGACAAAGCAAGTAAAAGCGCTC
Organism: Pleurodeles waltl; assembly: GCF_031143425.1. Classification (NCBI taxonomy): domain Eukaryota; kingdom Metazoa; phylum Chordata; class Amphibia; order Caudata; family Salamandridae; genus Pleurodeles; species Pleurodeles waltl. The sequence goes on from NC_090439.1 coordinate 748,139,048, forward strand.
TCTGGCATAATGAACAAAGCTCTTCATGTATGATGATCAAAGTGCTTCATGAACAACAAACAAGGCGCTTCTGCCCATCGAACAAAGCCCTTCAAGTTCAATGAGTAAAACTTTCAGGCCTTAGTAGTAAATGTGAAAACGTTTTGGAGATAAGCAAATTATAGTTTCATTGTTTTTTGGGAAGCATAATATGTGAGATACATATTTAAGTCTTTGAGAATGTCTAGGCTGAGATCATTTATGTTTATGTTATGAATGCATAATTGTTACATGATTGAAATTCAGAGTATGACCATAGTCCAAAACTCTTGCCATCTCTATGTTCAGAGGTTGCAGTTTTTTCTTGTTCCATGATCCAAAGAAGGGGCTACGCCCAATTCACAAAGGGTCTCAATCTGATACCACGGAGACGCCTTTATTTAAGAGTCTATAGGTGAGTTTATACTAAGAATGAGTATATGCATATTTGTTCTAACCGTTTCTTTTCAGATCTCTCTCCCTGCAGTTCCCTGCCCTAATTCCCTTCCCCCGCCTGGCTTCATCAAAACTCTGTGCTCTGATAGCTTTCTGAGTTGGTGATGCCAGGAGGTGGGCCTTTTGTTCAGCAGTGAGCAGATCCCGAGGAAAGGGCACTGTGACAGTTTCACAGACTCAAAAGTGTGTATTTTATGTAGTCAGGTTTCTGCTTGTATTCGCAGCTTGTATCACGTTCTAAAAATGGAACTACAAGTCCCAGAATACAAAGCAGAAACACAAACAAAAATAATGTTTTGAGCTAGGGAGCTGGACAACTCTATGAATAGTACTCCAAGGGATGGCCTCCAGCTTGTATCACCTTATAAAAATAAAACTACAAGTCCCAGAATGCAAAGCAGAAACATAAACTAAATGAGCAAATCACATTTTGAGCTAGGGAGCTGGACAACTCTATGAATACTAGCCCAAGGGCTGGCTTCCAGCTTTAGGATATTACAGCTGGAATGCCATCTTGAATACTAGTGCCCAGTAAAAACACGGCAAAGGCAAGGTTTCAGCACCTTAACTGACTGTTTAAATCATGCTGTAGCTCATGAACTGGGGTTGGCTGCCTGCACAAGGTTTGGAAGGGGACACCATGCACAAATTTCAAAGGTATTTATTAAGGAGTTCAGTAATGTTGTAATATTGCGTTCAAACAAAAAACTCATTATTCCTTGAGGCCCAAAAGACAAACATGTTCAAAGCAGAAATAGCTTTAAAGCACTAAGCAGTAACATGACTGCTGCATAAAAATGTTAAAGCACTAAATACTGAGGCAACATAATTTTAAACCCATATTGGGCCTCTATATTCCATGTCCAGCTACTCCCGGCCCCTTCAGCTCACTGTTACAGCTGTTTTTTTTTTTTTACCCATTTGTGATGTTTTACTGTTAAGAGTGCATCTAAAGTAAAAATGTCAAAATGTTCTTTCTAGAGAGAGAACGTACTTTTGTCTTTCGGAAGCTTGGACTCATTAGCCTTGAGGGTTAATGTACCTGCTACAAAGAACATGCACTAGGCAGATCACAGAGTCCACATAATGTAAAAATTTCAAAATATCTCTGGTGATTTATGTTCTTCCTGGAGAGAGAACATACTTTTTGTCTAGTGGAAGCTTGGACTCATAATAAGGTAGCACAGAGGGCTGATTTGTCTGCTGTCAAGAACATGTACTAGGCAAAACACAAAGTGCATGTAATGTAAAAATGGCAAAATAAATCTGGCGATTTATGTTCTTTCTGGAGAGAGAACATACTTTTTTCTAGTGGAAGCTTGGAGTATTCATGAGATAGCCCACACGGTTAATATGACTGATGCAAAGAATGTGTAATGAGCAGATTATACTGCATATAATATAAAAATGTCAAAACAACTCTGGTGATTCAAACTTTTGCCTTGTGGAAGCTTGGAGTCATCATAAGGTAGTGCCCAGGATTAATATGGCTTCTGCAAAGAATGTATACTAAGAAAATAACAAAGTGCATGTGATGTAAAAATGGCAAACCAACTCTGGCGATTTATGTTCTTTCTGAAGAGAGAGAATGTACTTTGGTTTCTGTTGTGGGGTGAGATAGAATAGCAAATTGCCTACATTCCTAGTGAATTAGCATTGAGCAGTTGAAGCGATCACAAATGCTACATGGGAGCCCACTGCGGTCTGGTTTCTCAGGACACCAGGAAGATGTGCTAAAATGAACAATTTCATTAACTGTTTTTGCAGAAAGAGGAGCCTTGCTGCTTACTGGAACTGAGGTCTAGTTATGGTGGTTCCTCTGGGGTGACTGAGGGGAAGGTGGCGAGCACACTGACGCAGACCCGGTGTCACGAGCCAACAATTGCCCCAACACAGGTAGAGAATATTACACACGCGTTATTCGCATTCCCTCACAAACTCCGTACAAACGGAAAAGCTGCAACCTTGTAGCGCCATGGAGCACGAAGGGGAGAGACAAAACAGATGCTTGACCTAAAAAAAAGAGTCCAGAAACCATATGTAAAACATGGATGCTGCGTATGTTAGCAGTAGTTGGCCAGTGCTCTTGAGGAGAGCAAAACACCAGAAAAGGCATGACATATGCATGCCTTTGACAAATGAAATCAAGGGAATTTTGAAAGGCAAGCCCACAACCAAATTAAAGTGAGGGGAGTGAGATGGTTGTGGTTAAAGCCCACAGAATAGGTGACAAAAGGTCAAAAGCGCTTGCACGCTCAACCTAAAAAGTACCTCAGTTCAAGCACAAACAGCAGAAGGACACTAATCACAAAGTAGCAATCAGTACTTGGTTCATGCTCCACAGAAGGGAGAAATAAACAACTGGGAAGGGAAATGGACATGCTGACCAATCAGGAGCCTGCAAATAAGAGTGACAATGAAGCCAACAAATAGCAAATAATGGGCAGCAAGCCCTTTTTAGTAAACCAGGGAGCACATTTAAGAGTCCCTAGAGCCACCTTTAGCACCGCTATATCGTCAATTTTATTTCTGCTAAGGTGGCGTTAAAGTGACTTTTTGCATGCCCCATTTTTACAGTGGCACAATGCAAGCATTGCGCCACTTTGTAAATCCTTGCGCCATGTTATGCTAGCGACAGGCACAATGTATGCAAGAGGAGCGTTCGGCACTAGGAAGCCCACAAAAATGGCGCAGTGAAATTTAAAAGATTTCACTGTGCCCTTTTTGGCATCATATTTAACACCCGCTCAGAGCAGGCTTTAAAAATGGCGCTCCCATAGAAACCTATGGGCCTCCTTGGACTTGCACTTTGCATTTGCTAAATTTGTTACAGCAATGTAGCAAAGTGCCACAATAGTGTAAAAAATGTTGACACTATTGTGCTAACGAGCGCTGTGGTGCGCCAAATTATAAATACGGCGCAACCATTTTGTCGTTAGGTGCCAGTAGCTGGGGGCGCAGAAAAAGTGGTGAATCAGATCTGATACACCACGTTTTCTAAAATATGGGCCAAAATCTTTTCCAAGTGACAGCACAGGCGCTGCATCAGGCGAGACCTAAAATAAAAAAATAATTAAGTAATAATGTTACAAGATGTGCCACATTATGCAACATAATTTGCCCTTTCTTGACACATAATTTAGTCATCCCTGATACATAAGTTGGTCCTCCTCTACCCCAGAATTTCAGTGGCACTGACTTTTTGCCTTGAGCCCTCCAGCCTAAGGGATATTGTGCTATCACTAGCTATCTGCAGTACAACTTGATAAGTATCTAACAATGGTTTTCCTATTGCAGATGCGCTGAGATTTCAAAAGTTGCTTATTACAAGAAAACCAGTTGTGGTTCTGGCTATTATAAACAAACCCTCCCTCACACTATAGATTCCACCTTTCTGTCTTGCAATTTTTGTATGATGAAACCCTTGTCTTAAACTTCATATTCTGCTCAAGTTAATACTTCCAAAGGCTTCTTTGCCTGGGGAAAATGTAACTAGGTTTTAAGAACATTGTTTGCTCTTGGAGTTCCAGAGTGTGATCCTCATCTAGAGTCTGCTGTTAGTCCTGAGGATACAAAATCTCAGCATTGGCCTGAGCAATACTAACTAAACTGTAGAGGCATTAAAAACTTCGCTTCCCACAAAACATTACAGTACAAGGAGGGAATCTGCATAAGCCTGCTCTCAATTATGAACTGGCTCCACATGCCAAATTGTGCTACAGGCCTACCAGTGAGCACTGATCTGCCCCACTTTTAGAGGCATAGGGGGTCATTCTGAGTTGTTAAGGTGAGTCTCGCATATAATTCCTTGATTAGTAGAAAAAAGAGAATTTTAAAACATAATTGGGAAACTATGTTGTCAGTGATCCAGTCAAAGGATTCCCAGGAAGTTTGGAAATTAGTACAATCTTGAGTAATTGGTGAATCAGTCAAAGTAAATTGTATGATTCCAGAAGATCAATGGGTAAATTACTTGGACGAGGTTTATAGCAGAGGGTACATCAGTTGAATTAGCACACAATGGTGTCTTATTAAAAAACTTTTTTATTAAGAATGTGTTACGCGGGGATGTGCTCTGGAGCTGATCTTATGTGCTTTCTGTTTGAGAGATTTACATTCTGTGTCACTAAGTACTCTCACCTAAATTGGAGGACGACATGTGCCCTGTTTGTTATATGTGGATGGCCTGGTGATTATGGATATGGATGTAATTCAATGGGCTACAAAGGAAACTGGACGTGCTTTTTAAATAGTGTGAGAACCAGAACATGTGATAAATTTGAAAAAGATCAAACCTACAGTATTTGGTTGTAAAAGGCTAAGGCAACAGTGGTGGCAGCACAAAACAAGAAAAGAGAACAATTCCTCCTATAGTCAGAATTTTACATCAAATCTGGACTGGACGATGTGTCTTAATGTGAAACCACAGGCATTATCAATCATAGCCAAGCTACAAACATTTAGTAGAGACTACGGTGGCCTCTTCATGATACCAGGTTTAGATGTGTTTAAAGCACTGGTCCAATCTAAATAACTATACAAGACAAAAATGTTAATTTTGAGTGGGTACCATAATTGGAATAGATTGGCGGCCAGAGGTTAAAAGAACTTCTGACTCTCCAAAAATCTTCCTTGATTCAGCATTAAGAATGGAATGGAAAGTACCCTGGTACTTTATATCAGTAAAGTTAATGTTAAAATTGTACAACAGATTATTAGTAACTGAAGATGGTAAAATTACTTCTTACTGTAAAAATGAACTCTTGTGTAGTAAATTGGGATGGGCTGCTAGTCTAAGGAGGTGAAGTCTAACAATAATTGATCTTCTCTCCTTGAACTCCCCAACCTCATCGGATGCGCAAAGGAAAATTACACGTTTAGAGTTAAATATGAAGTTAGTAACTTTGTCATGTGAATATGATTTAGAATACCTGGAAACAAAAAACTCAGTTTTCCATTTGATGGGCTCTTTGAGTAATGATTGGATTTTTCAGCATATGTCCTCGTTGCAGATCAAGATATCAGTGTCAGAATTTTAAAATTTAGGATTGGGGTTATCCCTATATTTGTCAGTCTAGTGTCATCCAATGTGATACAGAAAGCAAGGGGGTATTGTAAATGCAGCCTTAGTGTAAAATGCTTGTGTACATATTTTATTGAACTGCTTATTTTATGAAGAAGAAAGGTTGAAAATTTTAAGATGCATTTTGATTAAAAAAAATAACTCAACTCATACTCACATCAGGTAGCCTTGAGCTTTCTGTTCGCTATACACTCATTTGATGTAATAAGTGCTGTTGGCAAGTTTTTACAGGTGATACAAAAAGGAGATTTCTTTAAGCTCATTTTTATGGCATTTTGTGATATGAGTATTGATTGCCATGTGGGTTGACTAAAAGTTTGAACGATGATATGTTGTTCGTCTATGATGGATTTTGGTATTCATAAAGTGATGTTTTATATGCTCTTATGTACATGATGACTTTGTTATTTTTAAATTGTGTTTTAATAGTTTAACGGACTATGGTCCCAATAAACTGAAATTTTGACTGACTATCTCAACTCAACTCATCTCTTTTTGGGTTAAAATAGAAAGAGGGCCTAATGGTCTAATCTGGAGGCACTTTGACATTGGTGGAGGGTCACTGAATAGTATTGGCTACCTGATGCTTTTAAGGTGCTCAACTGACATCTTCCTCCAACAGCAGGCATACCATCCACAAATGCCTTAGCTGCAATGTTGGACCAATGTCTAAGTGAAAAGTATGCACTGCTCCCATTGTGAACAGTAGCAGTCAGTCAGTCTAATGATCTTTATTCAACTAATCGTAAGCCATAAAAGCACAGAATAAAACAGTGCCGTCATGAAACTACATAAAAAAGGATAATAAAAACATGATTAAAAATTAATTGATTCCTTTTTGTAGGGTCACAAAAGATCATATATCACAAACATTCATCACTCAGCCCTATACCCGTTCTGATCCTGATTGCATAGCGAACCAAGTTGAACACTGCTACACAGAGATCCAACCCACACCGTTTTTGCAAATAAGGCAAAGCTTCTCTATGAGATCTAATCTTAGATAAACAAGAATTGGTCTCATGAAGCACTTTCAGGGTTGAGAATGTAAATGACAAAACAGAGTAAAGTGCATGGTGCTATGCTTTGATGAATCACAACAAGGGCAATTTGGCAAGATTGTTTACCAATCGACATCCTTGGGAAAGGCCACTAGTAAATGAAGAAAATTAAAATGAAACCTGGTAAGCAAAAACTTGCTTTGTGCATCAAAGATTGGAATCAAATGGAATTCAAAACCCTGTGATGTTTTGATTGGGTTATAGTTGGCACTACTACTTAATTTGTCTGCTTTATTTATAGTGGAGAGTCAGTCCGGGTTCAGGAGTTTGGAATGGACACCAGCGATGTTCCACAACATAACTTTCAGCCCTTTCCATCCTGGCCTCCTTCTCTCCGTACTGAGACCTGAACCGGTTGGGGTGGGGGACGGGTAGAAATGGCCCTCTTTGGAGACCCACCCTGCTCCACCTGTACCAATGGGTCTTTAGACTCAACCCCTCCCCCCTTGAATTTATTTTTAGCATCTTAGCAGGCTGTTGTAGTCATACCCATAGGAATATAGAGCACACATCAATAGCATTTAAAATACACTTTTTGTGAATGACCATCGGCAATGGCCAATATGGTCAAGGTAGACCACAACAAAAGGTCATTTGGTTGTTGTCAAAAGAGTAGGAGTTGACCTTGAAGCAGTAGAGGATTTCATGTGTTGATGAACAGTACATGGTTTTGCATATTTCTTTGTAACTTTGGGAATAAATGGCCACCAATACCATTTCTGTAGCATGGATTCTGTAACATTAATACCTGTATGGGTAAATACAATGACCTTAGGGAGTGTTTTTATGATATATATAACCTAGCTGCTTCACTGGGAATGTGTTCACCCCCTACACCTGGTTTTAACACTATAAAATAATTTTCTTCAGTTAAATGATCCATTTAGCATGGATACCTTTTCTTTTATGGCTCATTGTACGCTGTTCATGGGCCAATGGAAGTTCATCCTGCATGAGATTCACCTTTTCACCAAGTTATTTAACCTTTATCAATTTACCTTTACATTTCTGAATATGTTTAAGCATCAAAGGGTTAGGTCATAATGGTAACCTTGTACATAGAAAGCAGAGTCTGATTAAATTAGTATGCAAACTACCAGACCTGCCTTCAGAAGGGCTTGGAAAGGGCATGAATCTCAGCCATTTATGCAGTGGAATCACCTAATAATTTAGTATGCGTTTCTAGCTCTTTGAAGTCCCCACCTTGGAAAATTCACTGCATCGCAGCACAAACTAAGGAATATTTTGATTTAGCACCATCTGTATGCTGTGTAGAGCTGCCCATATAGAGTACATTCTTGTACTCATGTACGGGTAGTATGTTAGGAGTCAGTGGTATTGCCTGTTTATATTGTAAAAAGTCTTCTCTTGCATTCAGAATTTTGGATTGTGCTCATATTTTACATCACTCAAATATTAACTTATAAACCGCAGGCAGAGAACAAGGGAGTATTAACCAAGTCTTAGGTCCCATTACACATCACCTTAGAGGAGGTCCTTTTCGTCATAAGTATGAGGGCCGGAGGGAAAGCGCCACGGTCAGATGGGGCCCCGGTAGATGTTTTTAAAGCTGAGAGGGAATTTTGGGGTCCCATTTTGACTAGGGTACTCAATGCAGCTGCTGGGGCCTCGATTCCCCCCGTCTGGGCTATTTCAACAATAATACCCATTTTTAAAAAGAGGAATAAATCTGATCTGAAATGTCAATGGCCTATTTGCCTCTTAGATTCTTCAGCTAAACCGATGGGAAATTCCCTCCCACAAAGATTGTAGAACTGGGCTGAAAACAACTCTTTTATATTTGAAGTACAATACTGGTTTAGGGGACATCAGGGGACAGTAGAGCAATATGTAAACTTTGAACTACTTTTAGGAAAATATACCAAAGCCAAACCTTGGTCACTCTATTTATGCTTTGTGGATCTCAGCAGTGCCTTTGATCTGTGGACCATTCAATACTTTGATCTACTCTGGGTTTCCTGAGTGCCCGAGGAATAGTATTAGCTTCCTTGCAAGCTTATCTGAAAATATACAGGCTAAGGTGCAGAATGGCATCAATGGGGAATGTTCTCCTCTTTTTAAGATCAAGAGGGATATCAGACAGCGGTGCGTACTGAAACCGTTATTGTTTTCACTCTTCATTAATGGGATGGATGACACCCTACAGATTCTGCAGGCTGATGCACCTATTGTTGATGGCCGCTTGGTGCCAATACTTTTGTTCGCTGATGATGCCATCCTGATATCCAGGACGCCAGTCAGCCTACAAAGATTAATGGAAACCTTTGGTGATTTCATGGCATCTACAAGAATGAAAACAAATTAGGAAAAAACATTCACAATGGTGGGTGGGAAAAAGATGCACAAGTGCAGGACCTTTTTTATTGAGGGTTCCCTGACTGTTAGTGTAAACTTCTATTATCTAGAGATTTTATTTTGTTACAATAGATCATGGGGGCATCAAGACTCAAATACTTTGTAGCTGACCAGTTAAGGAGATCGTCAAAATATATAAAGCGAGAGGTGTATCAGCTGCTGCCTATGGGGGAGGACTGAGGGAATATAAATCCATTAAATCCCTTCAGAGAGAGAAGACTTGTTTCTTCAAAGGTTTGTTGTGTGTACCCAGATCTGCATCATCTTTTATAACTCATAAGGAAATTGGCCTGCACTTTTTGGAAGACACTGTAGCCTTAAAACCCTTACTACTATACAGTCTATTTGGGCAAAAACGGAAACAAGTTTTACAAAGTCTATTATCCTAGACTGCCTTACTTTAGATCATGCTCTTAAGAGTCCCTGGTTGTATTATATAAATGATTATTTTAGTTAATTGTTTAATCTACCTGTTCTGAGTGACCCTGAAAGTTGCCTTTCTTTGGAGAAGAATGTAATTAAGGCATGCATCTTTTATGAATTATAAACTGGAGCAAGAAATGCATAAAGAATCTAAGAAGCAAACAGTTAAGTCGTATATCTCGAATGATTTGGCTGATGGGTGTCAATCATATCTGGGTAGCCAACAGCTAGCACTGTTTTGTCCTAACCAAATTGCGGCAGGGCACTGTTCATCACTTGGTTGCCTTTCCTGATATGAAGAAATGCCATCAATTATGACCCATGTCCCTGCGATGGTGTATTGGGTCAAAGAATGCAGCACTTTACCTTATTTTGTGGTTTGTATGTAGGTTTGAGGAGATGTTACTTAAAACCAATTTTCATCTGGACATACATACGTGACACTCTTGTTAGTGTAAAAGGTCATTTATTATAACAGGGTTTAAACAACATTACTTAAAACATTTTTCTGTGTCTTCTTTAAAACAGACTTTAACCTTTACAATTCCCTTTCCTTTATTTTCTCCTCAGATATCTCCCTTCAATTTTCCTACCGTATATGCTCCCCTATTCCTCCCATGCCTTCCCTGCCTGTAGCCTACCCCTCCCCGCTTCTGATCCTTTACTTCCTTGTTTTTCCCCCTGGAAGGGTGGACAAGCCCGCACCTGGCTCTCCACCCTCCCCCATCTCCTGCTATCACTCTCAACTCACCTGTCCTAAATGACTGTTAACTGCCCCTACCTGTCCCCACTTCCCTGCCTAACTATCCTCTCCTCCCCCTACCTTCCTATGCTGGGTGGGTGGGTGGTCTTAAATAAATCAACCCTCCCACGCTAGTTCGGCGCGGAGAAGAGGCCGACCCCACCCTCCACCCCCCTTATAAATCTTAAACTAAACCCGCCCCCACTTACCTCTCACCCAATGGGGCGCCTTGCGCGCCACTTCCTTTATCCCGAAACCGCCCGCGGAGAGACTAGACTGCGTCTCTCTCTCCGCGGGCCCCTTCATCGGGACATACACACGTGACACTCTTGTTAGTGTAAAAGGTCATTTATTAGAACAGGGTTTAAACAACATTACTTAAAACATTTTACTGTGTCTTCTTTAAAACAGACTTTAACCTTTACAATTCCCTTTCCTTTATTTTCTCCTCAGATATCTCCCTTCAATTTTCCTACCGTATATGCTCCCCTATTCCTCCCATGCCTTCCCTGCCTGTAGCCTACCCCTCCCCGCTTCTGATCCTTCACTTCCTTGTTTTTCCCCCTGGAAGGGTGGACAAGCCCGCACCTGGCTCTCCACCCTCCCCCATCTCCTGCCAACCAGAGAAACCCGTGAGGCGTTTCTCTGCCCCACCCTCTTTATGTCCGGGCACACAAATTCGTACCCCATACACTTTCTAACATCAGTCTCAACTCTGTGATATAATATGCGTTACCCATTTGTGATAAATGAACCCAGTCGTCGCGAAACAAAACTTGTTCTTGTTCTTTTATGTCCCCATGTCTCAAAACCTTAATCCCTTGGGCCCAGCAGAAAACTCTCATAGCTCTGTTCAATTTCTTCCGAGCCCGCTCTATGGCTCCATGATTGATCGCCCCTCTCCATGCCCTTCTTGGCACAGACTCCGTCCATACCAAGCATGTTCCATATAGTTTTTGTTTTAGAAGTTCCAAATCCCTCTGCATCAACTGAATCAAAGTGAGCCCTGATAGCTTCACTAAATCATTTTCCCCAAGATGAATCAATAACAGATCTGGGCATCCCCACTGTGGCAAGTTACCCGTGATAAATGGGAGCAGGCTCCCCCACCTCATACCACTCTTGCCCCACCAACGCACTTCATGACTTCTGCTGGGCAGTCCCAATGATCTGCCATAAATGTGCTTCTCTGCAAATTTCGCCGCCCAATGCACGAATGAATGGCCGACCAACCATGTCGTCATCTTTCCCGTTCCCGGCCCAGCCACACAGCCTGTAAAGAAAAAACATTGTAACAAATTGTCTGGATACGTAAACCCCCCCCCCCCAGCTCCCCCTGCCTGTCTATCTGTTCTCTTCAAGGCCTAACATATCGCTCACAGCACCTTGACTTCCATCTCCCTATGGCCTTGATCTTGGCCCAATCCCAGCCCAAATGTGCCGCCTCCGTTGCCACACCAATCCTAAATGAGTGTGTTCCGTAATCACCTGCCCTCCGCCCTATCCTTCCAAGGGCCATTCTCATAACTTGTAAAAGTTGGTAAATAGTTAGCTTCTTCCCTGACGCATGCATGAAAACCCCTGCTTCACCCGCCCCTGGCCACCTAGCTTTGAAACTGACCCATTCCTCGACCGGGCAAGCTAACTCCACTCCCCCTTTTTCCAACCATATCCACTTGCCTTTCCCTAACTGGTCAGTTTTTGACCGTCTTAGCCATATTCCCAACCTGTCTTTATGCATGCATACCTCTTTTCTCCTTACACCGATTTCTTTACCCCCCCCCCCCAACAACTCGGATACTCTAAAAGCGCCAAAAAACATCCACAACATACATAAACGAAATAGACCCACCTCATATTCATCCCTACAACAAACTGGTAATACCTGTACCATCTCTACCAACATTTCAAACGTAATGGGTTCTCTTGCTGGCTTATCTCCACTCACTCTAACCTTGCTCCATCCCCTCAGCATTTTCCCCAATAAATCATTGTGCGCTGGATCAAAACCGAAAAACAGTTTTCCATAAAAAGACACACCAGCCAGTTTCCCCACAATTGTCACTGGAGATAAACCCTCCCCAATCAGAAACAGCACAAAACGTCTAGTCCTAGCCTCAAGCATTGGCAGGCTTTGCGCCCAGAAATTGCCCCCGAAATGTTCAAAAGATTAAAACTCCAACCATGCCAGTCTGTAATTACGCCGCGTGGATACTGCTAATGACATCTCCACCAGCCCTGTGATCATCATGCCCCCCATTCCCAGATGTCTGCCGGGACCACAGTCTTGTTCTGATCCGCTCCAGGTGCCAATTCGCGGAAACGCCGCCACTGTGAACGAGATAGGGAGTCTGCAATCTCGTTGTAGATCCCCGGTATATGCGCAGCTTTAAAAATAACATTCAATGACAAACATAACAGCATGAACTGGCGCAACAAGCGCAAAACTTTGAGGTCCCTTGCTCTCTGTCTATTTACCAACTCTACAACTGCCATATTGTCTATCTGAAAAATCACTGTCCTGTTAGCTAATTCTTGTCCCCACACTGCCAGTGCCACTAAAAGGGGAAAAAACTCCAGGAACGCAATGCTTCTCCCTTGCTGCATCCAAGATGTCGGCCATGTCTCCGCACACCACCTCCCGTCCCAATATAGACCAAAACCTGATGCTCCTGCTGCGTCTGAAAAAATGTGGACCTGCCATACCGTGTCCGACTCCCCAAAAGACATTGGCACTCCATTGAAATGTCTAAGAAAAATCTCCCATACTCTGATGTCTTCTCGTAATGTCAATGATACTCGTATCCTGTGGTGCGGAATTACGGCACCTGACATGGAAAGTCCCAACCGCCTACAAAAAATCCTACCTCCCCTAACTACTCTGCACGCAAAATTAAAAGCCTCTTAGCCATTCTCAGGTCCATCTTGCGCAAAGTGCGCACCTCCGCCAGGCAATCTAGTATCTCTCCCACTTTTGCCGCTGGCAACCTGGCGACCAAATCTTTCGTATCCAGTTCAATGCCCAAAAAGGTTAGAATCGGCACGGGGCCTTCTGTTTTCTCCGGAGCCAAAGGCACACCTGCCTGTTGCGCCAGCTTCTGAAAAGCGTCTAGAGCCCGCCCACACGCCCCAGATGCCGCCGGCCCTACGAATAAAAAATCGTCTATGTAATGCGTCACCCACCTATGTCCACTCGCTCTCACAAAAACCCATTGTAAAAAGGTGCTGAAGGTCTCGAAAAGAGCACATGATATCGAGCAACCCATGGGCAGCACCCTGTCCACATAGATGTTGCCGTCCAGCTGCATGCCCAAGAGGTCAAAGTCTGCTGGATGAATAGGGAGCAGTCTAAAAGCTGATTGAATGTCGCATTTTGCCAATTCCGCCATCCTGCCGCACTTTAAAACTAACTTTATTGCATCATCGACTGACGCGTAAATTACTTTAGAGTCCTCTTGGGCAATGAAATCATTGACTGACGTCCCCTCCGGCCAAGACAAATGATGGATCAACCGAAATTCCCCTTGTGCTTTCTTGGGGACCACTCCCAAAGGGGATATCATCAAGGTGTCACTCGGCCACCCGAAGAATGGGCCTGCTATTCTGCCTAAACCTACCTCTTTTGCCAGTTTGTCGCGCACTATCTGCGGGTGCTCTTTGGCTGACCACAAATTGTCAGCCCATCTCCGTTGCCGAGGGCCTTGGTAACCTATTCTAAAACCTTCTCTAAAACCCCATTCGAGTAAACGCGCTTTATCCATGTCTGGGTATATGTGTAACCATGGCAACAGAAATTCCAGTCTAGCTGGTGTAGGACCCTTTTGGCGCAGGAGTGCCATGCGCCCCTCTCCCTCTAGAAGCCCTCCACTGTTCAGCTGGGCTGGACAGGGAGAAACATTGGGTGACTGGATGACGGCCCCCGCACTTGGAGCAGTCATGCTTGAACCTGCATTGTGCTCTGGAACAAAAACCCTTGTTAAAGTTCCAACAAGCCCCCGCCGTTGTCCCTGATGTCTTAATGGTATTGCCCGCCCCTCTATGGGCGGGGCGAGCTTGAAAGGGCTTGTAAGTCACTGGCAGGCCACTCGCAGTGTGAGTGGACGCCGCTGTCTGCGCCGATGCCATCCATTGCATCCACAATTCGGGGTCCGCGTCACCCCACGGTTTCTCCGGATTGACACTCACCCGGGCCCTGAATTCTTCATCGTAACTGAGCCATGCGAACCCTCCAAAATGCATTTGGGCCTTCCTAATTATATCCATGTATTTAAAAAGTGCAGTGGCCCTGTCCGGGTATTTCTCGCAGTATATACTGGCGAATATCAAAAAGGCCGATGTCCAGTTATCCATTGTTATAGGTACCCGAGGCCTACGTGCTAGTTCCCATTCTTCCTCTTTGGACCCTTCTTTTGCCTGTATGTCCCTATGCAGTAGTTTAAACACGTCTACATATTCGTGTTTCCATATTTTGCTTTTTGTTTTCTCGGCTACATGCGAACCTAGTGGCATGGCTAAACCCATGTACGGCAGTCTCTTCCTGTGACCTCCCCCCTCCTTGTCCTCTACTGTCTTCTCCCCCGTATCTGCCTTTCCCGTTGTGGCCGTACCAATCGTAGCTGTGCCCTCTTTATCTTTGTTCTCAACCGTGTTCTGTATGTCGCTACTGCCTGCTACCTCTAGGACTGACCCGTCTCCTACCCCAATGGACCTTCTTGTGTTAGCCTCCCTTGTTATCCCTCCCCCTTCACCCCACACTGACCACCAATTCTTACCTCCAGCGCTGTCTCCCAGACTCCTTGGCACTCTTTTTTGGCTTCTGCCATGCGGCGTGACCTGCTGACCACCCGTGGGGCCTTCCAACGGAGCTGCCACCTGCAAAACAGAGCACGAAGAGGTTGCGCCGCTCTTGCGCCCTCGCCCCCCAACCTTTTTCACAGCGCTCACCTCCCAATCTCGTATTTCACCATCCTCCCATTCATCCCCTTCCTCTTCGTAGTCGAGTTCCAGCTCGTCTTCTCCTTCCCACTAACTCTTGTGTTATTTGAGTTACTCGCGCTTATTTCCATCCCCGCATGACGCGTGTCATCGGGACGGTATCCGTGGTCCCCCGTTGTGGAAAAGGCCACCGCAGACCCTTCCATTGCTTCGTGCCAACGCGCTTGGGCCGTATTGCGCCCAGTCGGCATATTCCGTCTCTTGCCAACCTCTGTCGTTGACATTGCTGTCTTTTTACCCCCGTGACCGTCTGCGTCACCGGGTTTCTCCGCGCCTACTGACCCTTCGGCCGCTCGAGCCTCTTGTCTCTGTTCCCCTTTTGCCTGTGGCACCCATACCCATGTTCCACCTCCCAGCCCTGGTTGCTGTGTTCCTGCTTGCCCTCTGGCCTCTCTGGGTTTTGGGACTATCTCTCTGCGGGCCTGTGCCTCATCCCTGTCCTTGCAGAGCTGCGCCCACCTGGCCTCTGTTTCTAATACGGCCCTGCGCTGTTCCCGTATTCTGGCCTCCAAGTCCCATGTCTCCGCCTGGTCCCAGGTCCCCTGTGTGTTCGGGCTCTGATCTGCCGCGGTCCCCGCTTCCTGTGCTGCCTTTGCTTTCCCCCCCCTGGGCTGGCGTGGCGTTGACTTGGCCCTCCCCGGACCCCCCCTGTGCCTGCCGGCGTATTTTCCCCTTTTCTTTACCGGCGCCCTGAAAAAGCCTGAGCTGGGGCCCTCGCCTCTATGGTATGACAAATCTAGAGGGGCGAAATCTCCGCTGGGCCCCGGTGTGGGTTGTTCCGCCTCCTTGCCTAGCCCTTCATCCCCGGCCCCCGCTGCTGTGTAGCCCCCTGAGCCCGCAGGGTCAACACCACCTGCGCGCTGGCTGTCCCTTCATCCTGGGTGGCTTGTGTCTCCTCACCGAACATCAACGGGCTCTGTGCCCCGTGAAGAACGTGCTGCGCCATTTCGCCCTGCCCAGGGGCCACCCGTCCCTCGTCCTTCTCCCCATCCGAGTCCTGGGATTCGCAAGCCGCTATTGCAGTCGCGACCCGTCCTGATGCCGCCCTACTGGGGCGTGTCATCCCCACCCAGGCTTGGTCTAGTACCCCTGGTCTAAGTAAGTCCGCCCTGCCTGCTTCGCCTAAAACGCGTAATGCGGCCCTTACTGCCTCTGCGTCATGGCCTGCGGCCATGTTGCCAACTTCGCTATCCGCTATTGTGATACTGTGGTCTTATTAGATGTTTCGCTTATGTATCTTTGTATAATTATATGAACTTTATATCATTATTATTATTATTATATATATATATATATTATTATTTTTTTATACCCTTTTGTGCCTGATCTGGCTGACACCCGTGTTCTGGGAACTCCCTGTGCTGCCCTCTGTATTGGGGATGTGGCAGCAGCCTAAGAAACCTGAGTCCAGCTTTCCTAAATTATCTAAAATATTTTATATATATATATATATATATTTTTTTTTTTGGTGCCCGAGGGGCCCTCCCCATTCTTATCGTGTCCCTTACTGTCCTGTGGCCCCACGCGGGGGTGTGGCGGTGCCTTTGCGTCAGCGAGGCCTGTGCCTGCTGATTTCTAATTGCGTGTCCTCCTGCGGTGTCAAAACTTACAGGGGGCCGCCTCTTATCGACGCGCGTCTCCACGCGCGTTTAATCAGTAAAATTGTTGCCCAAGGAGCCGGCCTCCCCGTATTATGCGCGCCGGTTCGGGAGATTACATTTTTCAAATGCCCAAGGGGGGCGGCCTCCCCCTCCGATGATGCCCTGTTCCTCCTGGTGGCCCCGCGTGTCGGTGGGCCTATAAGGAAATGCCCCCAGCCCTGCCTAACCGGCCTTAATAAAACCATGGCTCCTTACCTCCTCTTAAATAAATCGACCCTCCCACGCTAGTTCGGCGCGGAGAAGAGGCCGACCCCACCCTCCACCCCCCTTATAAATCTTAAACTAAACCCGCCCCCACTTACCTCTCACCCAGTGGGGCGCCTTGTGCGCCACTTCCTTTATCCCGAAACCGCCCGCAGAGAAACTAGACTGCGTCTCTCTCTCGGCGGGCCCCTTCATTGCACAAAATATTAGGGATTTAAAAACTGCTGCATGTCATTTTTTTGTACTTGAGCATCCGTTGGGTTTTTTAGTACTGCACTTTATATTTAAGGAGCTACACATCTTAGGAAAAGCATTGTATTGTAGTACGAATTTACAGGATCAATGCATTTGTTTTTTTATTTTACTGTTTTTCTTTTAAATGTTTTATCTATCGGTGATATATTTTATGTTCTTTTATGGTATCAGTATTTGTGCAGAATAAAGAATTTCAATTGAATTAGCTTGAGGCCCTTTGCACCCAGCACAAGTCTAATTCATATGTATTTGTTATGCTAGCTTTAGTAGCTACCTCTTACAGGGTTACTCTTGTTTACCCTGCGCAAGTCGAAGCTCCTTTAAAATGGCCATCTGCACAACCTTGAAAATGTTTCATTCCACAGCTGTGAATATAAATATGCTTTATAGCTGGAGAGGTTATTTGTCCCTTGTTTGGAATAATTCTCATAACTAGGTTTTTTATTGTCACGTTTGCAAATATTTCAGCTCCATCATGTTTGCTATATATGTAAAATAGCAATATGCACATCTGTAGAACTCTTTTCAGAAAAGGGGGGTGACATTAAATTGCATAAAGGTTTGACCCACTCAATATAATATGGCAGCTATGCTTTAGCAAAACTGAAGAACCCCTTTTCAGGATAATGTGTTTAAGGTTGCAAAGAAGAACATTTCTGTTAGAAATCTGATACCAGTTCTTTGCCTTCACTGGATAGTCCAAATTCCAAAAGGATTATACTAAGAAAGCCAGTCTTTGATTTACAAAAGTATATTTTATATCCATGTTAGGCTAAAATACTTACTTTCTGTCCATCTTTTATAATGTTCATCTAAATCATCATCAGTTAAATATATCTCACCAGTGTATGAGACCATGTCGGGACTGTCTTGGAGAATGTCCACTGTGAATAAACCTGGACTGATTTTGTACCCTAGTGCTTATCTTGTATGAGAATCCTGGGTACCACTCAAAAGGAACGCAGTCAAGAATTATAATTCAGGCAAAGTTGCCTGACTAAAGAACTTAATAGCAATGCCATGAGTCATTATATATTCTTTCCTTGCTATATTTGTCTCTAGTCCATTAATATGATAATTTTGCACCTCAAGTTTACCTGTGTGAGAATTCACATATCTGTACTCCAGTACAATATGAGAGGTATTCCCTGGCTAAATCACTGTAGCGAGTGTTCATAGTTGATTGGCAAGGTACTATCACTCCCTGGAACTGAAATTATGTCAGGATAATTTTTAGATTGTACTTTGTCTCTGGCTTAAATGGATAATGAGCAAGTACATGTGGCTTACTCCTAACAGTAATTACATATTGCCCAGAGTCATTATCCTACACCTTTGACTTCTATGCAACATCGGAGTCTGTTTCAAGGATGGCTATGTGCATATTTTCCCTCAGGCTCTCAGTAGCAAAAAGCCTCCCCACGAGGTGTGTTCTTTACACAGGAAGCGGCTGACTCATCCTCAGCTAGGATGATGTCATTGTTATCAAACAAGTGTGACCAGAAAACTACTTTTATACAGGGACGGCTCCTCCATATGGGCGGAGGAGTGCGGCCGCCCCCTCCCCAACAGCAGCAGAAGCTGCAAACCTTTCAGAACGAAAGGATAGTAATCTATGTGTATTACCCTTTAGTTCTGAAAGGAGTAGGGCCACGGGGGTGACGTGTACTGAGGGGGAGTGCTCAGCACTCTCCCTCAGAGCGCATGTGTGTTTGGCCAGCTGTCTTGGGCCGGTCAAACACACATGCGCAGTAGGCTGTCTCCTGCCTGGCAACTGTGTTCCCTGGCTGGAGAGAGCCTGTACAGGCTGCTAGTCTGCCTGGGAGCGTCTTGAGCTGCGTCAGGATTGGCGCAGGGCAGGCTGGGAGCCTGTGCCTTCACTGTGCGCTGGAGGAGTGGCGCGCAGAGAGTTATTTTTATCATTTAAATAATTTAATGTATCCTCCATTCCCACCTCCCCCTGTCCACCCTTCTCCTCCTTGTAGCACCGCACCGCACCCCACCCTGCCCCTTTTAGGAGGTGCGAGCCGCCACTGCTTTTATAATGTACGATTTGTCAAGTTTGAGTTGTAATTCTACATTATAAACTCTGTTTAGGGAGTTTATGGATATTCATTGTTTTTATTTGAATGTATTCATCAGGAGTAGTCATCACAAGATGTTCAAGGAACATCTGATGGACTATTGTTGCTGTCCATGTCCCTTTCCCAAGAAAGGGTCACATTCTCTGAGGCATGATTCTTTCTATTGGTCGAGCCTGAACTTACTTATTTTTCAATGAGCTTTTGTGCCTGAACCATCCCTGTTCACACTGTGGTCAGTATCCAGATACTGTCCTTTTTCAGCTGTCTTGTCTCTTCTATGATATTCCATTAGGCTGCCCCTTTTGTCTGAAGAGTATTCATCTGAGCACCTACTATTCCAGAGTCTTCTATGGTATAACTATTACCTTACTGCTACCGATCAAGCTATTTTATTTTATCATGGTCCCGCAAATCATAACTGTCCCCAATGGACTCCTGCTTTGGTGTGGAGCCAGTCAGTGTTTTCTGCTCAGTCTTATGTTTCTTTTTTCCATAAGATTATATTTTTTCTTTCTGCACTAAGGACAAAGACTGAAGGTATCTTGACCTACAGTTATATATTTTCACTATAATTTTAGGCAACTCCTGTTCATGATGAGGTAGTGATCAATTTGCAAGACACTGACATATGGCCAACACCACCACCTCCCCAAACGCTATTGAGAGATATCAAATAAACAACATCAAAGTTACCTATCAGTGTGATACCAAAACCAGTCCCAGAGCTGCCCCATGTTTGTTGTATCTGATTTATAACATCTGGAAAAATTGCAATAGAGTGTAATAGAATGTATACTGCTACCAAAAATGCTTCCACAAGCACCCCTTCTCCAAAGAGTGGCATAATTTTAAAAGGAAGGCACATAGTCAATATTCTATGTTTGTCTTGGGAGCTGGCCGGGGATAGACCACCTTTAATTAATTTGTTTTAAAAGCATCCAGAATGGGATTTTCTCTCACTAAGTGAACACTTTGCCTATTAATACATTCATAGCTTGTGAACTTCTTGCCTGTCTCACAGTTCAACGTGTGACTGCTTTAGCCTCAACATTAGTATTTGTCATTTGTAATACCTATTGTCTCAGTCGTCACTAATTCCTCCAATAGTTATCCTAATTGATTTGCATTAAAATTTTGTACATCAAGATGTGGTATGTATCTCACTAACATAGGCCATAGAAGGTCCTGGAGGACTTACGATCCCACTCACCATTTTATTTGACCTTACTATGAGGGATAAACTGTAGAGTATATTATTGATGACTTATAGGGATGACCTGCCTTTATATGGTATGTGTTGTGCAGGAGGGTGTATTGGTTTACAAGTTGCAGCTAGTATAAACTCTACACAGAAGTAGAATGTTTCAAACGGATAAGCTAGGCTCATTGTGACAGCCAGATTTAGTTCACCCACTGTAGTAGGAAACCCTCAAGTTATAAAGTAATTAGCTAAGGGACCCCTAACATTCACTTTTTATTTGCACTGTCCCGTTGCCCTTTCAAGAACAGATTCACAGTACTGTTCAAAGAGTGATCAAATAACAGGGAAATCCTTTTTAGGGCTGAGCACAAAGCGCTATGTCCCTTGGGTAATCTCTCTATGGGCTTTTGACCACGTCTATGAGTTTGGTTGGTTCGTTGGGCTGTCTTTTACAATTCGCTTCATTTCATTGGTGGAAGCCACGCATATGTCATGCCTTTCCCAGTACTTAACTCTACTCCAGCGCACCGGCCAACTACTGAAAATATATGAGGATCCATGTTTTCAGTATGGTTTCTGAACTACTTGTTCGCTTTATATCGCAGGCAGAGTGATCTCACTGGACAGTAGTCGAGCACTTTGCATGACAGCGACCTTGTTACATGGCTAATTGCACTTTTGCTGGTTACATGGCTAATTGCACTTTTGCCGGTTACAAGGATAATTGCACTTTTGTCATACGTTTCACTGCGAGCGAACTTCTGTTTCCTTTTGTGTGAATCCATCACGCTTCATGGTGGCCGTGGGCTTGCTTATCTGAAACTGTTTTAATTTTCAGTTTATGTGGCAAGAAAAGTCCGGCTAGGAGTTTAAAACGTGAATAGCTCTAACTTGAGCAAACGCGAGACCTGTTCCATTGCAAATGCTTGTTAGCACAACATTAACCACCCCTTCAGCAGAACAGACATTTCTATTTGAAGCAAGGTCGGAAACCAATATTACATTGGCCATTTCCATATTAGTAATAATTGACAAGAACTTGTGTGTGGCCTGTGAGGGTAGTCAGATAACCAGCTATATGATCATCCATATTACGTTTTTGCACACATTTTACAAACCTGAGCCACTAAAGCTTTCTTGGCCCTTTGGCAAGTACTGGTATGGACCAACTTACCAACTCTGAACTCAAAGTCTACTAAGTTATGACCCACGCATGCCACTGAATTTACCTAGAGGTAATGCATGTAGGGCACGTAGCAATTTCAGAGACTGTAAGGCATATTTATTTATTGTTGTTTTGAGTTCTGACAACCTTTTGCCACAACTGTGCACATACAAGAAATCTAAACTGTTAAGTTTAATGACTTTACTTTAAGCAGAAATAAGTAAAGCATGAGCACTGAACATAAATATTATAGAAACATGCAACATATCATGCACAGTGCGTATTTAAAAATTCATACATGCCTAATCATTAAGCCTCAAATATATTGCCATATTGGGGGTGCACATTTAAAATGAATCAACACACTTTTGTACCTAAACTTCATAGATCTTTCCAGTTTGTAGACCTGACTTGCGAGACAAAGTTAAGTCATGTCTCCACAGGAAAAGATGTTTTGAGGCACATAGCCTAGTGGGGCTTGGTATGAGTCAGTTGAGAACCATGCTGCTATGTGGTGTGTAATGTCTAAAAGATATGTACGGGAAAATATATGCAAGGGATGCCAGTGGAGGGTCACTAGTGGCTGATGGAGATTTCATAAACCTATTAGACTTTTATACAACTTTGTGTTTGGGATTGGTAGTAGCTTGGGTTTGACCTGTAACCTCTCCAGCAAATTATTTGTTTTTCAATATATGGCATTCTAGTATTAAGGTGAAGAAGAGAGTGTGGTTGAGGCCCTCCGAGTGAATTCGACACATTGGGCATAGATATTAAAGCAGTCAACAGCACAAATGCTCAAACCTTCAGTAAGAAATAATCTTTCTGAAATTGTAATAACATTTTTTGCCAGATTTTTTAAGCCTTGTGGGAAATAGCGGTTCTTTTTATGGGGCAGTGCATGGGAGATCACACGATTAAGGTAGAGGGTTTGGTGATACCTTTCTGAGCAAATATTCAAAGGAGCTATATATTGTGTCTTGAATTTCCATACAAACAATTGTTACATCTGTTCTGAGAATGAAGGTAAGAGCTTAGCAGAGATTACACAAATTCAGAAGAAAACAAACCGCTCCCCATGCCACACTGAGTGCATCCTCACTGCCTATCACACAGTACCATTTCCATGCTCTTGGTCACCCAGAGGGCTGATCTGCAGGCCTGAGGCATAAAGGACAGTAGGACTGCCGAATTTAGGGCTGAGCAAAGAGTGTCCAAATTGCGTTTCTTCTCCTTGTGCCAAAGGAACACCATGAGATTCAGAAAAGAGGAGTGGATAGGCCTAACAAAAATACTTTCCAAGATGGTGGTCACTCTTTAGATAACTATTGAAGGTTCCCAATCCAGGATGAAGTTGAGTCTTTTGCTGTAATGCCAGCTCCTGTTTGAATCACATATAAGGAGGCTTTTCCAAGTAATGCATGCATCTTTGTTTTTCATCATGTTCTTCAACCCCCTTGCTACTAGCTTTGTCCCATATGTTTGTTTTTAGCAGGAGGAACTTCTACTGGTGCTACTTCTGGATATTCTTGCTTGGCTGGTTCTACTTCCTTGGTTTCAAGAGGAGTTTGGTACCTTGCTAGAGATACAAGAGTGCCAAGCTCCTAACTGGAAGACACTTGACAAAAGTTGTGAGCGTGTCTGACCTTATTTGGTCTTTTATAACTTAATTTATAAGGGGACAAGTTAGTGTTTCGATGGACCTTTTGACTACGCTTGGAGGGATTCCACTAAGAGCTTCACAACTAATCAACAGTCCTTTCTACATAATCAATAAACAAACATTTTGTCTCGAGTAAATAATCTTCGCACACCATGATCCTTTTGGCCATGAATAACCATACCTTTCAGTAAAGGTAGAAAGTTTATTTCCCTATATTAACAATGGTAATGTCACATAAATGAGTCTCAACAACAAATGATAAACATACATGAATAGCACCAGATGATCGGATCTTCTAAAGAATCTCAATTTAACCAAAACATTAACAATCAAGCATTCAAGAGTCACAGTACAAATTAATAGCAAAAATAACTGCACAAGAGAAATGACATACATCTAGATTCAACAGACAAACAACATTAATTCAAAATTAGTTGCAGTTGGTTAACATTCCCAAGGCTCCCTAACTAACTTTCTGATTAGAATGTGCAGTCGGGCTAAGTTAGAAAGTCCTAAAGAACTTCCCACTCTGTCATTGGTCAGAAAATCGTATGTTTACAGTTAGCCCAATAGAAACTAAAATCCAAATCTAAGATATAACTAAACTGTCTTTCGCATGTCGATTAATGGCTCCTCTTCTCCTGTTCCCATTATAAGACTTGTCAGGTAACTTTGTTGTTGCCATTCGTACTCCAGTCAGTGAATCCATTGTTGGTTCCTGGGAACATTGCTGTCTTACGCATCAAAAGGTACAAAGGTGCAATTTCTAATACAAGACATTTTAGCAGGCAGTTCTCGTGAGAAAGTTAAAGACAGCTACAAATGTTTGGTCAGCACAGTGCGAACAATATACGCATTAGTTCTCAGGTCATACACTTTCCACTATTTTATTAGTCAATGTAGCTTAACATGAGGCTGTGCAGACTAGGCCCAAACCTCGCTAACTTAAGGCCTAGAATAATTTAAGCAAATACATAGCATGAAACTATTATTAAGATATACTACTACAATTTTCTTTCTACACATGCACATCAATCGATTAATAATAATGCATTCCCCTATGCATTACTTATTTCATTGCGGTCACTCAAGTGGGCACATTTTCCAAAAGCACATTATTTCTATATTAGCCAAATTCTATGCAAATTCTTAACCCATAACAAATTAAAATTATAAGTAAGTAATTCAGCTTTCACACAGTCACATGATATGGGCATTAGTGGTAACAGCGTGGTTGTTGTTCCCACTGCGTTGTTCAGGCATGCATGGTTCCAGCATGCATTGTTCCGACATGTATTAGTCTGATGATCTTTTGTCCTTCTGAGGACATTCTAGAGTGACTTCATTCCTGGCTCTCAAATATGGCACAGATAAAGGTTTGATTTTCTGCAACTTTCCTGTGGAATACATAGGCGCTCTCTAACCCGATTTTGTGGATTTTGCAGTTTGCTGTAAATACAAAGGTGTAGGCATTTAGGAGATGTAAAATGCACATTTTTTTTTGTTTTTGTTTTTTGTTCCTCATATACCTTTTAAAAAGGTGTCTTTTTATGCAATTACCCAGGTTGTCTGCAATACACATCTCTGGTTCTTCTAGGTTTAACTTTATTTGGTGCAGCTGTTTGTTGGAAAGGCATTGCAGATGGGTGTGAATATGCACAACACTGCGGATTGGCTGTTTTTCAAATGTTTCAACACTTTTGACAGTATGACTTTTCTAAGCTGACATGGGAATCTCCCTTTTCCCATGGCTGCCTCTTACTTACGAAAATGCAAATGCATGCACACCTTTCCCTTCTTGAAAGTGGCATGGATGCATGGAAAAATCTACAGCTACTTGTTTTCAGAACCAGGATCTCAATTTAACTTCCACAAATACCACTTTTCCAGCCCATAAGTGAAAGTTACTTGTGGAAAACAAGCTTTCGTAGCACTTTACACAATTTCAATCAAGGGTGCACTAATGGCCTTTAATTATTAATAACTCGAGGTTGAGGCCCCACAATAACACGTTTTTGCTGCATACCTCAAATGAATTAGGATTTGAAATATATTATATACATACTCTAGTTTCATGTCAGAATTGTGTTTATTGTGAAATGTAACTTAGGCAGACACTTGTGATCCTGTGCCAGAACTGTGATAACTTGAAAGAATATTTGCCCTAGTTTATCATACTGAGGGTTAGACAGTTACGAAGGAATAAGTGTGTACTATTAATCTTTGAACTAGTATAAAATTGCATTCCATGCCCAGGGAAGGTGTTTTCATTTGTTTATGTTTCCTATCTCTCCAAAGACCAGGTCACAGCAATATTTTATCTCTCAACAGAGGCAATAAGGAATGCCATTTCATACAAAAGCATTGCCATGCTATCAAAATCTTCTCTAAGAAAAATAAACGAATAAAGGTTGAGCCGGTAAGGCCTTCTGTGGAGTCGTCAAATTCCGAACGTCCACATTATTAGATTTTAAATACCGCCTAAAAGTGCAGGCTTTGTTTATACAATAGACATGGCGATATTTCCCTACTCTGGTAATTTCAAACAATAAGGCAGAATTCTAGCGTATTATGTGGAGCACAGCATTCCGCAAGGGCAACGAGTCAGACCACTGAAACCATTGGCGAAATTCAATGAGTATAGGCATTTTTCCCTTTCACAACAAGCACATGCACACTAAAGTTCATTTTAGTGGCAGGGACTACTATTGAAATGTGTGATTTTTTAGATCAAAATAGGTTTTGCTTCAAACCAATGTTTTTTTTTAGATTGACAACAGCTTCCCCAACGATAAAGTTTAGCACTAACCATGACAAAACCAAACAAGCACTGACAAAGCCAAAAGGTTGGTAGCCAATGCCAGGCCTATTGGTTTGCCAAGTGCTTATTTGTACATGCCTTTCAGTAAGTAAAAGACAAATTATCATTTACTATAAAAGGAGAAAAAATCACATCATAGCAAAGTCCAACACCCTTTTACTTTGCATAAAGCTTGAAATGATTGTAATGTATACTTATACTTATTCTAACTTGACAGGGAACTGTGCAAACCTGTTCTAAGTTTATCATGCAAATCCCACGTAGGTATATGGATGGATTCCTGTGTGGATGGTGTACATTGTAATAAATACAGAAGCAAAGGTTACAGGAATGTTATAGTTAGGTTCACATTTTACTCGCACGAAACCATAGAAATTCAGCAGATATAGTTATGGCTATCTAAAGTAACTATAACACGTGCCCAAAGGTAACTATAACTCATGCACCCACCATGCACAGTTATCTCATCAATAATTTTACTACAAGTGTTATATTGATATTATTAATTCTGTTATAAAAGATTTCATGAGTGATGTAATATCTGGGGTAATTACTAGTGCATGGCGAGACCCTAACTATAACATCTCTATAACCTTTGTTTTTAAGTGAATTTCTATGTTTTTTAAATTCTATTTCCTAACCATAACGTCCCTGTAACCTTTGTCACCACCATTCACTGCAAATTACCCCACAAGTTTCTACACTTGTGACATATTTTATAACATCAGTGATTATAGCACAGTAATATTTGCGGTAACATTTTTAACAAAAACTGTGCATGGCAGGGGTGTGAGTTATAGTTGCCTTAGGGCACAAGTTAGACTTACCTGAGATAACTCTAATTATAATAGGTGAATTTGTATGGGTTCGTACGTTTAAAAAGTGAGCATAACTATAACATCCCTGTAATCTTCGTTTTTTAAGTTAATATGTATATATATGTGTGTGGTTGTGTGTGTGTGTGCATACACACACAGCATATCGGCTCTGGCTGCTGTAGCTCCCTCGGGTCAGGCCAATGTGCAATTAAGAGAAGATGGGCTGCCCGGCCCCACGCCGTATGCCTTTTAAGGTCCCGGGCTTTGCCTTCAAATAAGAGGGGGCTGCACCGGCCCCCTTCCTCAATATTTAATTGCCCCAGGGACCACCACCTCCCTGAGGCCATGATAATTTTAAATGGGAGGTGGCAGTGTGGCCCCAGGAATCGCCAAGCAAGAGCAAACTCTGAGTCCACTCCCAGCAGACGGGAGCAGGAATATTGCTCCCACTTGCTGGTAGCAGACTTTTCATTTGTTTTCCTGCCCGAAAAAAATGCAACAATTGCTCCCACTCACGGGGAACAGCATTTCTTTCTGTTTCCTGTGTGCTGGAGCAATGGGACTGCAGGGGGAATTGAGGCTCCACCTCCAATCCATAAAAGTGCATGTCTGCACACATTTTAGTAGGAAGACCCTCAAGGAACAGTCACATTGCCAAAATTACACTAGACATGGTCACTGAAAGCATTACCTTGTGGTCCTTTATGCAGTAGTAGAGTAGAATGTGCACTATACATTTTCCCTATAAGTTAGCACTTACTAATTAGGGAGTTGAAAGTACTACAGTTGGGTAGTCATTTTGCGCTAAACTGTGGACGCTGCTTAGATAAATAAGCAGTTAAGCATCCATTCTGGCACTAATGCTCATTTCACAGGAATTAAACCTCAACGGGAAGCACTTACAAATATAAACATAGCATGTGTCCCAGTTGAAGCGCCGCTTCCTTAAAGGGCAAATCAAATCCTCCGAACTTATTGAACTTATGCAAGGCAAAGCAAGGGTGGTTTCTCTGCAGTTCCACATTCAAAACTACCTGCAGCCAACCCAGACGTGTACGGCCAAAGGTTGGGTACCTACAGCCTGTGGCCAACCCCTACTGCAGCCAGACCCTGTGGCCAAACCCCACTGTGCACATCCGAAAGCTGTGCGTGGCATGGGTTTGAATGCCTTTGGGGGTTTGTAAGCAGGGCCCGGCCGCACACCAGTAGGTAGCTAGAATTAGGATCTAGTTTCCATAGGAAGAACATTTTTTATTTTGTTAATAATGTTGCTAAATAACTTTGGTGCCATTAGACAAATCTTAATGGTCACACATTTTTCAAAACTAGTTTGCCACTCACTTTAGCTGCTGTGTGGAAAGTGTCAGGATAATTCATCAAGTGGGAGCCAAGATTTACCATTGGGATTTTAGACACAACTACAGCCTGAACCCTGGGACTGAATTTGTTCAAATTTGGCAGACAGCTGGATCTTGGTCCGGACAGATGCTGTGATTGGCTGGCCACAACCTGAGATGAAAGTTGTGGCTGCCATTTTGTGGATTAGCGCTCGGTCCCTGGGAGCAGGAATAAAATTTAAAACTGATCGAAGGAGTCAGGGTAGAGGTACCCCATGGGATTGGACTTTAGGTGTCTGCGAAGAAATTGGTCAAAAATTATCTTTGGGGCACACAAGGATCTGTGGATCCTCAGAGGATCCTCTGCAGCGCTCACCATGCCCTCTTTGTGAATCTGCGATGGATCTGCAGATCCAGACCTCAATTAAAAAAAAATACACCTAGTCACACACTCATTCACATAAACACTCACATGCCCACTCACAGACCCACAAAACCACTACCACACCCAGTCACAGACCCACACAGACACACACCCACTCACACATCTATTTACACACTCACACAACCATACACACACACTCACACACCCATATAGCCACTCACGCAACCACTCACAAATGCACAAAACCACTTGCACACTCACACAGCCATCCATACACCCACTCACACACCCACTCACACACCCACACACACACCCTCACAGCATTACAAAACCACCTGCATACCCACTAACAGATCCACATAGCTACTCACACACCCACAGAACCACACGCTCATTGACAGACCCACAAAACCACTCACACACGAACTCACACACTCACACACCCATTTACAAACCCACACAACTACACATACCCTGTTACACACCCATACAGTCACTCACATACCCACTCACAGATCCACAGTATGGGGTTGGCCACATGCAAGGGGGTTGCTTGCAGGGCTTGGCCACAGGCCAGGCCCGCAGCAGGTCCCGCACTGCTCAAGCCAAAGGCTGTGCACAGATTGGGATTGTCTGCATGTGTAGGGTTGGTGGCAGGGTCTGGTTGCAGGCCAGGCCCTGTGGGCAACTCCCCGCTGCACACGACCAAAGGCTGTGCACTGCAGTGATTGGATTAACGTATGGTAATTAAAAATTACTTTATGTTAAAATTCACTGAAATAACAAAGGTTACAGGGAGTTTATAGTTAGGAAACAGAAGTAAACAACCTTAAAAATTCACTAAAAAAGCAAAGGTTACTGGAACATTATAGTTATGTTCAGATTTTACACACACTAAACCATAGAAATTCAGCAATTATAGTTATACTTATTTCAAGAAATTATAACTTGTAGCCTGAGGTAACTATATCTTGCGCCCCCGCCATGCACTGCTAATATATATTTATATCTATATATATATATACTTCTTTTGTTAAAATCAAAATGTCAAGGTTAATGCCAGATCTAAATAAAAAGAGCACTCCTATATTCTCAGGCCTTGAAATATAATAGACAATAAGACCAATGAGATATAACTGCAAAGGTGATACTTTTCAGATCAGTAACAACAGTCTGGTTTTTTTACACTCTGACACATCTAAAACCTGCCAACCTACTGCTTTAGATTTCAGTGTGTGTAAAATGTACATGCAAACTGCTAGCTAATTTTCCACAATTTTCTGCTCTGCTAACTTGAAAGTCATTTCCTTTGGAAAACAGGTGATGGACAGCTTGAGTGACTGATTGCATTGTGCCGTGTCTTTGTTTTTCTGGAAGGCTCCGCTGTAAGAGGATGGATGTAAGCATAAATGACAGAGCGGGTAGCTCCGCATAGGGTTTCACTTCTGTTCAAAGACAAGCTAATGCAGCCTCACCGAGGCGCAATCAATTTGACAAATGGACGCTGTGCGGGCCCGCGCCTCCCACTGAAACTTGAGCACTAGCCATACACAATATTCTCCCTGTAAAGTGAAGGCCACCGACATTCCAGAGAGACTTAATGCGGCTACGCAGGGTAATGGGGCTGATCTGATAATGCGGCCCATAAAACGAAACATGATCATACTGGGAAAGCCACCACAAAGACCCAGATAAGTAAAGAGACTTGTAAAAATACACTTAATTCTCAAAACTAAGTTAAAAAAAACAGTGTAAGGTTGACAGCCTTGCGCACAGCCCATTCTCCGGTTTGACAATACCTCAAACCAGACACCTGTGAAATGATACATATTTGTGTAAAGTACGTTACACTATCCAAAAATATATTTAAAATGTCACCATGAGGTGTTACGGATTGTAAAATAGATTTTTTTATTCTGTTTCTAATGTAGAAACTCGGAATTTTCTGCCACTCAACTGGAAGCCATTTCTTGTGAAAGGAAACAAGGACACTATTCAACAAAATGTCTGTAAATAGCATCAGCAGAGAAAATAAATAAATTCTGCGTGGCTGGAGCTTTTTTTTTGCCCTCCAAGTATATGATGCTACATAGCAGGACTTTTCGGAATCGAACACAGCTATTCGCACTAACACATGGCAATGAAACCCCCAAAATGACGATGTGTGTATTTAACAATGTAGAAGCACAACTAACTACTGTAAGTAAAGCATTCGGCAGAAGGCGCAAAGTAACCTTGCATTTGCATCGCCGCTGTCACACACAATAAACACTGCCCTTTTGCAAACACATCACACTGAGGTAAATGCGTTTCAACAGCTGCTCATTCTGTGACATGGAGGAACGCCCGCCGAGGTGTCCTGCTGAATTAACGTCTTGGAAAATGTTGAAAAGAAACTTCAAACAGGTCTAGCTTAGCAGGCGGTCTCAGAGCTCTCTCCGTGGGGATCTCATGAAGAGCAACAGAGCAGTCGGTCTGGCATGCATCAGGCTTGTTAGGATGTGTCTACTCTCTCAACAGGTGTCCGAACTCCGCCCGGCTCCCACCACCACAAGAAGGCTTTCCGGAGGACCACTCTCTCAATTTTCACTCGTGTACAATCAATACACAATAGCAATAAAATGGGTACTTTCCCCATGAACAGCTCTCTCCTCTCCAAGGAGCCAAACCATCAAACATGTGCCTGCTGAGAGGTGTAATTCAATTCTGACAGCTGACTACCACATGGTGTGAATATGGTGGAAGAAACGTTTCCCTATCCTCCTTCCTTTAGAAGCTGCTTATGGGGCACAAGAACCATAGCAGTGCTACTGCTAGCATTGCTACCTTCTACCCCTTTATGGGGTGCCTTGTTTCTGCTCTTCAGTGTTTCTCCTCTGCTATGCTGTTCATGGGTGATTATCTGCTCTTGTATGAATCTGCAATGGATATGTGGATCCACACCCCAAATAAAAAAAAATGCACCTACTCACGCATACATTCACCCACTCACAGACCCACAAAACCACTACCACACCCCGTCAAAGACCCACACAACCACTCACACACCCACTTACACACCCACACACATTTACACACCCACACAACCATTCACATACCCACTCACCCACCTATACAGCCACTCACACACCCACTCACACACTGTTAAACCTGTCAGCTGATGTGGTTACCCTAGACTTTTTGGCTTCTGGCCTCCTGTTTTCGATCCTGTGCTGAATTTAGTTTTTGCTGGCTTTAGGACTCTGGGCACTTTACCACTGCTGACCAGTGCTAAAGTGCAAGTGCTCTCTAAATGGTATTGGTGATTGGGTTATCCACGATTGGCATATTAGATTTACTAGTAAGTCTCTAGTACAGTGCACAGTGTGTGCCCAGGGCCTAGTGGGCCTGTAACACTGATTGTGCCACCCACATGAGTAGGCCTGTAAACATCTCAGACCTGCCACTCCAGTTTCTGTGTGTGCAGTTTTACTGTCAGTTTGACTTGGCAAGTGCACCCACTTGCCAGGCCCAAACCTTCCCTTTTACTAGATGTAGTTTACCCCTAAGGTAGGCCCAAGGCAGCCCCAGGGGCAGGGTGCAGTGTATTTAAAAGGTAGAACATGTACTGTTGGGTTTTATGTTTCCTGATAGTGAAATACTGCTAAATTCAGTTTTCACTATTGCAAGGCCTATCTCTTCTATAGGGTAACATGAGGATTGCCTTGAAACATCTTTTAAGTGTAATTTCTCATTGGAGCAGATAGAGATATGCAGTTTGGGGTATCTGAACTCACAATTTAAAAAATATCTTTTGGTGAGGTTGGTTTTTAAATTGTAAGTTTGAAAATGCCACTTTTAGAAAGTTGTCATTTTCTTGATTCACCATTCTGTGCCTCTGCCTGATTGTGGAATGTAAGTCTGAGTTATGATGACAGTGGGGCTGTTTGAGAATTCACTGAAGATCAGTGGTGTCCAAACTTTTTAATGCTGCACCCCCCCAGTTGAAAAATAAAAATGATTAGGCCCCCTTAGAAGTTTTCACAATTATTTTATAACGTTGGCAATGTTTAAATATGTCTAGACCTATTTAAACATTGCAGTTAAGTACTGTTACCTTTTTTTAAATCCAATAACATGTTTCTGCTTAAAACAAAGCCCTATTATCTGCATTATGCTTCTTTTGATAGAGCCTGGCACCCCCCTGGAATCACCTGAGGCCTCCCTAGGGGGGCGTGCCCCTCAGTTTAAAGACATCTGCTCTAAACAGTGACACAAAGAGAGCTGAGGTGTGCCCTGCATATCCTGATGGGCCTTCCTGGGTGCAGGAAAGTAGCCCCTTTCTAGCATGGTTACCCCCCACATTTTGGCCTGTTTGTCAGTGTGTTTGACTGTGTTCCCTGGGATCCTGCTAACCAGACACCAGCAATTAGGCTCTCTCCTTTAAACTTGGTTGCTGGAACCCTTTTTACCCCACATTTGGCATACTGGTGCCCCCGTGTAAGTCCCTAGTATATGGTACCTAGGTACCCAATGCATTGGGGCACCAGGGGATCCCTATGGGCTGCAGCATGTATTATGCCACCCATACAAAGTGTTCTCCAGGCCTATCATTGTAGCCTGCGTGAAAGGGTGGGTGTACCCTTTCACTACCAGGTCACTGCATCAGGTCACTGTGAGTCACCCCTATGGCAGGCCCTCTTAGCCCAGAGGGCAGGGTGCAAGTACCTGTGTGAGGGCACCCTTGCACTAGTAGAGGTGCCTCCACGAACTCCAGCTCCATTTTCCTGGACTTCGTGAGTGCCTAGACGCCATTTTATGCGTTTACTGGACATAGGTCTCTACCTATGCCCAGCTACTTAATGGTAACTCCGAACCTGGGCATGTTTGGTACCAAACATGTTAGAATCATTACCCAATACTGATGCAAGTATTGGAAGTATGATTCCATGCACTATGGGGGCTCCTTAGAGGACCCCCAGCATTGCTACGACCAGTCTGATAGAGTTTTCCAGGCAGCCCAAGCTGCTGCCACCCCTCAGACAGGTTTATGCCCTTCTGCTGCTTGATCTGATTGAGCTCAGAAAGGCAGAGCAAAGGATTTCCTTTGGGAGAGGGAGGTAACACCCTCTCCCTTTGGAAAAAGGTGTGACTGGCTTGGGAGGGCTAGCCTCCCCAAGCCACTGGTATGCTTTGAAGGGCACATTTGGTGCCGCCCATGCATAAACCAGTCCACACCAGTTCAGGGACAATGATCTGGTGCAAAACTGGACAATGGAAATGGAAGTGACCACTCCCCTGTCCATCACCACCCCAGGGGTGGTGCTCAAAACTCCTCCAGAGGGTCCCTGGATTCTGCCATCTTGTTTCCAAGGTTGGCAGGGAACTCTGGGAACATCGGAGTGGGCAGGCCAGGCAGGTGATGTCAGAGTCCCCTCCTGATAGGTGCTTACCTAAATAGGTGACCAATCCCCCTTTAGGGTCTCTTTCTTGGGTTAGTCCTCAGACTCGGCTTGCAAGATTCCAGCAGGATTCCTTTGCAACCTTCGGTTTGACTTCTGGTCTCCGCAACTGCGACTGGGCCCTCCAGGACCCAACACTCTGCATCCAGGAAGAATAACTCTTCTGCAACACTGCTTTCAAGGCTCCTGCCAGCAACTGCAACATTTCCACTGGCTGTGCATCTACTGAGGGTGACCTGATCTTCATCACTGTCGACCAACTCCTGCAAGTACAGCTGGGTGGGTAGTAGCTCTTACTCCTCCTAGACTCCACTGTGACTCTTGGACTTGGTCCCCTCTCTCCACAGGTCTTCCTCTACAGGAATCCACTGCTGGTTTCTTGCAGACTTGTCTGGGTGTCTTCTTTTCTTCTTTTCCTTCCTTTTGGGTGGTTTGGGGAAATTCCAGTGATTTACTCCTGCTTTCTTGGTTGCCGGGGGATACTGTGTTACTTACCTCTGTGGTTTTCTAGTACTCCCAGCTCCCCTCTACACATTCCATTAACCTAGGTAGAGGTCCTGTGTTCGCATTCCTTTTTTTAAATATATGATTTGGGCTCCCCCGAGGGTCACTATTGGTTATCAACATTTGCACTGTTTTCTAACCTTTTCTATGCCTATTACCGTTTACTAGAGTATATAATTAGTGTATTACTTACCTCCTATTGGAAAGTTACCCTTCTAGTATTTTGTGGTATTGTGTAACCAAAACTAAAGTACCTTTAGTTTTATACAACTGAGTGTTTTCTTTCATGTGTGTAAGTGCTGTGTGCCCACAGTGGTTTTGCATGAGCTTTGCATGTCTCCTAGATAAGCCTTGGCTTCTCATCCACAGCTACCTCTAGAGAGCCTGACTTCTAGACAGTACCTACACTTCACTAAGAGGGGATACCTGGACCTTGTATAAGGTGTAAGAACTTTAGGTACCCAATCAATCAATCAGTTTTTGTAAAGTGCGGCTAATCACCCGTGAGAATCTCCAGGTGCTGGAGGGAGGGGCATCATCCGAAGAGCCACGTCTTGAGGTTCTTCCTGAAGATGGTGAGTGACGGGCTTTGTCTGAGGTGCAGGGGAGGTTGTTCCAGCTCTTTGCTGCAATGTAGGTGAAGAATCGTCCTCCAGCAGTGGTTTTGTGGATGCGAGGGATGGTGGCCAGGGCCATCTGGGCAGAGCAGAGGGATCTGGCGGGGTGTGGAAGGAGACGCAGTGGTTCAGGTAGGCTGGTTATGCGTTGTGTACAGCCTTGTACGTGTGGGTGAGTAGCTTGAAGGTGATTCGTTTCTCGACCGGTAGCCAGTGGAGGGTCCACAGGTGTTGGGAGATGTGTACTCTGCGTGAGAGGTCCAGAATGAGTCCGGTGGTGGTGCTATGGATTAGTTGTAGTTTTTTAATGTTTCTAGTTGCGGTGCCGGCTCAGAGGGCGTTGCCTTAGTCGAGCTTGCTTGTGACTATTAGGCGTGGGCGACTGTTCTGTGACAGTCTGCTTGGATCCATCTGAAGATCTGCTGAAGTTTCTGGAGTGTGTGCCAGCAGGAAGAGGAGACTGAGTTTACCTGGAGGGTAATGGATTGGGAAGAGTTGAGGAGGATGCCTACATTGCGGGCATGCTCAGTCTGTGCAGGGGGGTGCTGAGGAATGTGGCCCACCGGGAGTCATCCCGAGCTGACGTGGCATTTCTGAAGATGATGAGCTCAGTCTTGTCAGAGTTGAGCTTGAGGAAGCTTTCTCTCATCCAGGTGGCGATGGCTTCCATTCCTGAGTGGAAGTTCCTTTTGGCAGTGTCTGGGTCTTCGGTGAGGGAATGATGAGTTGTGTGTCATCTGCATATGACACAATATTGGGGAGTCTGCCCCTCTGCGTCCTCCCGGAGAGAAAGGAGCAGATCCATTTCAGGGCTCTTCCACTGATTCCTATGTCATGGAGTCTGGTGCGCAGGGTGCTGTGGGAGACTCTGTCGAAAGCTGCTGAGAGGTTAAGAAGTATGAGTGCTCCGGTGTGGCAGTGGTCTAGGAGTGTCATCAGTGGCTGCCAGGAAGGCTGTCTCCGTGCTGTGGTTGCTGCGGATACCAGACTGGGAACTGTCCAGGGAGTTGTTGGCCTTGATGAAATTCCATAGTTGTGCGTTGATTGCTTTCTCCAGTACTTTGGCGGGGTAGGGTAGCAGTGAGATGGGCCGGCCGAAGGTTTCTTCAGAGAGGGCGTATTTCAA
Source organism: Pleurodeles waltl (assembly GCF_031143425.1). NCBI lineage: Eukaryota > Metazoa > Chordata > Amphibia > Caudata > Salamandridae > Pleurodeles > Pleurodeles waltl. The sequence continues at coordinate 748,175,484 of NC_090439.1, forward strand.
CCTGTTTCCAGACCTCGGGAAAGGAACCAGTATTGATGGAGCAGTTGATTGTGTTCCAGAGCTCGAGGGCGATGGATGTGCTGGCTCTGACACATATGTGGTGCGGGCAGGGGTCCGTGGGGGCTCCAGTGTGGGTGCTGTTCATGATACTGACTGTTTCCTCTGTGGAAAGCGTGGACCAGCTGCGGATGGTCTAGATGGGTTCTAGTGGGGATGCTCGGTCACAGGTTCCGGTGCCATGATTTTCCGGGAGAAAGCTCTCGTAAATGTCCTGGATCTTGCAGTGGAAAAAGGTGGCGAGTTTGTCACAGTGGTCCTGTGACAGTGGGATGCTGGTGGCTTCGGAGTGGGAATCCTACACTGGGCTAGAGTGGTGGGAGGAGCTGACACTTGCACCTGAATAGCCTGTGCCTGTCCTCACACAAAGCAGTCTCCAACTCCCTGGAGTGTGTCTGGGATCAGGGCAGGAAAGGCAGGGTCTTGTGCTCTGCAAAGACTTTCTTTTTAAGTGTGCCTACTTCAAAGGCAGAACTGAGTATAAGTATTGGACCTCTGAAACCACAACTTCAGAACACTTCTGGACTGAGGACATCCTACCAGGAAAAAGAGCTGGATTCCGTAGGAGGATCTGCCACTGTTGCTTTGTTGTGTTGACCTTTGCTTGCTGCTTCTGTCCTAGGAGTGAAAGGACTGGACTCTGCTTTCTTCATCCTGCTTTCCAAGGTTCTCCAAGGGCTTGAACTGAGCTTGCCTCCTTTTAGAAGTCTCAGGGACATCAAAGACTTCATCTGCCAGTGCCTGGACTTTTCTGCTGACAGTCCTGACTTGCCAAGTGGCGCCAAATCCAGTCCCTGGGCCCTTGGAGTGGTGTCCTGAGGAATAAAATCCAAACATTGACATGCCAAGGCTAAAAATCAATGCAGCGCCTGGCTTGAGGCAGAAGAATCGATGCAGCGCCTGTCTTGTGGTGGAAGAATCGCTGCAGCACTTATAGGAATGACGCAGCACCTGTTTCACCATATCTCCATCATCACCGTGTGTCTGGATTTACCTATGCATCATCCCTGGGCATCACTTTCACACCTCACCACAACAAGGAACTGAGGCTGCATGACCAGAAACCAATGCATCACCTCCCCTGCCAGTAACAAATCAACTCATCGCCTCTCCTTTGAGAAGAGAATCGACGCATCACCTCTCCTGCCAGTAAGGAACTGACACATCACCTCCCCTGCGCAGAAAAGAACTGATGCATCGCCTTGGTTTCTGGCACCTCACCTCCTCTGCTGCCTGCATCGTCTTTGTTTTTAACGCATCCCAGGTACTGTGAATTAAAAAGACACGACCAATGATTCCTCTGTATTAAGACTCTTTGAAACTTTTAAAAAGTGATATCTTTACTTGTTTATGCTGGATTTTTGTTGTTTTGGTCTTGTTTCATTCAGATAAATATTGGCTATTTGTCTAAACTGGTGTGGAGTTCTTTTGTAGTGTTTTTACTGTGTTACTGTGTGTATGAATACAAATACTTTACACATTGCCTCTGAGATTGTGTTGAATCCATTTTAATTTCCTACTGGGAAACAAGAGTTTAGTTTAGCCTTTGGCTTGCAGGCCTCAACCCCCACCACCTAGTGAACTTTTACCTACTTTGCTTGCTCTTTTTATTTCATTTATTTTATTTCTAGCTGGCTGCCATTGTTTATATTTTATAAGAATTTTTTTGATTTGCATTATCAGTGCCACTCTGAGAAGGCGTCATTAGCGTCATAATCAGTGATGTACGTAGGTATTGTCATCATGTCCCTTTCTCACTTACACGTGACAGGAACATAGTGCACACTTGTTGGGGATTGTTTATGTAATTGCCGCCACAAGTCTGGCACCATATCAGTTGTTTCAGAACATACCTGCGGCAGCGATCCTACATGATCTGTATAAATACATCTCACACGTACAAGGTCATTGGAGGGGTTCCTTCCAGATGCCATCTATGCTGCATGTCACCTTGCTGCAGAACTCAGCCTGTGTGTCACCACGGAGTCTGACCTAGAGATCTAATTCGAAGGTAACAAGGGTTGGGGGCGCTTGTCATTGACATGGTACTGGCAGATTAGGTTTATCGTACCAGCTCTCACTAGGGTAGAGAATTAGGCTTTCTTGGTTAGGAGTTTTATATCTCATGCTTATTGTAAAATGGAGGAGGGTTTTATATTCATAACTCTCATTTTCACAATTCTGCTTCTTTTACAATTCATTATCCTAATCGTTGCGGCACATGCATTTAATCGTAGATTGCAGTTGTTTCAATAAATATATTGAAAACTCTCTGAATCGCCATCATTGCCTATGTGTGTATGATACTTGTTTCTAATGTGAGAAAAGGGTGACTTCTGTTCGACCACGACTTCCCTGAGAGGTCTTATCAAGAGTCCATGCATAAGACTGCCAGAAATCACCTTTGCTTTCTGAGTTTTGATGAGGTACTGCTTGTGAGCCAGAAGGGTTGGGCTGACAGTTGCGATTTGTTGTAGGAGTGACTCAGTTGCATACAAACAAAAGTGCTGTCATCCCTAAACCAGCAGTTCCACTAAGGAGCGAGAGTCCAACCTTGACATGGTACCACCAACTATGGTGTTTTGGCACTAATTTATAGATATCCTGAGTATCTCTGTCTCACACACAGCAGGTCCCCTAAGTACCATTATACGGAGACCTCTGTGGACTTAGGGCTAATCTTCCCCAGCTGAATAGGGAGTACCTAACTAGGCTGTAGGTCGTTCAAGCTTGAACCCTTTCAAAGGTTTTCTCCCCTTCAGGTGTTCCTTCTGTGCATCTATTATTCAACATGGCTAATGCCATGCACATTTCAGAAAATGTCAGACATGCATTGAAACAGCACTTAGTAGCCCATGGCTTAACAGATAAGGGTGGGCTGTCACATTTATTGTGGAAGCTCATGGCGCTTGTCAAACAGAAACATTCTACTCCTGGGTCGCCTTTCCTAAAGAAGATGACACAACATGTGCACTTCATCCATATAGAATCGCAGACGTACCGCAGCAGTATCTAGCTTACTAGTGTATAAAGATACCGCTTTCTTATCAAGAACATCAAAATTAATTTAATGGTGCTCTACCACATGTAATTCAACCCATGAGATTAGGTCCCTTAAGTAATGACGGACTGACATGGCCCATGTTTGCCACATACATACCACATCCTGCTGTACAGGCAATGCAAATAGCTGACGTCGCACACTCTATAATGAGCCATTCCAACTTTACAGATGATTGGTACAATTCGCTATGCGAACTTTGAGTACCACCCTAGCACAGACTGCAGCAGCTGGTCACCAAATCCACAAATCCAAAAATAGCACACTCCATCATGGGCAAGGCGTCTACAAACGTGAGTAGATTCCATTCTGGAGAACACAAAAAACTAAACAGCTGGAAGCATTGTTTCCTCATACAGGAGCTCAAGGTAAACATAGAATTTTCACAATGTGCTTGCCATTTGAAATGGTTCCCTCAGTGAACGACTGCAGCACATGAGGGGCAGTCTTGGCTGCAATTTACACTACCACGCATGGTACCCCGACACTTGCCAACTTACCGGAAGTGTTAACACAAATTCAAAATGAGCATGGGGCTACTCCAGCCCTAGATTTGGGGATGAAACTGATGCGTAACTTCGACACAGTCTCCTCAATAATACTCAGTAACATTGAAGGGGAAGTGGTAGCATTGGCTACATGCCAGAGGCTCCGGGAGATTTCACAGTTGGAACAGGAGCATCAACTACTGAAAATTATTTCTGAAACTTATACTATTATAGGATGGGATAGTTTGGGAGTCAATCTGAAGAAGCCTGAAATTCAGAGTACCACGCTTAAAGAAGGTATTAAACAAGCACAATAGGGCTCTAAAAAGTGCTGGGATAAACAAAAACAAAATAAAGACGAAAGTCAGAAAGCAGTCACTCTGCATCCGGAGAACTCTGAAAGGAGATATAATTTCAGAAATAGAGAAACTTTAAAGGCTCCTGACAGATATACTGATGCACGTCCCTCTCGTTCCTTTCAGGACATGCCGGATAGATTGGGGGAGAGAGTGGGCCAGACAGAGCAATTTACTGACTATGTGAGACAGAAGGAAGACTCACAGCGGTCTTCAGACAAGAAAGAAGACAAATTCCCACAAAAAACCCACAATTTAAAATTAGAAGGTAGCAGCAATTTCAATAAAACATGCCAGCAAACTTGAGAACATTGCTGAGAAACAAGACGTGGGCAGTGACCCTGCTGGACAGCGCGGCAAAAGTCACAACATATCACCAGAGTCTGAAATATCATCCGGATGTGACAGCAACTAATGACTTTCTTATAGTCGAGAATGTGGGTGGGTGCGTTCTCCCACCCAATAGGGTTTATGATTTAAATATTCAAATTGTGGGCGATACAGAGCGCACTATTAGTGCAATTTTTTAGGAAGAACTTAATTGTGATATCCTATTGGCAGAAAGAGACTGGCCACCCAAGTATGGGGAAGCGGTAATTTTGCCTTCTTCATCAGATCTTGTTCCGGATGTGGTAAAAGATGCCTATGCAATTGACTGGGCTTTGGTGCAGGCACCTGCGCTATACCGCATCAATGTAGGGTGAGATAAGGATTCCCCCTAACATGTAATACCTATCAGTTCTACACCCCAGCCCTAACCACAATATCCTGCTAAACATGAGGCTAAAGCACCAGTGAGAGAGATCCTCCCTCAGCTCTAGTACCAGGGAGTAACAGAACCCTGTGTCTCTTCAATGAATAACCTGTTATTCCCCATTGCAAAACCAGACCACTCATATAGAATGGTCTTAGATTACAGATACTTAAACAATTATACACACACATACACAATACAAAATGCACACAGCAGCGCACTAACTAACAACATAGTGCGTATGAAAAACAAAACAACCTTGGATATTTCCAACGTTTTCCTCCCAAAAATTAGCTCATGAAAGTCAGGACCTGAGTGCATTCTCTTTTGGCTCACTAAAACCGTTTGCCCCAGGGCTATGAGAACAACCCAGGGTTGTTCTCTGCCTGTGTAACATCAAAATTGCATGATATTGATCCTGAGGAATTGTCCTATGCAAATGACATCTATCTCACAGTTGACAACCTCAACATTCATCTTGCCAGGGTCGATCGGATCGCCTTAGGGTTCGCAGCCCTTGGCTACAAATTAAATTTTAAGAAAACTAAAATAGGTTTTCTCAGTGTATTGTTCCTGGGATATGAGCTACCAGATGAGGGCAAAAGCCTTGCCCCACACTTTTTAGAAAAATGCGCTCAACTTCAACCACCAAATACCATCAAGAAACTGCAGTCATTACTTGGGTCCTTTAACTTTGCAGAACTTACATTCTAGATTAGGCACAACACATGAAAGCACTGTATGATTTAATTCTCCCAGAATTCTCAAGCAGACACTTGACAGTTGAACACACATGCATCCTTAGAGGATTGCAGCAAGACATGCTGGAAGCAAAACACTTACACAAGCGTGACAACAAAACAAATTTGGTCATCAGAATAATTGCGGGTCCCATCGAGTTCACCTATGTCACCTTTAATGAAGGCGACACATTGCCCATAGCATACAAATCACATTTGTACTCAAATGCAGAACAACACTTTGCACCCAGAGAAAAAAAATGTGACTGCTGTACAGATATTTGTCATCAAGGAGAGGCCACTTGCCAAGGGAAATGCATTATTGTCGTTACCCCGGTGCCAGCCTTAGAAGCTGTCACAAAAGCAAGTGTTCCTAACACTAAAGCATTACATCCACGTTGGATTCAATGGGCAACCTCCCTGACTGCCAATGATGTTGATTACATCTTTTACCCAAAACTTCAAACACAAGAATTTCTCCAATACGAACAGGAGTACCCTGCAACTACTAACTTCTTGCCAGTTGACAGATACCAAACTGTCTATTTCAATGATGGTGTAGCACAACCAGCTGTAGGTACAACACATCAATACTCAGCCACTTGCACAGCTGTGAGGGGAGTGATGAAGGATGGTGTATTCCACCCTCAAAATACCTACACGCAGACCATGGGGGACTGCAGTGCACAGTTGGCTGAGCTTAAAGCTCTTATCTTGGCACTGGAACATACAGATCAAGAACAGCTCACATTGATTGTGTGTGATTCGTACTATTGTTTCCAGTCTTACAATGATTATCTCAATCATTGGCGAATGAAAAGTTCAGTGACTCAAAGGGGAACACCATAAAACACAGAACTCTTTGAGGGAGGGCGGCTGATCTTAAGGATAAGCTACCAGATGGTCATGTAGAATATACACTGGGCCACCAACGTGTGGGAGTACATGTTATAGGAAACACTTTGGCTGATGATGCGGCCAAATCAGCAGTAGCTACGGCTTCTGTTGCTGCAGTGACTCGTTCTCACATGCGATTGGATAATGAGATTCAGGCTGCCATGAAAGCTTCAGCTGAGGGCAAGCATCTTCCAAAAGTGTACCCTACAAAATATTTCTGGGTCTATAGAAACAGACTAAGCAATATGTCCTTTGTTGTGACATTTGCCAGAAAATAAAGGGCTCAAACATCAAACGCCCACCGCAGACATCCCTCTTAGTGTACAATAGGTCACTACAATGTGTGTACCTGGACCATTGTGGTCCCTTGCAACCTGATGGTGCATACAAATAAATTTTAGTTTCTGTTGATTCTTGTTCTATATTCCTGTGGGTATGGCCATAGCGGACGGCTGATGCTCGAACTGTTATAAAAGACTTGATGGTCTTTATCGGTACATATGAGGTTGCAGCATTCCACTCTGACCAGTGCCCTGCTTTTGCTTCTAGGGCATTCAGGGACACCATGAGAATAATGGGTGTTGAACTCCATTACTCTTCCCTATATCATCCTGAGGGTACTTCTGTTTTGGAGAGGAGGAATCCTGACCTAAAGCAGTCCTTAACATCTAGAGTTCAGGCTTCATCACCTATATGGGGTCCAGCAGTTTCACTAAGGAGAGATAGTACAACTACGACAAGATAAGTCTGACTGCTCATGCCAAGCTACCAAGGGGGTGTGCAGGGGTTATCATAGCTGTGTGACTTCCTAACCCTGACTTGAGTGAGGGTCCCTACCTGGACAGGGTGCAAACCACTGACAACTAGAGAACCCATTTCTAACACACACACACATTCATACACCTACTCACACACCCAAACAATCACCTATACAGCCACTCACACACATCCTCACAGACCCAGAAAACCACTCAACACCCACTCACATACCCACACAGACACTCATACACCCACTGACACACACACACACAAAATCACTACCACACCCAGTTACAGACCCATACAGCCACTCACACATCCACTCACAGACCCACAAACCCACTCACACCCACTCAAAGACCCACACAGCCACTCACACATGCACTCAGATGCCCACTCATATACTCACACACTCATATACCCACCCATATAACTACACACACAGTTACAAGCCCATGCCGCCACTCAGACATCCACTCACACATTCACAGCTCCAGTACCCCCAAAATGCTTAGCAGAAACATGTCCATCCATATCCCTGACCAGTGAGCCCTGTCCTCGATGTAGTAACCTGGGACCCACAGGTTGATCAACCCATGCCTGACAAATTCCCTTTCCATGCTCTTGCAGAATATGTTCATTGATACATTCAGTTTCCTACGATACCCATCCACTACCATTTTTTTCCCTCAAGTTGAACCTATGATGATAGACCCTAGGAGTCAGGTTATTGCTATCATGTCCTTTTTTATTGCCTCCAGCAGCTGCTTCATCCTAGCGCTGTCAGGTCATTACCCTCTAGATGTACCACCTGTATGTCAGGCAAATCATGTTTTTTCACTAAGCCCATAACTGTCAGAAGCAGCTCCCTCTGTGTGACGGTGGACCTCCCAAACCACTCAACCTGCATGTTTTCCAACCATAGCCCTTTGAACCTCTATTTCTTTCTGACAATCTTTATGCTTGCACCAAATATGAGTGCCCGAATGGCCACATCTTTTTCCTGTCCTGCATTTCATGTGTGGGAAGTAAACAGATGTCAGCACCAAGTCACCATGAAATAGCTCTTGTAGGCATCTGACTCCCACCTGCCTAGCTTCATTATGGCATGTTTCTGCAGCACATATTGTGTTTCGGTACTGGCTGCCCCTATCCGAAAGGAATGTTTCCCAAATTGCTTAGATGGCTTTCCCGCCCCTTTGAGTACCCTGCACATCTGAGATTTGTTCAGGAAGGTACTATCAGCATGTATGATTAAGATAGGATTTCTCAGTGGCCTCACAGCTAGGCATGCTTTCATAAAACACAGTGGGCAGTATTCAGCCACACCTATGCATTCTAAGCTGTAGTATATGCCCCTCTTTTTTTGCTCCATCTTGGACAGCCTCCGCTTGAGTACTATGTACTTCTAATGCAAGTATGTCTTGCCCCTGTATGTAGGTATTCCCCACAACTTCTTTAAATGGGGCAACCACCTCACTGACTCACATCACCCCAAAGAATGCCAACCTAAAAGCCGCCTTGTACAATGTTTCTTCATACTGTGACATGCATATTAATGGCAACAGCCTTAGCATATTTGTCAATTTCTCAAAATTGATGGATAATCTAGTGTTTTTGGGCATGGCCTGCTTGGAGAGGGTCCACATCCCCTAATGGACAATTTGCAATAGTAGTTGCGCGTGAGTTCTGTACAGTACAGTCTGTACCTGTCTCTAGCTTAGCAAAATGTGTTACTGCTGCTAGGTAAGCTTCTCCAGCTGGTGAAGGACCAGTGAATGAACTTTTCCACTGCAAGCTGTGCCTGAGCCGTCTGTAAGCGAGACGGAACATCCGCTATTGAGTTTGTGAATCCTGATACAAGCCTTTCTTTGGATTCCACATTAGCTCTGAGTTCCTCTCAACTAGCTCACAGAGCAACACTAACATATTATGTTAAAGAGCCTTGCTAACGCATGGTTGTCAGACCACATGGTGAGCTACTGATCGTAATGCCATTGAAGTCTCCCATAAATGTGTCCCACATTGTGGGGTCATGGTACACTTCCACCCCAAACTTGATGTGATGGTGGTCCCTTGTCATCCTTAGCTGTCATCCTAGCCAAGAGTTTTGTGACTGTCCTGCTGGCTGGGATGACATTACCAGCAAAGCTTAACGTTACCAAACAGTTCTTAGATCTCACACAGCATCATCTATGCCTTGCTACCTGCCCTGTGAATCATGTCACACAAGTCCTTTAGTTTATCCTAAGGGAGTCTGCATATCCATCACTTTGAGTCTAGCTTTATCACTAGGGATGTTATTGAGGTAGTTGGACCAAACCATCTTCCCAGGCACCATTGGCACACTCAAGTCTCTAGCCAGCATTGTGAATGTGTCCAGTAGTGATGTACATGGTTTGCTGCTCAGGGCCCCCACGAAGAACAGTCATCCAAGTAGTGTAACTTTCCTCTGTGAGGGTGTGTCTTGTGCACCGCCCACTCGAGGAACGTGCAGAACATCTCAAAGTATGCACATGAGATGGCTCAGCCAATTGGCAGCGATTTGTCAAAATAGATCTAGACTTCAAATTGGAACTCTAGGAGGCTGTAGCGGTATGGGTGCATAGGCAGCAGGTGAAATGCTTACTCATTGTCCACATTTGCAATCAATGCCTGATTGCCTGCCTCTCATACCAGATCAACAGTGTGGTCCAGTGTGCCATAAGCCATAGATCCTTGCTCTGGGTTGATACTGTTATACAGTGACTTGGCTTAGGTGTATCACAGCTGGTGAATGAGTCTAAATTGATTGGGGTCCTTCTTCAGGCACTACTTCTAATGGTAATGTCATGAGGGTTGCCATTGGGGACACCTGGAATAGACATGCTGTCCTCCCCTCCAGGCCCAGTCCAATCCTTCACAATGCCCCCCACCCCAGTTGTCTAAACTCTCCCATTCCTTACCTTTTTTGTGGCATTAGCCCTCTTCTCGTCTGCACTCTTTGAGTTTGACAGTTACCTGAGCGACCCTCACCACATGTGCTGCACATATGCCAAAACTACATGCGGCTCCCGTTAGGAAATCTCCTTTTCAGTACTTACAGCATATGGCTGTTGCCCCTTTGGGGCCACTGTAGCATTGCTGTCCCTTGGTTTTGATGCCTTCGAAAGGCCTCTCTTGCCTACCCTTGAAGCTGGGATGGCAAAAAGCTTGCTCATTCTGCCTTAGTCCTTTCACTGCCAAAATCAAGTGTGTCCATCCTGCCAAGTCCTGATCACCCCACTCTGTGTTTAGCGAGGCCTGATCTTCTGCCTCAACCCCTTATTATACTACAGCCATGCCTGAGCTTGAAACAACCTGTGTGCCTCATGTATTCGTAACTCATAAAACTACAGTGTGGCTGCTTTCTTTAAATTGATGCACATTGTCACCCTGAATGCTTCAATCCAGTTCTCAGTGCTCATCTCCTGTGCTTCTCTTTCTTATCTTTGCCTTCCTTTTCTTGGCCAAATATGTCAGAACCCTGCTGTACTTCTATGAACGTGAAAATGTCTATGTACTCTCTGCACCATTTGTGCTGTATTAACACAAGCAGTATTAAGCTTGCTAGTTCTGAAATTTTGAAACCCTTGGTGGTTTGCCAGGGACATGCCTCATGGATGCACTTGCTGGCTGGCCTGCCATGCTTGGGATCACCTGCGTTCCGAGCCATGCTCTTGCAGGATCTGTCCCCATGCCTGTGGGTGCATAGCACTATGTGGCGTTTACCCCAGATGCTATCCCGGTCTGGTAAGTAGGTGCACCCTGACCCATCACCTGCCCAATGTTTTGTGCTATGGCCGTCCGTGTCCGGCCAGCAATTGTGCCTGCTTGTGACACTCCTGGCTAAATTCTGTCATGCGCCTAATTTGGCCTGCTCTACACTGTATTGGTGGGTACCTAGGTATGTTCCTGCACTTGAACCCATTATATTACCCCCGGCCATCCTTGCATGTCTAAGCCTGTGGCAACTGCTATCATTGCCTTTCATCTACACCTTAGTGTCTTTGCCTCTCTGTTGTTTACCCACAGAACATGCTTGTGGGCCTACACTCTGTCCCTGTAGTGCCAGCATTTTCGAAATGAGCCCTGTTTGTGCCAATGCGTTTGGTCCCTAGGATGGGGTGCACTATGTGCCTCCCAAAGCTGGCCCATCTGAGGCAGGAGCCCCCTAAACTCTATGTTTGAATGTGACCCATTGTGTGTTGGAGTATGCCTGTGGCAACATACTCTGGCCCCCTCTGTTGCTTGGCCTGTGTTGGCTACTGTACCTGATGCATTGTTGGGTCCGTTCTCCTGCCCCTAAACCCTGTAGATCATGTTGCTCACCCCAGCTTGCACCAGTGCTATGCAGTGCCCTGGTACACCAGTCTGAGCGCCATTCTGTTGTATGCTGCTGAACATGCCTACCTGCATATCAAAATTGCTATAGTATGAAAACAAAACAAGCTGTCTACTATGCCCTGGTTGGTGCCCCTCATAGCACATTGCCTTGCTGCTGTGTGTGCTGTGGCATTTAAGTCCCTGCACAGATCCTTCCACTCCATCACCATTCTGGTGGCTTTGGCTGGACTGTGCTTTGCCACTTACCCCTTTCTTCTTTCTTGGGTCTCAGACTCCAATGCCAGTCAAGTTGACTAGCCACTCCCTGTATTTGAGTTTCTCTGTTGCTGCTGGTGGGGCCAGTGTGTCATGCTGGGCCTTCTTATCTGTTTCCCCTGATGCTCCCCAACACGCTGTGCAAGGACTTGTTGTACAAACCAGTCCCTTTTTGGATACAATTGTGCTGCTAGCTTATTGATTAGACAGGTTAGTCAGCCTATGGGCTACCCAGGTCTAAAAGGTGTCTTCCTGGGAGCAGATGTTCCCAAAATTAATTTTTAATTAATCCCAAGAAAATTTAGCAAAATCAAATCTTGTTCCTTTGTAAACCATCAGTCATAGGACATTTCTCTATAACAATCTATGTTCTGCCTTCCCATGAGTAGTAAGTAATTACCTTATAAGAAACCATCACTTAAGTGAGAGTTTTTTTTAAACTCCTCAAGTCAATGTTGAATGTTATGATAGCTGGAAACATTCTAACAACCTCCATTATATCTGCTCTCCACATTTTCTGCTCTGCATCCCATCTAGCTTCCGAAAGTGTCTTAATTGCCTTCTGAAATCTGTTCTCATACTTGCCTGTCATTTTCTCTTGTGCTACGAGATCCCAAAGGGTAAGGGTTTCAAACAGCGCAAGCCTTGAAGGCGGATTCATCTCATAGATTACTCACTTCAAATTATCTATAATTCTCAAAATAAATGTTCTATAATGGGGAAAGGCTAAGGCACCTACTTTCTCAGTAATCTTGCACCATTGGTCAGGCCAAACACATGCATGAAATCCTTTGACAGATGACACATAATGACATGAAGTTCACTTGGTTGGGACTTCTATACCCTCTCTAACTGGAATGAACACATCTCTTCTTAATGCACACTTTAATGCTTTGAAAAACTTAATTCTCAGTCAAATTCAATTAATTCCAACTTTTTGATTGAATCAAGAAGTAATTTAAATCCCAAAATCCTTAGCTCTCGATGTTCTCAACCAATAGCAATGCAGCACAATCCACCAATACCAGTGCGGCTTCACAGCAACCGATCTTTACAGGCACAGCACAGAATGATGTCACACTCCCTTCTTTCAGCAGCTGCAGTAGCTTCCAAATTGTCTCTCACACAATCGCGCACACACACCTAATGCAAAATATTGGGAGTAAAAACCAACAACCTGACTGCACACTACGGGTGTGAACTCGAATACGTCAAAGCTATATGGATATACACTTTCCAGCTGTAGCTTTCACAATTAAACAAAAAGTGAAATTTGACCAGCAATTCTCACTTCGGTTGATACAGATCTTCCATGTGCACCTAGAATTTACTTAATACTGACGAATAACTCACACTCCCTTAAGGAACCTTTTGGCACTGTCAACAACGTCTCATTACAAGTACCTCACTGCAAGCAATAAATTAACCAAGTGTGCTCTACACTTGTGCATTATCCCCCGATGTTAGGCCACGGACCCGTCAACAACCGCAGACATTGTTGAGCAACAAGCGCAACAATAACTTTGAGTATGATGACTCCACAAAAGCCTTCACAACATAACACCCTACCGCAATCTTCAAACCAAAGCATTGCAGTGGAAAACCCTGTTAATACTCACACATTTGTCTCTTGTAGGCACAAAGCTGGAACTTCATCAATCTTCAGAACAGACCATGGTACAGAATTCGGGTTGGACAATTTTCAGACTGGGCAATCACATGGGGCAATTCCCTAACTCCTTAATACTATACTTGAATGCTTCTTTCCCCTTGTGGGACAAACCATCCTCTGCTACCAGATCTGCTGGAGCATTTTCATGCTTCGCAGGAATCAGTGCCCTTCGAGGTGGATGAATCTTTGGACCCTGGAGAGGGTGCGGTAGAACCAATAACACAATTTCAATACAAACAAATTAAATTACACAGAGTTAAGGATTTACTACACACTCAAGCTCAAAGTCATGTAGACAATTCTCAAGACCAAGTTATACAGATACATTTTCACCAAGGTTTGTCCAAGACAACAAAATAAATTCAGGCAAAGTAACATTAACAAAACTAAGAATTCAAGGAGAATAATACATATCATCAAAAGAAATATCTGTGATATAGAAATGAAGCGTTGCTCAGAATTAGCAATCATCAGTTAATTCATTTTAGCAGAGTCATAACTTAGCTGGGCACAGGGAAAAACCTAGTTAGCCAAATCAGGGAACAACATGTGTAGGGTGGAACACATGCAGGCAAAAGACAAAAAGCATGAAAAGGACAAATATAATTTAGGATAAACTCAGACTGCAAGCTGCTACCTAAGGTGGGCAAAAGATAGGTTAAAAGGGAAAGCATCAGCATGTCAGAAGCTTGATCAAGAGTCTTCTGAAGGGAGTTAGAAGAAAGGTTTTTAAGTCTCAAAGCTGCATCTAAAAGGGGGAAAGAGGCACAGCATATGGGGTTCTTCATCAGCAAGAGTCTAGAGAATCTGAAGATCTGACAGCATCTGACTAAAATCCAACTGGTCATCGATATTGTCACAGGGTCCTTTCCTCAGGATCTGCACGTTGCTGAACAAAAGGTCCACCTCCCGGTGTCACCAACTCAGAAAGCTATTATAGCACAGAGTTATGGTGAAGCCAGTCGGGGGAAGGGAATTTAGGGAAGGGAACAGCAGGGAGAGAGATCTGAAAAGGAAAGGTTAGAACAATCTGCATTTACTCATTCATAGAAAATGAAAATCATTTATAGACTCTTGATTAAATGTGTCTCTGAGATATCAGGTGGAGACCTTTTCTAAAATGCGGGCGAAGCCCCTTGTGAAAACACGACCTCAGATTCAAGAGATGGCAAGAAAGTTGAACTATGATTTTTCACAGAATATCAATCCTGTAACATTTATGTATTCACATCAGAAACCTTTGATTTTGACTTAGAAAATCTCAAAGACTTAAATATTTTTTCATATCTTAAGTTACACAAAGAACAATTAAAACTTTGATTAGTTTTATCTCCGAAATACTTTCACATTCATAATAATAAATGTCAAAAAGGTTTTAACCTAAAGCACCTTACTTACTAACACCAGGAAGCGCTTTTACTTAAGTAATCTAAATCACTTAGATCATTGTGCCAAGAACCTTTTCCTACTGTGAATTGAAGTGCTTTCTATCTGGGAACTGAAACACCTTGAATTACTTGTGCACATAACGCGTTATCTCTGTGAACTGAAACGCTTTGAATCACTGATCCAAAAGAGTGCTTTACATCTGTGAACGGAAACACCATGAATTAACTGTGCACTAAGCGCGTTATCTCTGTGAACTGAAACGCTTTGAATTCACTTAGCCAAAAGAGCGCTTTACATCTATGAACGGAAACACCATGAATCACGTGCGCTCAAAGCGCGTTACCTCTTGGAAGAATTAACTTCCTCCAAACTTGGATTCAGAAAGGCCTTACCGCTACGAGTACGACCTACTCGTTTTTTGATGCACCATGGACTTTGGTTAGACGATACTCTGCCATTCAGAAACTCTGGACTTTTCCAGAGAAACCTCCACGAGGTCTGGCTGCATCGAAGTCTTCAAAATAGTGAGCAACGTGCTTGGGTGTGGCTGGGCTTTATACGCCTGCCACACCCCAAGATGGCAACTGCCTCTAAAAACAAGGGAAATATAGTCCCTTCATAGGATAGCACTGATAAGTGCATCTTATCCACCAATGCCCTGAACCTGCAGCTTCATGAGCTTTGCCACAGGGCAGACGACGCTGATGGCCATTCTTGGAACAAGCGGGGATGACCAGTGGTGCGCATAAAGTGCTGCAGAGTTGCGCAGTGGAATTTTGGGCGAGACCTGGACTGCGTCTGGCCTTATTCCTGACAGATATATCAAAGTTCATAAAGCATTCTCATTCACAAAAGGTATCAGTGCAATTTACGATGAAGGAGTATCATCCAATAGAAATCGACCGCAAGACTCCAAACAGAAACATTCACATCTGTTCCCAGGCCTGTCATGTGAACATCTTCCATCCATGTGACTTCACGCAAGTTTGAAACAATTGTATACAAGGGCAGTCCATTTTCCACAATGTTCTGTACTCAAGGACACCATAACACTTTCTCTCTCTGACTCAACAATAGGGGCCTATTATCAGAACTCTTCTTCTCATGGGCACAAAGTCTGAAAGAAAGCTCACGTTAAGGAATGAATCAGCATTTCCTGAACAGTCACGAAATGCAGGCTTAACAGACCTCACTTAGGCTAACACAAGAGAAATACAGTAATACATTTACTTATTATGTTTTAATAAAACACATGCAATATGCAACACAGCATGAATAACACAGAGGCATTCTGCTCATCCACCACAAGCAAACCTCAATAAGATTTCAGTGTCTCAACAACCACTGCAAAACACCACAAACTACACAATTCTACCACAAATACAACACTATGGCATCGTCATTCTCATACTCAACACAACTCTATCCTATAGCACTAACACATCCACACATCACCAAAGCTACAGAAAACTCCAATTTATACATAACTTTAATGCATCCCGACACGCACTCCCTGTTCATACAAAGCACCAGCTCTATCCTCTACTTCGTCCTAACAGACCCCTTTTTGTCATAATGAAATCTATACTCAGCCTTCCATCACACCATCCACTAACACACTCCTCCTTTTTTTACCAATTACACACAACCATACAATCCTCCAACCAAACATATTACCTGTTCCAGTGATCAAATCAAACTCAAACACTCATAACTCTTGCCCGTCCCCTCTTACACACCACATACGCTCTTCTCCAAATCACATCACCACCTACTGTACTATTGAAATACCACTTACCAGCAGTAGAAATACCACTCAGCAGCAGTAACATACATACAAATCCTTTCCACAAAACCACTACATCAATATCTCCTCTCACTGCACCACAAAAACAAAACAAAACACACACACCAGCACATCAATGTAACACACACTTTCATAATACTTCCCGTCACACCCACTCCTACCCTCGTGACTACACAAATAATACAAATCTTGAACCAACGTCACTCTTGAATTCTCAATCTTCACCACAATCCACCACGAACATGCAAACACAGAAACATTCATTCACCTGTCTCTCATCTATTGCACAATTCATAGCCTTAGAATATAAACCACATGCTGCGCCACCACCCCTAACAGTCAACAGAGATATAGACACAATAAATTCTGTTAAAAAACTTTACGAGTGGCTACAGGAAGCTTTCGATATCCTAATACCACTCAGAAAAACAAAACAGGAGAAAAGAAAACTAGCACCTTGAAGAAATACAAAACTAAAAAAGATAAAACAACAAATCAGAAGACTGCAACAAACCTGGCTCAAAACAACCAGTATTCAAGACAAACTTCATCTAAATGCATGGAAGGGACTCATCCTATTACTCAAGAATCCACAGACAAACTGTCAAATCATTACACAACCAAGGCATGCACATTATACTACTATTTAAAACAAAGGAAAACCACCAGCACCAACCCACTTCCAACAATCCCCTCCAAGAGTAAGCCAACCCAGCCTTTGCACTCTTTCAAACAAATATGACAAAGTGAAATTGTGGTTCTGGTCAAATAAAGCAGGCCTTCTGGCTGCACTTCTGACCCTTGTCCACCACATCATCTACAAGAACATTCATTTATCCATGTCTGCTGCCACACACACCAGTAAGAAGAATCAGCAATAATTCTTTAACTACAGGACTCTTTTCTGAAGATCTTAAAAAGGCATACAGATGCCCATTATTAAAGAAAACAAACCTGGACCCGCATGACTCCAACAACTGCAGACCGATTACAAATGGACCTTTCCTGGGCAAACTGAAAGAAAGAGCAGCTTTCGCCCAGATGTCAGAATTCATTGAGGATAACTCCATACTTTCAGACTGCCAAACTGGATGCTTCCCAGGAAGAGGCACTGAATCTGCCCTCATTGCCATCTGGGATGATCTTAAGAACACACTAGACTGCAATGGAGTTGCTGCCCCACTTCTCCTGGACCTCTCAGCTACCAGTGAGACAGATGACTCTGACACCCTACTGCACAGACTCTACGAAGCTGGCAGAGACGGGACTGCTCTAGACTGGATCACATTCCACCTTCAAAACAGAACAAATGTCAAACATCCACCACCTTTCTCACCCAAAGCTTACTTCGCAAAAGCAGGAGCCCCTCAGGGCTCATCCATCTCACCCATGTTTTTCAACATCTACATGATGTAACTACTAGCAATGAGCAATTAATTTTAACTCACATATTACAACTATGCAGATGACACACAAATACTCCTTAAACTGTAAAGCCCCAAAGTAATTGGAAACTCACAAATCTTCAGTTGCCTCAGAGCTATTGATCAGTGAATGACAAGGAGCCATCTCAAACTGAATGTTTTTTAAAACAGAAATACTCACATGTGGTGATTGGAAAAATTATGACCCACTCTGCACCTGGCCTGACGATTGGGGACCACCTCCGAAAGTATCTAAGGAAGTTAGAAACCTTGGAATTACCATGGACTCCAAGTTAACAATGAATGCTCAAGTAGACAGATTAGCAAGATCAAGCTTCATCATCCGGAAAACTCTGTGTTGCATCTTCCCCCACCTTGGATTTCCACATAAGGTGCAGGCTACCATCTCTCTTGTATCTGACCTAGATTATGCCAATGACCTCTACCATGCTATAAAAAAACGACAACACATTCAGAACGTGGCTGCCAGACTACTCCTAAATGTAAGGCCACAAGTCCACATCTCCCCTGCCTTGAGGGCCCTACATTGGTTGCCAGAAGATCCACCTTCAAGCTGGTTTGTATCACCCACAAAGCAATTTATGGAACAGGACCACTTTCATCAGGAATAAACTCATCAAATACATTCAACAAAGAAACCTCCACTCAATATTGGCCACCACCATACAAGAAAAAGACGAATGGTATATCTTGCTCTGGTTAAGCGGCCAAACTATGGAATTCATTACCCCAAATATAACATCCGCTGATAACTATCTTATCTTTAGAAGACTACTCAAGAGTTGGCTGTTTTCTACATGACCAACCTACTTAAACAGCAATGGACTGCATATCCCTGTGTATGTAAACATTTATAATTTGATTATATGTATATATCTAGATATGTGTATTTCTTTGTACACATATGTATAATAACTATTTTATCTTAAAATAAATGCATACTCTTTAGGCCTGTTTTAACAAATGTAAATTTTACTTACAATCACATGCATATATGTACATATATATGCATATATATGTGTGTATGTGTGTGTGTATATATATATATAATATATATATATATATATATATAATGTATATGTGTATGTATGTTTTTATATATATGTGTAAATTAGTCTACTCTTAACAGGTTCATAGGTCATTGCATAGTTTCTATATAAGTTGTTTGATTAGATGTTTATGAGTCTCTGTTTAATTTAATGTATTACAATAGGTAAATATTATTTGAACTATTTATCTACAAGCATTTCACTATTGAAATGTTGAGGAAAGATAAAAAAATGTATTTAAGTATACAAACAAATTAACTTCAACTACTGCAACTCTTGAAAGTCTGTGTTTATACCATACAACTTAAGTCTCAATATATTATATTGCTTACACATATATTCCATTACTGTGTAATCATGCACCTATATATTTATTACTTTAGTCCGACGGCTCAAGAGGAAAAGCTTTACTCTGTCTAACCATCACCCTATACCTCTATCAATCTATCCTCTATCTCAACTCTCTGACCCATCCCAAACCCATTCTACTATTATGATCTCCAAAATAATCCTTCCTAGACTCTTCCTCCTCTACCCCACCTGGCTCACCCCAAAACCTCAGTTTACTACTGGGATCTTCCAAACAACCCTACTAAATTCTCCCAAAAGACCCAAAAATGGAGTTTGGGTCTTTGAATCAATCCAAACCCCATGTTACTACTTTTATCTCCCTAATCCCTTTCTACAGATTCTTCCCTCCTCCATTCCTCCTTAACTCATCCCATACCTCATGTTACTACTATGATCTCCCAATTAATACTTCTGGATTCTTTCCTCCTCTATCCCTCCAACATTCTGTTCAATCCAACTAACATACCCCCTTCTAATACTAATTCTGTACTCATATTTCCTTATACTAATCCACCACTAATCCTTTTGGGTTCCAGAGTAGCGTGAAACTCATCAAAAAGCTATTTGACGCCTTGTCAGGGTCTAGTGAGAGCTATTTAAATAAATTACAATTACATAACATTTCACAATCATGAAAAAAAGATAAAAGACAGAGTCAGAAATTGTCTTTGTTCTTTTCCAAATGTCAAAACGTACCCCTTCTGGAGAACAAAATCTATTAGATATTTCTTTGAACTTTAATGTCCGAAACCCTCCTAAATGAAAGTAAACAGTGTGAGTTTGCCAACTTCAAGGAAATTTGTTTCAGAGAAAGGTAATCATTACCTGACAATGAAGTAAAAAGCTTGAAAATCAAGCTTACGTCCCCGAGAGACTCATAACAAGCCCTGGGAGGTCACCTTAGTTCCACACCCTTCATAACTCGCCTTATATGGGGGTCATTCCCAATTGCAAAATTATTAACCAAAGCACGACCTATGAAAATAGCCGATCTATAACAGTTAATTGTCCTATATGTAAGGCCTGAGGTAAACAATTCCGCTAGAAGTTTTGGACATCTCCATACATGGGATAGACTCCCTGAACAGAACGCCTCGAGGAGGCAACCGCACTTTGGCCCTGAGACGCCTTGAGAGCAGGTGGATCATTAAACTACGAGCGGTAGAACGGGGCCTTAGCATCCACAAGGACCTTCATGTATTTCTCTAACATTTGATGCTTGTTAACTCCTTTATGTTCCTAAATATACTTTCACTAATGTGATCCTGGGAAATCTTTTTCCACAAGATATAATTTAGGTTGTAGCACCTTCTCGCCTCCTTTCAGTAAGGAGAACAATACAATATTTATGTACACAACAAATTATCTCTCTGCCATAGTTTTTGCTGTCCATGGAACGATTTTGTGTTCTTCCCTATCTCTCCTATGTATACTGTATATGTCAAGTATCATGCATTAGTACTGTTTACAATTATTTTCAATTCGAAAATGGAACAACCTCTCTCTCTATTATTTTATACTGTTCTTCATGTCATTTTCATCATGCCTAAAGTCAGCACCATGCATTTGTGTCAAGTTTATATTCCATTTATAGTTTATATGTCTATTGTTTACTTTATTCGCAATGATCTCTATGTCATTTATAACGTGCTCTGTGTACTACTATTCTTATCTGTATAGGAACACAATCACTGTTTTTAGGAGTACCCTCTTTGCCCCTTTTCTCAACAACTTTGCTTAATACATTCTGGTTATGGGATCTCCTTTTTCTTTCTATATGCACACCTCAACATTGGGGAACTACTAATTCCAACCTGTTTCTCACGTTTCTTTCATATAACTCTATGCGCTTGGGTGTTCTTTGTAAAACCGCTTTGGCACACGTTATCTATTACATCCAATATGGCGCCCATGGAGTGCCCTGGATCACGAGTGGGCTCTGCCCGTTTTCTGTTACTTAAGGTGCAGTCCGTTTTCTATTTCTGAGTGCGCGTATTTAGACGCCGACACTCTACAGGGACGGTGTTACACATATTACGGCAGCGTTATCATGCGCTGCGTCTGATCGCACACACCGACTTTGTATCCTGACTCTCGGCTAATGGAGGATTACAGGTATGGGGATGTGCCTACTGGCGTTACTTACAGTAATATGTTTTTGGGACAACGGGTAGACGCTAATACGGAGGGCATTTCCATTTGCTATTGTGTTACTTTAGTAATTTGTTTAGTCTGTTTACATCTACGGAATGTTGTCTCCGATGACTTGGACGGTTATACTATTGGGCATTTTCGTATTTCACATTAATAGCGTTATCAAGGAGTTAGTTAGTATGCTTTTATTCTGACACCGCCCATATGGCTTCTTTATTCGCGCTTCCAGCTATTTATATGACATTTCCTACACATGTTTTTGCCTTATGTGGCTAGGTCACCATTCTGCGTCCTTTGTGGCGTTTTTAGCCCAATTATGGGGATGAATGTTTAACCATAGTCAGTATAGGGCTCTTGTTTCCCACTTCCAAAGAAAGTTATCATTTATTACTCGGTCTTTAAGTATTGTTGGTCCTTTTTTTAAGTATTTGATGTGTCTTATAGGGTTTGTCTTCTTGTTTATATTATTTACAGGCTGGGTCCAACTAGACCTCCATGTTAGTGGTATCTTTCATTACGGATACACTCCACGGTACAGTTCCTCTATTTTTGGAAGCTTACCTTTCTCTCTATCACAAGGGACTACCGTACATTCTGCTGGATTATTCATCATTTTTGGTAGGTTTACATCTGCCTTCCTCCTCCCCGCTCGTTCGTTTATTTTGTTTTCACTTTTTAAATAGGATTTCATAATTACAGTCCATTTTTCTTTGGGCTTCTCCCTTAGGTATAGAACTACTTTTGAGGTTTAACAGAAACATTATATGAACTGGCCTTCTTCAACCTTAGTGTCTGAGGTAAAACAAATGATTCCACAGGCACCATCTGTCCCACCCGTGTATATAGCATGTGCGCAATACCATCTTTTTTTTTCTTATGTCTAGTAATCACCTCTTACTGCGCTTAATTCTCACGCGGTGGCTCTTTACATCTCTACTCACTATTATTATTATTTCTCTCTCACCTCCTTCATCTATCCACCGATCCTGTGTAAGGTGGCATTTCTTTATGTTTAACGTTTTAACAATGGGAGTATCTCTATGTCTAACTACCCGTGCATGCTTAAGGGCTTTGCATTCCATGTAGAATTTCTTTGCTTTATATTTAACTTTAATCTGATGTATCACTGTCTATTGTACCTACCGGATGGTAGCGACATTACTTGTAAGAGTTCCCATTTGTTTTTGTTTTCAGCCTTGAAAAAGTCAGTGAGGACGAAACACGTGTTGGCTGTTTGGCTGTTTCTGAATTCCCATATGCCTTTTCTTACATATGGACATGAACATCTTTGAGTACCATTTCGTTTTTCCCAATACAAAGGATAAAAAACATTTCCTGCAACTTTACTCATCTTGGACTCATTATTTTTGGAGTGCCCTGGTCTGCTCTTTTTTCTTGCATCTCGTCCACAATGAAGTTTAGACTACCCTGTTTTGTGCCATGAAGGTCACTTTTTTCAAGCATGCGGCTAAGTGCAACCTTTCTCTGAGCCTTGTCAAGGTGGCCCCTTCCTTTTGTGCTGCTAGGAATATCACTTTCTATTGGAACGGAAAGGCTCTCTGTGCCCCAGGCATGGTTTCACACCTTCTCAGTTTGTTTCCTCTTGTTTGAAACCTTTCCCAACAGGGTTCAGGGGTAGAAGGGGCGTCCCCATCCGAGAGGGAAAACTAATTCTCCTGTGAGAGGGGGTTCCTCTTCCTCTTTGCCAGTGTGGCATTGACCGCTTCCTTCACAGAGGACCTAAGTTCCTCCTCCCAAAATGTTTTAATGGCTTCTCCCATAAAAGCAGTTACCGCTGAGGATCAGGGCATTCTATCTCTGTGTTTTTTTTATAAAAATAGATACAAACTGTGCAAGGAAAAGAGCTCTGGACTGAAAAAAAAACTAAGGCTCAGGAAAGTAGATAATATAAATGAGCCCTGAAACAAACTATTGTCAAGTCAAAATAAAAAATAATAATATATGCCAACTAAAGTCAGCAGGGAGAGCTCCCAGATAAAGAATGCTCCTTCCCTGCAACAATAAAAACAATAGAAGCTGCTGTGGCTCTAGCTTCAAACTGTAACAACTCTAGTGGTTTCCAGGCAATGCATAAGCTACCACGTCACTGTAGGCATAACAAAAGCAGGACATCTGGCCCCTAGCAGCAACAAGGAGGTTGCCTGGCAACGCGTTTGTGAAACAAAGACGCTGCTAATCATGGCATTACTGGGGCAATGTAACAGGAAGGACACAAGCTCCAAAGGAGCAAATTAAGGCCTTGAAGGGCCGGGAAAGCAGATATAAATAGCCGATGAGGCTTAATGATAGAAAGAATATCTGTTCCTATCAAGTGAATTGACAATGAGAGAAATCAATAATATTTGTTAACAAAGTAAGAGGAACCCAAAAATTGGCTAAACCTAAGTGGTATACTCACCTAGCCCCACCATATATTGGAGGAGCACAGTGGAAATATATATATATATATATATATACACACACATATGTAACTATGACAACATCAATAAAGCAAACAGCATCAATAAAGCAAACCAAAAGTTATAAAAGGTACTTATCTTGTTGAGGAGCAGCGAATAAGAGAGGATGAAGATTGCCTGCACTGGATATTTATACTCATGGAACATTCTAATACTTTATGTTATATTTGTATTCTTTAAAGGGCTGCATGTTGGGGCAGCAATAAAAGGTTATTGCATAATGGTAGCCTCCAGTTTTGTAATGAAATTGGCAAAGACATAGTAGGGGCATATTTGCTCATGCATATATGCACTCCCCTATAATTTAATGCACCCTGCCTTAGGGCTGTAAGGCCTGTTGTAGGGCTGATTTACAAATACTACAGGCAGTGCTAGGGGACATGTCACACAAGTGTGTGCCATGTTGTGTTTTCACTTTTTGGAGCACCTTGTCACGCAAGGTGGTAGTGGCAGTAGCATGAGTTTGGTGCTAGGTTCCTTAGAGTGGCACAAGTTACACTGCAGCTGTTAGGGACCCTCTTTAGTGCCTATGCCCTAGGTGCCAGAGGAACCATTTACTAGTGACTTATAGACTTATAGAGGTGCTAAAAGGGCTGGCCACTTGAAGGAACCATTGACCAGGTGTCTTGTTTTGGGGAAGGTATACTGGCACTGGGGACCTGGCTAAAACCCAGCTTCCTACAGCCATCCCTTAGGGTGGGGATGGAGCTGGAGCATATTGCAAGGACGAGGTATTCCAGCTCCAGAGCAGAGGGCAAGGACGAGGTATTCCAGCTCCGTTGAATACTAATCAACAGCCCCATGGAGACCTTTATGACTCTGGTTAAGTGGTCTGAAGGACAGAAGGAGTCTGAAGAGACCATTCATGTTCCACTTTTAAAGTTAGCAAACAGCCATCAGCCACCACTCAATGTCTCCATTATGCTCCAGTAAGACCCATGCTGGTAGCTCCAGGACGAACATGCACTAAGTGGGCATTGTTGGTGGGGACATGCATCCATCAACTTGTGGACAACCTAAGGAAATATTGCCCCATGTGGATGTATGGTGAGGGCCTTTGGGGCCTGTATAGACTACTGCACACAGTAATGCTCTTTCATCGGTCAGTGGTGATCTGCGCCCAGACTCCCGGCCTGGGGGAAACTGCCACTGTTGAGTAGAGGTGCTCATCCTCAAATGGGTAAGACTCACATGTAAGACAGACTGGCTAAGTACATAAGGCATTACAGCACCAGTACCCTGCTTACCGGGCACTACCTGTAATAATTTGCTGGGGAAGTATACTCAAACCCTAGGCTCACCTCTCATAAAAAAGGCCTAGACACCAGCCGCAGCACCACACTGCTACTGCTGGCTGGAAAACATAACACGAAGACAAAAGAGGCCCTGCCCTATCCCTAACCCCCTTAGACTTCACTCAATTTGGAATTAAATCTTCAATTAATTTAAATATATTAAATTAAATAAAAACAATTTTTCTGAAGTTTAAATTAAACAATACAGCTCAAGTAACTTTTTTATTATGCATTAAGAATTATTGAAAGTGATATATAGAATAATTTAAAATAATGTAAATAAATTAATACACATTAATGTTACAATACTTTATACATTTATTTTTACATATTTGATAAATAAATAATATATGTTTCATCTTTTAATATTTAATAACATGCCATTATGTTTATTTATATCTTTAACTATCTTAAATAACAATTTAATTTATCAATATTTCCCATGGAGTTTTATTATAAGTCCCTACCTCCATTATTTTATGTGGGAGGGTGTTTCAGTACCAGTGTTTGGCCATGTGTTGTGCTGTTCCTACTCCAGTTCTGAAATGGAGTAATTTACTATTGTTTTAGCCCCCCTTCTGGCTGTAGTAACAGTAGAAGTGTAGTTCAGAATAGTAATGGCCTTACTCTTTTGTGGTGGGTAAATGTTACTCTCTAAAGCCCTTCATTACCCTCCCAAATCCCTTTCTTGCTCCTTGCTAAAGCCTTCCCATTCAGTAGTAAGTATGCTGCTTTTTTTCACCCACTTCCCCAGTCCATCCCATATTTACTACTTAGTAGTAACGTTTGTGTGTGAGGATCTCACCAAAGAAAAGACAGGAGAGGTGGAGATTTACACTCTTAGGTTTGTGAATAACATTTTATAGTACTTTTGTTGTACTAGTGGATTGATACTAAATGTACTACAAATGCAGTTTGTGAATAGGGCCCATAATGTACAAGATGCAAAATATTTTCAGATTCAAATGCTCTAAATATGGAGCAATACACAATGTATAGCTAGCAGCATATTTCTGCATTTGAATTGCATTGTAGTTCTTGGTCCTCTTATTGTAAGGAGTGTATAAAGTGACATACTTTTTTTTCTCTCAAACTTTTCATAATTCTCCTGAAAACTAAGACAGTACCCATGGTTTGTGAAGTTTCCGCGTGTGGCCTTAACTCTTGTAACCCTTCCATTCATGTGAAAATGGCAGATCTATTTTCAGAACCAGGTATCGCTCAAGTCGATATATTTCCTCTTTGCATGGACATACTATGTGGGGGGTTAAATGAAGAAAAATTAGGAAACTTCAGCCCTCATTATGGCATTGGTGGAAAATCCTGCTTGCCCCCACGCTGACCGCCGCCAACCTACCATCGCCCCGGCGGGCATCCGCTCACCATATTATGACACCCACCCACCAATCCTCACTATTCAGCCACATACACAATTCCACCACACCAAAGGTCAGTGATAAACTGGCAGTATCAAATCTCACACCGTTACGCCAACAAAACAACACCCACCACATTATGACCCACAAATCACCACGGCGGACATTCAATGGCAGTAAACCATTGGCGGTATACACCGCCGCGCTCAAAATACACACATTCATATAAAACAACACCACATTGGACAATACAAACTACACACACCTCACACCCATACACACACCATACCCACGCCACTATAAAACACCCACCCACAGTACCCACAACCCTTTATGAATACAAACCATTGGCATGAGACAGACACCAACGACCACATACAAGACCAGAGCCACACACCACCATCATCTATACACCACCCACGTACCTCACATCACACCCCCAACAAATCACCCTGCACACCCACACTACACACACAACACCCGTGGCACCACAAAGACACCCCCGATTCTCAAAGGAGGAGCCAAGGGTCATGGTGGAGAAAATCATCCGGGTAGAGCCACAGCTATTTGGAGCACAGGTGCAGCAGATATCCATTGCTAAGAAGATGGAGCTATGGCAGAGGATCGTGGACAGGGTCAACGCCTTGGGACAGCACCCAAGAACCAGGGATGACATCAGGAAGAGATGGAACGACCTACGGGGGAAAGTAAGTTTCATTGCAGCAAGACACCAACTTGCTGTACAGAGGACTGGCGGTGGACCCCCACCTCCTCCCCCACAACTAACAACAATGGAGGAGCAAGTCTCAGCAATCATGCATCCTGAGAGCCTGGCAGGAGTAGCGGGAGGACTGGACTCTGTCCGTACTTACCCCCATGTGGCTGCTGTGCTGCTCTCAAACTACCATTCACATCAGGGTATGCCACCACCAAAATGCGGGCCATGGGGGGGTCAAGGTCTGACGGGCACCACTCCATCGTTGGGAGGACATCCCCAGCTGGGCCTCAGCGGTCTTCCGGGCCAGAGTCTCAGGTCCTCCCACCATTTCCTACAGTGGGTGTTCCACCGCCTGTGGACCCCCAGTGACCCCCAGGGTCCACACTTGCTTAGCCATGGCACGCCAAATTCCCTTCTTCTGATGGGACTTGACCTGCAGGGATGACACAAACATAAGGTAAAAGTCAAGTCCACTTGCACCATACCAATAGTAGTGGACAGTACACATCATTGACAGCAAGTAGGCAAACATTCCCACCCTCTCAACTCACACTCATTTACAGGTTATCATCTGCATGCATCAACACCTTCATTATGTAAAAATTCAGCAACACCATCATTCACCACACCTATCACACATTGGTATTGAATTGGACTCACCTGCTCCTCTGGTACGCCATATAGCCCATGAGCTTCTCCAGCTTCTCAGGGGTGAAGATTGGGACCCTTTCACACACAGGATGTGGCATGATAGCACCCAGAAACAGTACACAACAGCTCAGGTAGTGGAGGCCCTGCTGGCAGCGGTGTCAGGAGTCAAGTAAGCAATACTGCAGAAGATAGTGGTTACGTCCGCCACATACAGGACCATCACTGCCAGCAGACATCGCCATTGGCCCAAGTCTGCCAAAGGCAGCAATGTCTTCCAATGGCAACTTCCACTGCAGTTGTGACTTTCGCCGGCAGACATAGGTCACTTCCATTTGTCCACTACGGTAGGTCATTTAAGCACATTACTTGTATGGAAGAGTTGTATCATTTGCGTCAGTCACTATTCCCCATATCACTTAATACAACTGTAAGTACTGCCTTCATGTTTAGTTGTCAGTATGTGCATCTATGGAGTAAATACTGTGTTACAGGAGGACAGATGTTCACATGGTTTCTAGAAAACATAGATGATGTGCAACTATCTGTGTAAGACATGTCATATCAGTTGGAGTGACAACCATGTACAGTAACTAATTAATCTGTATGTGTAGTTCAATAGTCAAGTGGGGGAATGTGCCCCAGTGAGGATGTCATCGGGTTAATATCTATGTGCTGTAATGTAGATATCTGAGTTTGTAACCGATTTCGACAGCAGATACGTGTTTGTTGTGTTAGTGACTTTCCAAGATGTCGGCATGCTGCATGTCACATACTATATTTTATTTTCTTCACATCATTTTAATGCCATGAGGAGAGGACAACAACCACAAATGTACTGTGCACTAGCGGACCTGCACACCATGGAGGAGAGACATTGTATCCAGACCTATCGGCTGAATCATCATACTATCATGGATCTTTGTGATCAATCGGAGCCAGATCTGATGCCTGCAATTCACAATCCCAGTAGCATACCTCCTAT
Organism: Pleurodeles waltl; assembly: GCF_031143425.1. Lineage (NCBI taxonomy): Eukaryota > Metazoa > Chordata > Amphibia > Caudata > Salamandridae > Pleurodeles > Pleurodeles waltl. The sequence goes on from NC_090439.1 coordinate 748,204,585, forward strand.
TGTTCAAGTCTCATCGGTACTACACTTCCTAGCCACTGGGTCCTTTCAGAATACAGTGGCCCTAACTACAGGAATCTCTCAGCCCATATTCAGTCTGGTTTTGAGGGATGTACTGTGTACATTGTTGAAACACCTGGACAGCTACATCAGGTTTCCCTAACGTGCACATTTGGCCTATGTGAAGGCAGAGTTTTATGCTATGGGACACATTCCACATTTGGTTGGAGCCATAGATGGCACCCATGTAGCCTTGGTTCTACCAGGTGCCAATGAGCAGGTGTACAGGAACAGGAAAAACTATCACTCAATCAACATTCAGGTGGTGTGTCTGGCAGATCAGTACATTTCACAAGTCAGGGCCAGGTACCCTGGATTAGTTTGTGATTCCTTCATCATGTGGAACAGCAATGTCCCACTGCTGATGACAAACTCCACACAGAGAAGGCCTGACTGGTTGGTAAGTTACAACTTAAATGTGTGTTTGCAATACATGTCTCCTGCCATCACAATGTGGCTAGTCCCAAATAGATGTGTACACTGTTCTACCTATTTGCTCACAGGTGACTCTGGCTAACCTTGGTTGTTCACACCAGTGAAGTACCCAATCATGCCAGGGGAAGTCCGCTATAATGAGGCCCACAGGAGGAAAAGGTGTGTATTTGAGTGGAATTTTGGGCTCCTTAAGGCAAGATTTAGGTGCTTAGACAGATCAGAAGAAGCTCTCCTCTACTCACCCAACAAGGTATGTCAAATAATAGGTGCCTGCTGCATGCTCTACAATCTTGCCCTGAGACAACAGATACCATTCATACCAGATGAGGGGGAGCCAGTATTACCTGTGGGTGTTAATGCAGTTTTGCCAAGTGATGAAGAGCCAGAGGAAGATGAAGCAGGAGACTCTAGGGCAGGTCTTATCAATCAGTAATTCAACTGACTAAAATGTATGTGAAGTAGACGTAATGTTGTGGGTCAAATTGTTTACCTGAAGTAGATGGGTAGCACGTCACCTCCTTCATTGCATCACCTGTGGGGTTGCAGATAGCTCCAATGCCTATCGGTGAGTTGTGCTTGCAAACTGTAAATTGTATTCAGTACAGAACCGAGTGGTCTTCATTATCATGCATTGTTATAGCAGATGCAAAGTTACACTTCTGGACATGACTTTCCTGAACTGAGGAGTGTATACTGCTATGTCCCAACCCTCTTCTCTCACAAACACAGATTTCTCTAGATCCTGTTTGGCTGATCAACCTTGGCAACCGACATGAAGTGTCAGAAGCAGATGGGAATTGCAGACAGGCATGAGAAATAGACATGGCTGATACCAGGTACTATGAGTGTTGATTATGTTGAGTGTGACATTGTTGGACTGTCAGGACACTGGGGTGGTAAAGTGTTTTCCAGTCAAGGTCACCTTTAGGGTACATGAGGTTGTCTAATGCTGTCATTTTTGTCTGAATATGTCTTTGGATCATGTGTAAATGTAGGACCATAGCCTCTCCCTGCACAATTGTAACAGTTTTATGTACTCTACCTTGAATCTAGCTGTCAGTGTGTTCCTACTTTGCAGACTAATGTGCATGTCACTGTGGACTAACATAGGTGAGTGACAAGCCTATAGGTATGTGGACAATGTAAGTGAAGGTTTCCAGGTATGGGTAGATCAGTACTGATCTCTATCTGTGCCATGGGATATGTATATTTGGAAGCTATAGTATGGGTATGTGATAAGGCTTTGCCAGGAGATACAAAGTACCAATCTGTGTGCCTCCTGCTTTGTTGGTAGGGTGAAATGTCCCTATCTTCTGTATCATATAGTTTAGCATTGTTACACCTTGGCAGACATCCTGATGCTACTGTCAGTCATGCTCTTTATGCTCTTAGGATATCTGTCACTGAGTGTGTGTAGTTGTAGTTTACAATCTATTTGGTATCTGTCCAGTTACATTCCTATTGTAATAAGTCTCCTGGTGATGGAGTCCACGTATGGGGTCCATAACAATGGGTGTACAACACATGATCAGACTAGAGTTGGCATGCATGACTATTGTACATGGTTGATAAATGAGATAGACACAGAACCTGTGTTTGAGTGTGATTTATTGTGGAGAAACAAAACACATATGTGACTAATAACGTTACACTGACACAAAAAGAAATTATAGGTTTAGTCATGGTGGATGACATCATTGGGGTAGCTGCTACACCATTTGAAAACACATGTCCAGTGTCCTTGCACCATAAAAATATGGAGATTGTATATATATATGTCAACAGGGTGTATGTGTGGCACACAAGGGGAACAGTTCAGTAGGTGTTTACTTCCTGGCAGTGGGTTTGGTCTTGGCATCTGCTCCTGTAGGATGTCTGGGTGGGTGTCCACATTTGCGGGGGAGGGGGTTCTTCAGCTACAGAGGGTGGGGTGACGGAGACATGTCCTTCCCCTGGCAGGGTCTCCATTCCACTAGCAGCCGCAGATGTAGAAGGGCCTGATGTATCATTGCTATTGGAAGGGGCAGATGTTGGGTAAAAGACCTACTCAGTGTGTTATTCAAGTCTCTCAGCACCCCTGCAATGGACGCCAAGTGGGCATTTTGTACCTGCCACAGGTGTATGACTTTGCGGTGGTTGTCCCTCTGCAGCTTTTGGATTTTCCCCTAAATGGAGATAACTTGGTCCATCATGCCCTGGGAGCTTTGGTAGGCTCCCAAGACTTGGGAGATGGTTTCCTGGTCAGTATTGTCCCTTTAAGACCCCACAGCCCTCCCACACACCCTGCCCCCACGTGCCTGGGCCCCTGGCACAGTGTACCCACTCCCGGTCGTGGCAGGTCCATCATTGTCAGCGTTTGCAAGGTGAGACTCAGGTACCTGTAATGTTGGGAACACAATGGATGACACAGTCCTTGGGGCACAGGTTGGGGGGGCGAATGGTTACCTGTGATGTAGATGCTACAGGGCTGAGTGGAGTTCAAATCAAATCAAATAGTAACTTTATTTCGGCTAGAAGCCATAAAAGTAGACAATAAAACGGCATAACATAATTGTGCAACATATCAGTTATAAGAAAGAGAAAATGGCAAAAAGGTAACAGATTTTACTTTAAGAGTTCTGAATAAAACATAGTTGTAGAAAACGGTGCAAAACAAGCATTTTTCTTAAAATCCCAGAATATTAAATATAAAATTATTAGGTCATTGTATCTTGACTCCAATCAATTAAAACTTGTTAAGCTGGATAAATATGATCTAAGACCAATATGTTAAAAACACATGATTATAGCAATTCTCTAGTTCTTATAGCCCATATATTCTGCAAATATCTCGCAGCTGGGGGAACTATTTTGTCATTTGTATCAGTTGTTGAGTATAAGAGAGAGGAATTAGGCAAAGCATACTACAGTTTACTTAAAGAGCCCTAGATAAATTATAGAATCACAAAGTTGTAGGAAACTGAGCAAACAATCATTGTTCTTGAAATCTTAGGATCCAGAAGTAAAAATATAAAATATTAGGCCATTATATCTTAACTCTAACCAGTTAAGACTTGTTGTATTAAATAGGTATGATCTAAAACCAATGTGTTAAAAACACACTATTATAGCAATTCTCTAGTTCTTATGGCCCATGCACTTTGCAAGTATCTCGCAACTGGGAAAACTATTTTGTCATTTGTGTCAGTTGTCAAAAGCGTAATTCTGTATTCCATTCCCTTATCCCAACTGACCTACATAACGGAGCAATCCACTTCTTCCTAGGTGCCAAGTATCTAGGACAAAAGAACATAAAGTGCACGAGTGACTCTTTTGTCTTTTGACAATAATGGCAGTATATTAAGTTACAGTCCTCCAATCTCCATTGCGCTGTAAATGTCTTGAGCGGGAGGGTCCCTAATCTGAACTTGATAAATAGTGTTTTAGTATAGGGAGGATTTACATTGTCCATATAGGCCTCAAATTTGGGGCTACATTTATGGTCTAGGAACTGTAGGGTCCGACTGCCATGATTTTTTGACCAAATTTTAGCCAAAATGTTCTCCCAGTAGCACCCAGTAGCACCCTTTACTTCCTTGATCAAATTATGAGGAGCACTCCACACCTCCTCCATCTTGAGAAATTTACACATATCTCTAATATGTCTGAACCAAGGGATCTTTAGTGCACTGTCACTTACGAGAAACTCATCTAATGCTACATGGAGGGTGGACAAATACTCCGAAGTCCAAAGACGAATCCAATACATGAGTGGTCTTAATGCAATTTCGTTGTGGATCTCGTTTAGGGCTAGGTCAAATCTAAGGGGGGTGAGAGGGGTGCTCATCGGCAGCCTCAAAATTTTTCGGATAAAACGTTTTTCTACCGTGGTCAGACACCTAGAGTTAGTGTGTCCCCAAAGCTTAGCGCCATAAGTTGAAGCTGCAACTGCCGCTGCTTTGTAAACAGTGATGGCAGGTGATATCTCCCCTTCCAAAGTATTGGCAATTTTCCTCCCTATCACTGTTGACCTCTGCCTAAGTGCTGTCAGACTCTTCCCGATCTGTGCCGACCAATGTTGGTCATCACTTAGCCTAATCCCCAAATAATCAAATTGGCTGACTCTCTCCACTGGTTGGCCTGCTATGGTCATTTTCCCCCTAAACAGTTTATGCGGGTTAAAAGCCATGAACTTCGATTTTGTTGGATTTATTTCAAGTCCTCTATTAAAACAAAAGTTATAAAAGGCATCCAATTCATTTTGTAAGCCCATGGGTGTTCTTGAGATTAATAAAGTATCATCGGCAAACATTAAAATGGGGACGGGGGATCCAGCTAGCCTTGGGGCATCATGGTTGCAATGTAACAGTTGGTCCGCAGCACTATTGATGTAAAGGTTAAACAGTGTTGGTGCCAAAATACACCCCTGCCTAACCCCCCTATTGACAGGTATAGCTTCCGTTAGATCGCCACTTTCTGACCAACGTACGTGAGCATAAGTCCCTTCATGTAAATATCTAATCAATCTTAGTAGTTCTCCATCAAGTTGATAACTCTCCATAACTTTCCATAATATATCCCGAGGTACCATGTCAAAGGCAGCTTTTAAGTCAATAAAGGCTACATACAAATGGCTCTTATTGAGTGACAAATATTTCCAACAGAGAAGGTTAAACCTAAATAACTAATCTATTGTACTCATTCCTTTTCTAAAACCTGCCTGGGAGTCGGAGAGAATTTGAGAATCCTCTATCCATGTCTGTAGACTATTCAGTACCTGCTTGCTGAATATCTTTTGACTAACATCTATTAGACTAATAGGCCTATAGTTGGTAGGTTGTTCCCTTGGCCCTTTCTTATAAATGGGGACTATGATTGCTCCTTGCCACGTGGTAGGAAGTCCTCCCCCCTCAATATCTCATTACTGAGCGCATTTAGATATAGAGACCAGGTTGTCGATTGAGACAAATATAAATCACCTGGGATGCCATCAAGACCAGGAGCCTTCCCTTTACGTATTGATTGGAGAGCCAATGTTGTTTCTTTTAGGGAGAAAAGGTCCAGGTCAAATTTGGGTGGTATAGCTCTCCCACCCGTTAAGGTGTTAACAAAAAGGTCATTAGGTTTTAGGGGAGGAATAGTAGTACTACTAGTTTGAGGTTTTCTGTATACATTTGAAAAATGCGTCACCCAAGTTTCTGGCTGAATTACAGGGTAGTTCTCCACACCTTGGGAACTACTTTTGTCTGCCACTAATTTCCAGAATAGATTAAAATCCTTCTTGTGAAGTGCATCAACCATCCTATTCCAATATCTGGTTACCCACTCTTTTTTTGCGTTTTTAAGTACAACTTTGTATACAGCCCTGGATTTTCTTATCTCTCAGCAGTTCCCTTCCTTAAGTGCTCCCAATAGCTGTATTTTGGCCTGACGGCAGGAGTTAGAGAACCACCTTGATACTCTAGTCCCAATCTCTGTCCGCCTCCTTACTATCTGGAAATGTGGTTTTAACAGGGTGATCAGGATACTATGCAGATTGATCAAATCCACCAATATCATATTTATATGCTTCAATGGGGAAAGCGTTGTTGCAACTATTCTATAAATTAATAGCTGGAAGTTTGCATCATCTTCCACCCACTCCCATTTCACATTTTTACAATCATTGGTCCTAGTTAGGACACTGTTTTGGGCCCATGTTGTCAATGTCTTACAGCTGAATATAATAGTAGAAAAGGAGGTACTCAAAGCTTGATGGTCACTATCAATACGAGGGAGAACAACCATGCCAATAAGAGATTTCCAAAGAGCCTCATCTACTAGAACGTAGTCCAGGTGGCAAGAATATAGGCCTCTCCTATATGTAGGCGACACCGGGGTATCTGATCTGGTGTTTCCGTTTACTATTCTTAGTCCCTTTGTTTTTCTTAGATCTTCGAGTAGTTCTAATGCTCCTCCTTCTTTCTTAGATGTGGCTTGCACTGTCCCAGATCTATCCCATGAATCTGCAAACTGGATTCCTCCTTGCTGGTTGTTGTCTCTGCAATTCAATTGCATATTGAAATCTCCTGCGGCAATTAAACCCCACCCTCCAGGAAGGCAGTTAAGAAAATCTGATAGCATACTTATCTGAACAGTCTGAGTCCTTTGGGTGCCAGGTCTGACATATATATTTACAATTATTATACTAACAGGACCCCTAGCAGTACTAATTTCAACCACGACGGCTATTAGATCCCTCGTAGGGGTTGCTATCTCCTTTACTTTTGGAAACAAATCATGTTTTAGCCACATTATCAGACCACCTGAAGCCCTGACTGATGGTGATGGAAGCGCAGTCTTTTGGAAGGTCCAGTAACCTTCTCTGTTTATTGCAGAAGGAGCCCATGTCTCCTGTAATAAAATAATATGGTGTTGATCTATAAAACTACACCAGTCAGGGTTAGCTGTCTTCTGAATCAGCCCTGCCACATTCCAAGATAAAATCCTGATTGGTAGATCATGACCATCCCCCTTATCTGGCGGCTTCTCTCTAGTCTCGTTTAAACAAGGTATTACTCCCTGGACCTTCTCCTTCAGTAAGTCGCTACAATGCACTTTTGGCTCTGCTCCCAGGGTATATAATATATGGTTGCTTGGCATATAAGGATCGAGACTGGGTATGCCATCTCTCCCAGCCTTCACCGCGGGGGCTTCACGTCAGTCTATGGCTGAAGTTGGGCTGTGCTTTTGATCCCTTCTATAGGCACATGTATGCTGGGCCATTGTGGTATTATTTATTTCATGGAAAAACAAATTTATCAGTGATTGGGGAGTTTATGGGCAAGTGCCACTTGGGATAAGGCACCGGGTCTCACTCTTTCGTCAAGTGCCAGAAGGCCCTTAACTAGACTCTGGCTAGTCAATTTTAGCCCTATAAGATCTGTTGTTGATCCTACTCTTGTGTGTCTCTGTGCGATAACTATATCGTCCCTTATAATGGACCTACACTTCTTTGTCCCCCTCATCCAATGGATTACTTTATTTTTAAGAGATTCCCCTTGCTCTAGTTGACCATTACTTAGCTTGGGGACATTTATCATGTATATATCGTAGTCACTATGGGGGTCATTCCAACCCTGGCGGTCGGTGTAAAAGCGGCGGCCAACCCGCAAACAGGCAGGCGGCCAAAAAAATGGAATTCCGACCCTGGCGGAAACCGCCAACACAGCCCGCCACTTTAACACTCCGACCGCCACGGCGGTACAGACAAGCAGCGCGGCGGTCACCGTCAACAGACAGGCGGCAGACAATGTACCGCCCACGTATCACAACTCACCAATCCGCCACCTTTTCCGGGGCGGGAGCCCCGCCGATAAAAACACGGCGGAAACAGACTACGAACGAGAAAACGCTCACTTCTACACACTCCACGAGGAATCTGGACAGCATGGAACCAGAACTACACATCCTACCAGCTATTGTCTACCTGCTCCTCTACCAGGAGCACGAACGCCGGCGCAGAAGACAACGGTGAGTACTGCACCTACGACACACGGGAGGGGGGAGGAGAAAAGATTACGGGCACACACATACGCGACCCCCCCCCAACTACCTACACACCAATGCAGAGCAACAACTCAGAGTGACACCCCCCAAGCCCCCCGGAAGAATGCAAAGACAAAATAATAAGTAATTGTAATACAAATATATTGTAATGCAAAGTAAATAAGTAAGATGAACATCCCATAACTATATACACATATGTATATTGTCCCGTCAGAATTGGCTTTCTGTCATTGTACATGGGCCAATGGTCCTCAACACATGGGCAAAGCCCACACATGAGACCCGAATCCATTGGAGAGAACACTGCAGGGGCATCAGATAGGAAAACTACAGGCACCTCAGGGGGAAGGGAAGGGGGGCCACCTCAGCCACATGAGTCCACAACGCCAGATCCACGAGGGGCCTCCACGGCCAATGTTCAATCCTGGGGAGTGCAAAGGCACAGTCTCTCAAGTCTCTACAGTGGGTGGGTTGCCCACTGTGCCATCCTGGGGAGTGCAAAGCCACAGTCTCTCAAGTCTCTACAGTGGGTGGCTTGCCCACTGTGCCATCCTGGGGAGTGCAAAGCCACAGTCTCTCAAGTCTCTACAGTGGGTGGCTTGCCCACTGTGCCATCCTGGGGAGTGCAAAGCCACAGTCTCTCAAGTCTCTACAGTGGGTGGCTTGCCCACTGTGCCATCCTGGGGAGTGCAAAGCCACAGTCTCACAAGTGGATGACAGACTCCAGCGGTACTGGAGGACTCTTGGTGCCCAGAGTGTATCGTGCAGCCCTGTCCGACACTGATCCGGGCCTGCCCCTTCTGTCAATGTGTCAGCGGTGCTTGAGATGAAGGGCCAAGCGGAGCGGTGCAGAGACGGCGGTGCCCAGCGGAGTGGTGCTTGAGATGAAGGCCCCAGCGGAGCGGTGCTTGAGATGAAGGGCCCAGCGGAGCGGTGCTTGAGATGAAGGCCCCAGCGGAGCGGTGCTTGAGATGAAGGCCCCAGCGGAGCGGTGCTTGAGATGAAGGCCCCAGCGGAGCGGTGCTTGAGATGAAGGGCCAAGCGGAGCGGTGCTTGAGATGAAGGGCCAAGCGGAGCAGTGCAGAGACGGCGGTGCCCAGCGGAGCGGTGCAGAGACGGCGGTCCCCAGCGGAGCGGTGCTTGAGATGAAGGCCCCAGCGGAGCGGTGCTTAATGAAGGGCCCAGCGGAGCGGTGCTTGAGATGAAGGCCCCAGCGGAGCAATGCTTGAGATGAAGGGCCAAGCGGAGCGGTGCTTGAGATGAAGGCCCCAGCGGAGCGGTGCTTGAGATGAAGGGCCAAGCGGAGCGGTGCTTGAGATGAAGGGCCAAGCAGAGCAGTGCAGAGATGGCAGTGCCCAGCGGAGCGGTGCAGAGACGGCGGTGCCCAGCGGAGCGGTGCAGAGACGGCGGTGCCCAGCGGAGCGGTGCTTGAGATGAAGGCCCCAGCGGAGCGGTGCTTGAGATGAAGGGCCCAGCGGAGCGGTGCTTGAGATGAAGGGCCCAGCGGAGCGGTGCTTGATATGAAGGGCCAAGCGGAGCGGTGCTTGAGATGAAGGCCCCAGCGGAGCGGTGCTTGAGATGAAGGGCCAAGCGGAGCGGTGCTTGAGATGAAGGGCCAAGCGGAGCGGTGCAGAGACGGCGGTGCCCAGCGGAGCGGTGCAGAGACGGCGGTGCCCAGCGGAGCGGTGCTTGAGATGAAGGCCCCAGCGGAGCGGTGCTTGAGATGAAGGGCCCAGCGGAGCGGTGCTTGAGATGAAGGGCCAAGCGGAGCGGTGCAGAGACGGCGGTGCCCTGTTCAGCGGTGCCTGTCTTGAAGGGCCCTGTTCAGCGGTTCTTGACACAGCGGTGCCCTGTTCAGCGGTGCCTGTCTTGAAGGGCCCTGTTCAGCGGTTCTTGACATGGCGGTGCCCTGTTCAGCGGTGCCTGTCTTGAAGGGCCCTGTTCAGCGGTGCTTGACACGGCGGTGCCCTGTTCAGCGGTGCCTGCCTTGAAGGGCCCTGTTCAGCGGTTCTTGACACGGCGGTGCCCTGTTCAGCGGTGCCTGTCTTGAAGGGCCCTGTTCAGCGGTGCTTGGCATGGCGGTGCCCTGTTCAGCGGTGCCTGTCTTGAAGGGCCCTGTTCATCGGTTCTTGACACGCGGTGCCCTGTTCAGCGGTGCCTGTCTTGAAGGGCCTTGTTCAGCGGTGCTTGACACGGCGGTACCCTGTTCAGCGGTGCCTGTCTTGAAGGGCCCTGTTCAGCGGTTCTTGACACGGCGGTGCCCTGTTCAGCGCTGCCTGTCTTGAAGGGCCCTGTTCAGCGGTGCTTGACACGGCGGTGCCCTGTTCAGCAGTGCCTGTCTTGAAGGGTCCTGTTCAGCGGTTCTTGACACGGCGGTGCCCTGTTCAGCGGTGCATCACATGTGTCTCCAGGGCACCAGATCCGGCCAATAGATGGTGTTCACTCGCCATCCGACTTCTCGCTTGCTGGGCCCTCCTGTGCTGGTGGCCCGTGCCCCTGGGTGTCCTCCCTCACCCCCGGAATGGGTCTGGTGGGGCCCTCCTGGGCAGCTCGCCTGCTGCCGGACTTGTCGGCCGTGCTGCCCTTGCCACCCTTGCCTGATCCTCTGTGGCCCTTGCCTCCCTTTGGAGATGTGCCAGGTGGCACCCCACTCCCTGACGGTGCCAGGGTGGTGCCTGTGGAGGCTGCCGTCTATGTTTTCTCGCGCCGGCCCTTGGCTTTTTTTGTTTTTTTCCCAGGGGGTGGGCTGGCTGTCCCTTTGCTGCTGGCCGATGTGGCTGCCCTCGAAGGTGGGGGACTCCAATATCCCTGGACTATGGTCCTTGTAGGTCCAGGGGTTGTGGTGGCTGAGGTGCAGATTGGACTTTTATGAGATTGAGGGGGTGGATCAGGTGATGGAAAGAGGTTAATTTTGGAGAGGAAAAACTTTTTGGGAGCAATGGGAAGGGTAGGTGCAGTGGGTATGGGAGTGGAGGAAGAGGATGTGGTTGTAGGAGAGTCAAGTGTGCTGTCTATGGGTGCAGGTGCTTGTGACGGAGGCTGTTGTGAGGTGGATGGCTGTTGGGTGGGTGGCTGCCTGCGTTTGTGTGGTTTGGAAGAGGGGGTGACAGACACACTGGGAGAGGACACAGGGGACGTGTAAATGGCAGTGGGGGTGGTGACTGCACGTGTGCGGAGTGTTCTGGTGGGTGTGCTGGTGATGGTCGTAGTGGCTGATGAAGTGGTGCATGCAAGTGTGAGTTGGGACGTCACAGGGAGGGAGGAGGGAGACAAGGAGGAGGGGGACACAGAGGAGGCAGTGGCTGTTGGCATGTCTGCATGTGGATGTTGCTTGTGTGAATGCTTCTGTGATGTGTGGTGCTTATGTTTGGATGAGCTGACCTTGGGTGTTGAAGTGTGTGCAGGCTGGTCTGCAGGTGTGTCTGGGATAGGCAGAGGAACAGGGCAGTGGGACTGGGTGGAGGGAGTTGGAGGAGGAAGGCAGGAGACAGGGACAATGGCTGCCGTCAGTGCTGAGGCCAGAACGTTGAACGATCGCTGATGGGCAGCCTGACCCGAATGAATGCCCTCCAGGTATGCATTGCTCCGTTGCACCTCCCTTTCCACCCCCTGGATGGCATTCAAAAGGGTAGACTGCCCAACAATGAGCGTCCGGAGGAGGTCGATGACCTCCTCACTGAGGGCAGCAGGGGTAACTGGGGCAGGGCCTGAGGTGCCTGGGGCGAAGGAAATGCCCGCCTTGGTGTGCGAGGGGGCACGGGGCGAACGCTGAGGGGCTGCTGGGAGGGCGGAGCTGGTGCGCTGGGTGGCGGCTGTACCTGTAGTTGCGGTGGGCACGGATGTTGCCGCCACCACAAGGGAGCTCCCTTCCGAGGACGTGTCGGTGTTGCTGATGTCTCCACGTGTCCCCGTTGTGGAGCCCCCCTCGCCCTCCGTCTCACTGGTCAAATCAGAGTCTGTTGCATGGCCCTCCGGGGCCATGTGAGATGCAGCTCCCTCGTGCTCCAATGCCACTTCTCCTCCGCCAGATGATGCTAATGCACACATGAACAGGAAGAGCAGACAAAAAAAGGGGGAGGGAGAATAAAGACATGTTGAGTGCATGCATTGGCAACACAGTTGGCGGAGAGGACAGACAAAGAAGCCCCCTGCACTACGCCGCGCACTTGGGGTACACTACTCAATCAGTGGGACATGGCCTACAAGCCTATGGACGACAACTGCACACATAGGTGACACAGGGCCATGGATAGCTGTACCTGGCACCCTACAGAGGTGGGGGGCGGGGGCACAGGGCCATGCCTTACGGAGGGGCCTAGCCTACAGAATTCGCCCTGGCCTAGGGATACCCACAGCCCTCCTCCCCCACCCAGACACCTCCACTGCGCGCATAGTCAGCAGAATGAGAGTGTACTCACCCCCTTGTGTCTGCTGTGATGTCCTCACGCGCCCATCCAAATCTGGGTAGGCCACCGCCAGGATCCGAGACATCAGGGGGGTCAATTGACGCGTGGCACCCCTCCTACGTTGGGAGGCCATCCCCAGCAGAGCCTCCGCGGTCTTTCTGCTCCCGCGGCGGATGTCCTCCCACCTCTTGCGGCTGTGGGTGCCCCGTCTGTTGTGGACCCCCAGGGTCCAGACGTCCTTGGCGATGGCACGGCAAATGTCGACTTTCTGATGGGCGCTGACCTATGTGACACGTACAGGGAGAGAAAATACAATATCAGAATTTTCTGCATGCTCGATGTGAGTGTCCCCCTATCCCCACACTTACCATGTGGCACATGCTCTCATCTGTCGTTTGATGCATGACTCATACGCTCCCCTCCGCACCATCGTTCATTCACCCGACTCAACCCAGGCATTGGCCACAAAGCATGGTCCCAGTGTACTTACCTGTTGGTCTGGAGGACCATAGAGTAGCGCATACTGGGGGAGGACCCCATCAACAAGTTTCTCCAATTCCTCAGATGTGAAGACAGGGGCCCTTTCCCCAGTCGCAGCAGCCATTGTCTCTTCCAGACCGAGGTCACAGCAGCACTTGCAGTATAGGTCCTCTCCTGTGGATGATCAGGTCTCGAGTGATTAAGCAGATAGAAAATGGCGGTCACGCCTGCGGCGGTGCGTACCGCGACCGCCGGCGCACATCGTCATTGGCTTCTGAGACCCATAGGGTTCAATGTTAACCAATGCTGCTTTGCGCCGCGGTCTTTGACCGCCTACCGCCTACCGCCACGGTGTGCCACGCCAGCGCATTGACGTCACATCCCATTGTCACACTTCACAGGTCAGGCAGCCGCCATTTCAAGGGCCCACATGGCTTAATTTCTCCTGCGTCACCCAGGCCTAGGCGTTGCATTGCCACTCATACAAGCCATTCAATGCATAGCGAATCGTGTTCTGTGCAAGCTGTGGTTACGTACCTGTGGGTTGCTTGACTCTGTCCTCCATGTTGTCCTTCCTAGGCACCGTCCGCTGGGACTTGCGAGGAGATGGAGGAATGTTCCTGTGTACAGACCGCTGGTGGACCTGTCGACAATGGAAGAAAGACATGTCATACTGACATACAGACTTGACCGAGCCACTATACAGGAACTGTGTGCCCAGCTGGAGCCAGACCTGATGTCCCCCATTCGCCAACCCACAGGGATTCCCCCTCTGGTGCAGGTTCTGTCAGTACTCCATTTTTTGGCAAGTGGATCATTCCAAACAACAGTGGCCATATCATCAGGGATGTCTCAGCCTATGTTTTCTAAGGTTTTGTCCAGAGTGTTGTCTGCCCTGATGAAATACATGCGGAGCTACATTGTTTTCCCTGAGGTGGGCGATTTGGCTACAGTGAAGGGTGATTTCTATGCCCTTGGCCATATCCCCAACATCATTGGTGCCATTGATGGGACCCATGTGGCTTTGGTTCCCTCCAGTGAAAGTGAGCAGGTGTACAGGAACAGAAAAAGTTATCATTCGATGAATGTCCAGGTGGTCTGTTTGGCTGACCAGTACATCTCCCATGTAAATGCCAAGTTCCCTGGGTCAGTGCATGACGCGTACATCATGCGAAATAGCAGCATCCCTTATGTGATTGAACAGCTACAGAGACACCGTGTGTGGCTAATTGGTGATTCTGGTTACCCCAACCTGTCGTGGCTACTGACCCCAGTGAGGAATCCCAGGACAAGGGCAGAGGAACGGTACAATGAGGCCCATGGGCGTACTAGGAGGGTGATCGAGCGGACCTTCGGCCTCCTGAAGGCCAGGTTTAGGTGCCTGCATATGACAGGTGGATCCCTAATATATTCACCAAAGAAGGTGTGCCATATCATCGTGGCCTGCTGTATGCTTCACAACCTGGCTTTGCAACGCCAGGTGCCTTTCCTGCAGGAGGATGGTCCAGATGGTGGTGTTGTAGCAGCTGTGGAGCCTGTGGAGAGTGAAGAGGAGGAAAACGACGGGGACGACACAGACAACAGGGACACAGTGATACAACAGTATTTTCAGTAGCACACAGGTACGAATCAACCCCGCCATTTTACATTTACTTAAAGTCTCCTGCCTCTCTACCGTATGTGTTTCCCCCCAGTTCCTGTTAACTGAGTTGTGACTTTCCCTTCCGTTTTCAGAGCTGTGGGCCCCACTGCGTGACCTCTGCTTTGTTTGCCCATGGACTACAGCTGTGTGACAGTGGTATGTTGTCATCACAATGTAACTGAACAATTTGGCACCGTTATGTCTAATACATTCAAGCAGACTCCAGATTTTTTAAGTGCAATAAGTGATTTTATTAAAGTGCTAAATTTAGGGACATGATTGTAAAACGGTGATGGGTGATGGTGGAGTAATGTCCATGGCAGAGTCCAGTTTTCAGTCTCACAGGTGCATTGTCCATATGCCTGTGGAAGGATGGAGCAGGGGCAGTTTAAGTTTGGACAGGGTGACAATGTGGGACAGTGGGATGACATCAGGGGGTATCGTTTGCTGGCGGGGGTCTTGGCATCCTACTCTGTCTTCTTCTGAGATCTCAGGTACCGCTTGCGGGGTGGTTCTTCTTCTGCAGGAGGTGGGGTTCTGGTGGCCTGTCGTTGTGTGGGGGCCTCCTGTCCACTAGCGCCAGCGGAGGTGGTAGCCTGGTCTGGGTCCATGCTAGTGACAGGGGCCCTTTGTGGTGCCACATGGTCCCGCAATGTGGTGACTATCTGGTTAAGAGCCACGACGATGGTCCCCATTGCGGAACTAATGTTTCTCAGTTCCTCTCTGAACCCCATGTACTGTTCCTCCTGCAGTACCTGGATCTCCTGGAACCTGGCCAGTACCGTAGCCATCGTCTCCTGGGAGCGGTGATATGCTCCCATGATGGAGGAGAGGGCCTCTTGGAGAGTCGGTTCCCTGGGCCTGTCCCCCCCCTGTCGCACAGCAGCCCTCCCAGTTCCCCTGTTTCCCTGGGCCTCTGTCCCCTGGACCGTGTGCCCACTACCACTGCCCCCAGGTCCCTGTTGTTGTTGGGGTGGTGGGTCAACCTGGGTGCCCTGTAGTGGTGGACACACCGCTGATTGACGTGTCCTGGAGACAGAGGCATGGGCCCGCTGGGTGGGAGCTGTGCTGGTGTTCCCAGAGGGGGTTGGGTCTGCTGTAGCCTGTGGCTGTCTTTGGGGAACCGACTGTCCCGAGGTCCCCGATGGGCCGGGCTGGTCATCTGGGTCCAGGGAGACAGAGCTGCTGTCATCACTGGGGGCCTCTTCTGGGGGTGGGATGGACATCTCTGGACCCTCCTGGGCGGTGTGGTGGCGTTCGGGTCCTGCAGGGGTATAAGAGTATGGTTATTGCTTCTGTGTGTGCCATTTCGTGTAATGGCTGGGTGGCCGTGTACCCCAGTGCTGGCATTCCCTTGTGGGGGCTTTTGTGACGGTGGCTTGTGGGGGAGATGGGTATGTGCAGTGGGCATGCTTTGGTGATGGGTGTCCATGCTTTGGGGATGCATGCAGGGCTAGGTTTTGGGATGGGTGGGTTGTGATGGTGAGCCATTTGCAAGGAGTTGGTGTGATGGGGGTGGGGGTGAGGGTGGGGGTATGATTTGGCATGCAGGTGGGGTGGGGGGAATGAAGTAGTGAAGATTTGACTTACCAGAGTCCATTCCTCCGCCTACTCCTGCGAGGCCCTCAGGATGCAGGATGTGCAAGACTTCCTCCTCCCATGCTGTGAATTCTGGGGGAGTAGGTGGGGGTCAGCCGCCAGTCTTCTGCACCGCGATGTTGTGCCTTGATACCATGGAACGCACCTTCCCCCGTAGGTCGTTCCACCGCGCTTCCTGATGTCGTCCCGATTTCGTGGATGCTGTCCCACAGCGTTGACCCTGTCCACTATTCTTTGCCATAGCTCCATCTTCCTGGCAATGGTGGTGTGCTGCACCTGTGTCCCGAAGAGCTGGGGCTCTACCCAAACTATTTCCTCCACCATGACCCTGAGTTCTGCGTCAGAGAACCTAGGGTGTCTTTGGGGTGCCATGGGGTGGTGTGGATGAGGTGAGGGGTGGTGTATGTATTGTAGAGTGTGGTGAGTGTGGTGGTGTATGGTGTTTTGTTCGTGGATATTGTGTGGGTGATGTTGTGATTTGCCTCTGTGTGATGGTGTACTCTATTCTGTGCTGTCTCTCTCTGTCCTTCAGTCGCAATTGTGGTCGTAAGGGTTTGTGGGTGATGTGGGTGTGTGTTTTATATTTAATTGGGTGTGTGGGAGTGGTGTGTGTATGTGTCTCAGGTGTGTGTATTTTGAATTGTCCAATGTGGCTCTGTTTTGTAGAGGTGTGTGTATTTTGAGCGCGGCGGTGTGTACCGCCAATGGAATACCGCGGTTGAAAGACCGCTGCGGGGACTTGTGGGTCGGAATGGCATGGGCGTATTTCTGTTGGCATGACGGTGGAGGTTTGGTCATCGCCAGTTTTTCACTGGCCGTTGCTGTGGTGGAATTTTGTTGATGTCGGGTTTTTGGCGGTTTGCCAGTTGCGGGTCAGAATGACCATGGCGGTTTACCGCGACCGCAGCGGTGTTATGGCGGTCTTCTGACTGGCGGTAAGCGCCTTTTACCGCCGAGGTCAGAATGACCCCCTATGTCTAATCTGACTTTGGGGGGTATTTCTTGAGAAGCATATAGGCCTTTTATCTAAGAGTCCATCCCTGTGCATCTCACAGTTAGCTCCCTTGTCCAAAATTTTATCGCATTTGTTAGAGACGCCCGCTACAGGAGGTACACTATCACCCCGTGAGTAATCTGGGTTACCATTTCAGCCCTTTGACCCCTACACCTCTTTGTCATGAATGTCTCAGGTATTAAGATTGGCTTTTCCAAGGAGTTAGGGTCAGATTTTAATGATGACTTCCTTATGTCCCCGATTACCGCGGATATACCATCCAACTTCTCGTATATCATATGGGTAAAGGATGTAAGGTGCTCTCTAAGACTCAGAATTTCAGCTCTTATCTGTACTAACTGTGAATCAACAGGATGTTCCTTCTGAGTGGTTGAAAATGGTATTGACTCCTCAATTCCCCTAGGCGTAGTTCTCTCTGATTCAGATGGCGCCAATAGGGCAAGGGGTAAGAAGCGGTTATTGCAATTTATAAGGGGGGACACACCATTTTGCCGTCTAAGCGGGCTTGGTTTGGGGCTCTCTGTTAGATTATTTGAATTTTCTGTCTTGTTAGATTCTAAATTAGAGCCCTGAGATATAGGTATCTGTAATTCTCTATTCACAGGGGGGAAAAAGGATTTTATGTCATTAGAAGTGGCAAAAGCATCTTTTCTACGGGGTTTTGAGGGCTTAGTGGCTAGCAAACTCTCCACTTCCTCTATAAGATCATTAATTTGAGTAAGTGTGCAATTTTCGGCCGCATGACGAGGTACTTTCTTTGCCCCTCCCTGCTCGATGGGATTGCTGGTAGCTCTCCTTTTCCCCATCCTGGTAAGTTGTTATCCTCAGGCAGGTTGTTACAGAAGGAAAAAGGGGAGAATGTAGGTACCTCAACAAATATGTTTCAAAAGCCAACCAGCCCTAGCTGTAATAGTGAAACGGTGGTGATTTTAGTTTTACTTTCTTTAGTACTAAAAGTCAGATCCAATCACAGGTGGTAAAGGAGGTTAAAAAAACGAAACGCCAACACAGTACCTTCAGGCAGCCATGCACTTATGAGCTGCCTAATCCAGAAGTCTTTGGAGCGATGTCAGGGGGGTGGCCCTGCCCTGCCTCTTCCTGGCAATGACGGGCAAGGACGGGCCTGCCCTTGGCCCGGGCTTCGCCCGGGCGCGTCCCGCGACGGCGGGAGTGCAAGATAAATTTAAAGGGCTCCTGCCCCTGTGTTCAGCTCCCGGCACCACCAGCGCGCTTCCTGCGACGGCGGGAGCGCGAGATAAATTTAAAGGGCTCCTGCCCCTGTGTTCAGCTCCCGGCACCACCAGCGCGCGTCCCGCGACGGCGGGAGCGCGAGATAAATTTAAAGGGCTCCTGCCCCTGTGTTCAGCTCCCGGCACCACCAGCGCGCTTCCCGCGACGGCGGGAGCGCGAGATAAATTTAAAGGGCTCCTGCCCCTGTGTTCAGCTCCCGGCACCACCAGCGCGCTTCCCGCGACGGCGGGAGCGCGAGATAAATTTAAAGGGCTCCTGCCCCTGTGTTCGAGATAAATTTAAAGGGCTCCTGCCCTTTAAATTTATCTCGCGCTCCCGCCGTCGCGGGATGCGCGCTGGTGGTGCCGGGAGCGCGAGATAAATTTAAAGGGCTCCTACCCCTGTGTTCAGCTCCCGGCACCACCAGCGCACTTCCCACGACGGCGGGAGCACAAGATAAATTTAAAGGGCTCCTGCCCCTGTGTTCAGCTCCCGGCACCACCAGCGCGCGTCCCGCGACGGCAGGAGCGCGAGGTAAATTTAAAGGGCTACTGCCCCTGTGTTCAGCTCCCGGCACCACCAGCGCGCTTCCCGCAACAGCGGGAGCGCGAGATAAATTTAAAGGGCAGAGTTGTAGTGGGTGGAATGTAATTTGGGGTGGGTATAGGTGGTGAGGGAGCATGCAGGACAAGACAATTGTGTGACATGACTATTGTTGATACTTTCCAGACTCCACTCCCCCAAGTATTCCTCAGGCCCTCAGGATGCAGTATGTCCAAGACCTTCTCTTCCCAAGATGCGAAAGTAGGGGGACGAAGTCTTTTGTACTGCGAGCTGGTGACTTGATGCCATTGAAGGTACCTAACCCCTGAGGTTGCTCCACCTCTTCCTGATGTCCTCCCTTGTGCATGGATAACTGCCCATAGAATTGACCCTGTCGACCTTTCTTTGCCACAACTCAATTTTCCCGCAATAGATGTTTGTTGTACCTGTGCTCCAAACAGGTGTGGCTCTACCCTGACAATTTCTTCACCATGACCTTCAACTACTCACCAGTGAACGTGGGTGTTTTTGTGGGGACATGGTAGTGGTTGTGTAGACGATGTCATTGTGCTCAAAATAAAAGGGTGCAGAGCTAGGTAAATAGTGGGTGACGGGTGTTGTGGATTGTGCGTGGTACTAATATGTGTGTTTTGTATGTTGTGCAGGTGTGTGATGTGTGCGTCATGAAATGTAAATTGGTGCCTATCCTTGCTAATTTTGACTCTCTGGGGTGTTGGGTTTCTTCGGCTGTTTGTGTCTTTTTGATTTCAAAGGATTGTGGGTTGTTTAGGGGTGTGTTATATAGTGCAGTGAGTAGGTGTGTCGGGTCTGTGGATGTGTATCAGGTGTGGGGTATTCAAACTATCCAATGCGATGTGGTGCTCTGGCAGAAGGCACTGCCAATGGTTTTCCGCCATGTAACAACTGCTGTCGTGATTTGTGGATCGTAATATGATGGGAAGATTTTTGTGGGGCTGGCGGTGCCTTTGGTGGAACTGCCTCTTTTCCATCTTCCACTGTCCTAGCGGTTTCAGGAATTTGGCTGTTTTTTGGCCGTCTACAAAGTGTGACTCTTAATACAGCGGTCGGATCACTGCCAACATGGCAGTCTTTTGGCAGCCACACCATGGCAGTCTTGCCAAAAGACTGCGAAACTCGTAATGAGAGTGTAATGACGTGGTCTAGAACGCCTGTGTGTCATGTGGAATCCTTTGACATAGTAGGGTGATGTCTTGGGATTCCATGTGAGGCTAACGGACAGCTGCTCACGTCGGGACTCTGTGCCCCTTTTCTTTGATTGTACCTATTTTCCCACAACACTTTGGCAACTCAATAAACCTTCTTTTATGGAGAAAGAACTATAATCGACTGCGCGTCTTAACAGAGGCCCTTAGTATCAGTTCTGGATTGAGGTCTGTAAATACAAAGCTTTCCTACATGTTGAAAATCTAAAGCAAACTTCCCTTTTGTTTGAGCCTCCCTAAATGCATAGTAATTAGTAAATGTCCTCTTCACTAACCCTTTCTTTATTTTCTCTTTCAATGCTTTTCTGTTATCATCGGTTTGACCTAGAAAAGATTTTTCTACTGGCAAAAGCAAGCATGTCTAATTGTTGCAGTGAGCGTAAGCAGTACCAAATGTTAGTGTGGGCTCCAAAAACCTCCTACAATGTAAATATTTATTTCTTTAGCTATGTTACTCAAGTGATGATTAATCAGAACAAAAAAAACACTAGATCAAAATTAGAAAAGAAGTATTGTATGTACAATTGGTTATAAAGCCTTGTTAGTAAAAGACTGTAACTAATTCCATATGTTAGTGGTAAGCTATGGTAAGTAATTCCTTCCTGCACTCACGAAGGAATTTGAGTTCAAACATAACATTCTCTCACATTCATCGTCTCAACATATTCATACAGCAAGCAATAGAAAATAGTAGAAAAAAGATCTCCTTGTGAGTTATCTAAGTGTAAATATTTCTCATCCCTATTAAACTTTTCTACCTTCGAAAGTGTAGTAGTCTCTGAAGAAGGTGTTTAATTTGTTTCAGCCTTGCTAGAAACACTCATACTCACAAGCAATAACAAACTTACTTTTACACCTACAATTGCTAATCCAACACACATCCACTTGCAACACCTATTGTTTTTAATGTGATTGTAATTGTTTTCCATGGCCTGCAAAGAATCAGAAAGTAGAAGAAAAAAAAAAAACATATTTAACTATTCAGCCAAAATCAAAAAACAAAATAATCTTCCATCTTCTTTGCAATTATTTACAGTAGCTTTCAGACTTACCTCCAGAACTTTGTCAAATTTGGCTTAGCAACTTGTCACAAATCAAGGTTTCAAAGTCTATTTCAGTAAATCATGTTCTATTGGATAGTAATTATAACGTGTAAGAAGTAATGTCTCTCTTGTTCAGTTTGCAATGTAGTTCCAAATTGCTGTTCAAAAGCAACTTCAAGTTCCAAAATATTGAACTGGAAATTCATGATCAAAACAAAAAGACAAAAATTCACATTGCCACTCATCTGTTGTAAAATACTCCCATTCGGGACCTGAGTATCTTCGACTTGCAACTCTTTTTTTTTTTTATCTCCGATTTGCACTTATTTCTCCTTCAGTCAGATCTTTATCTGTATCTGCTCTTGCTGTTGTGTCTGGCTCTTAATTTACTGTTTACAATACATCTGAAACCTTTTAATTTGTCTTTAGTTTGGACCACTTGTCTTCTTTCACAACTTTACAAACAACTTAGACAGAGTTGTTTCCAAAACTGGAGTTACAACTCTTCTTGATTTGGCAGGATTTTGACTTTGTCTTGATCATCCTGCAACATCAGCCAATACAGGAGGAGTTAAATCTGCATAATTTTGAATCATCTCAGCTCCCTCCTCAGCTGATTTAGGAAACATGATTTGTTTCAACTGATTTTCCCAATCCCAATTTTCCCAATCATCTGCTTCTGGGAGAGTCCTCCTCTGACCTGACTTTCCTGCTATGTTTGCTGATGCTTGAGCAACTTCAGAAACTTCTATTTCATCTCTCAGAGGTGTTCCTGGATCTTCACTAGTTTGCACAGTCTCTGTTTCTGTCCCCACAGTCTCTCTTCTTGCTCCTTGAGACTGTATAGTAGTTGATGGTGCTCTCAACAACTCCTTTTCATCATCCAAAAGATAGGGCACTTTTCAAGTGTGGCTGGCATGAATCCAGTCTGGGATCCCAGGACACTTCACATCAGTCATCGCAACAAACACGACCTGGTAGGGCCACATCCACCTAAGTTCCAGACAAGTTTTTCTCACGTGCTATTGACGACCACCCAATCACCAGCTCACAAACTATGACACGGGTCTTGGGATGGCAGCACGGCTATAGCTTCCACCTTGTGAGGGAAAGAGCAAACAACATCAGCCAGACTCTTGCAGTAATCCAGCACCATATAATTTGTCATATTCACAAGAGCATTTCCAGGAACAGCTGGCAATCTCATTGCTTTGCCCATGAGAATTTCATGGGAGAAAGCTGTGCAGTCTTTCTGTCAGGTGTGTTTCTCATGCTCATCAGAACCAAAGGCAACGCATCTGGTCACTTCGGATTTGTAGATGCACACATTTTTGCAAGTTGTGCCTTCAGAGTACTATTCATTTGCTCTACTGATCCAGAAGTTTGAGGACGATAGCTACAGTGCAACTTCCGCTCAATGTTTAAGGCTGAACATAGTAATTTTACCACCTCGTTATTAAAGTGACTTCTTCTGTCTGATTCTAAAAAGGCCAGAAACCTTAAGCGAGGAATTAACTCCCTAAGTAAAAGCTTTGCTACTGTGAGACTATCATTTCTACGTGTGCGGTAAGCTTTATTCCAATGACTAAAAATACAGCTAATCACCAACACGTATCTTAGACCGCTGCACACAGGCATCTCAATAAAATCCATTTGCATCCTGTTGAATGGACCTCCTGCTCTTCCAATAGGACTCAAATTAAAAAATGTTCTTTTCCCCACAGTCATTTGTTGACATGTAGCACATCTGTGACAAATTGCTTTAGCAACCTGTCTAAACTTGGAATTGAACCAGGAATGCTTAAATGTGCAAATTATTGCATCTCTGCCAATGTGTGTTTGACCATGATAGTATCTTGCCATTTGTGTCAGTAGGCAGTTTGGTAACACCACCTGCCCTTCATTTGAAACCCATATTTCTTCAACATCCCTCTGAAACCGTTTCAATTTTATCCAACTTTTCATTTAATCTTCAGAAACATTTTCTTGCAAATTTTAGATTTCCTCCCATGTATCAATCACTGTTAATGCATAACTTGGGTTTACTTTATCATCATTTAGGGGGTCATTCTGACCCCCGCCGGCGGCGGATGCCGCTGACCTGGCGGGAACCGCCAGAAGACCGTACCGCGGTCAAAAGACCGCGGCGGTCATTCTGAGTTTCCCGCTGGGCTGGCGGGCGACCGTCAGAAGGCCGCCCGCCCGCCCAGCGGGAAACCCCCTTCCACGAGGATGCCGGCTCCGAATGGAGCCGGCGGAGTGGAAGGGGTGCGACGGGTGCAGTTGCACCCGTCGCGATTTTCAGTGTCTGGCACGCAGACACTGAAAATCTATGTGGGGCCCTGTTAGGGGGCCCCTGCACTGCCCATGCCAGTGGCATGGGCACTGCAGGGGCCCCCAGGGGCCCCATGACACCCGTTCCCGCCAACCAGGTTCTGGCGGTGAAAACCGCCAGAACCAGGCTGGCGGGAAGGGGGTCGGAATCCCCATGGCGGCGCTGCTTGCAGCGCCGCCGTGGAGGATTCCCTGGGGCAGCGGGAAGCCTGTGGGAAACCGCCGGCTTCCCTTTTCTGACCGCGGCTTTACCGCCGCGGTCAGAATGCCCCCGGAAGCACCGCCAGCCTGTTGGCGGTGCTTCCGCGGTCGTTGGCCCTGGCGGTCCATGACCGCCAGGGTCAGAATGACCCCCTTAGTTCTTTCCATTCCTCATGAAAAGAGGTGCAGTTCAATGAGCAAAATCGTGTGACTTAATCTGCATAAGCATTTCCCATTGAAACTAAATCATTTGATTTCTTTTGTGCATTGCATTAAACCACAGCAATTCTCTCAGGTAATTGTAAGGCTTGTAACAAATCATTAATTCAGTCACCATTTCTAATTGGTCATAAAACCTCTCTGCGACCACAAGTGCCCAAAAATGTGCACTACACCAAATCGATATTGTCTGTGAAAATTGAAACTTTAAGCTGTGCAGAAATACAGCATGCTCTAGTAAGAGCCGCTAATTAAGCCACTTGTGTAGAAAATAATCTTTAAAGCCATGAAGCTTTGAATATACAAGACATTGTGCACACAGCATATCCAGATTTCAAAGTTCCCACATTATCTCTTAGACAGGAGCCAACAACAAAAAAGATTTAATCATTTTCCTCTAACGGGGTATCCCGAATATCAGGTCTGGGTTTCGTGCACAATTCAGTAACCTCCAGACAATCATGTACAACTTCTTTCAGTTTCTCAATTTCAACATTGTCTACTGGGAGCAAGGTTGCTGGGTTAAGCACTGTACACCTCTTCAGGGTAAAATCTGGAGAGCCTAAAAAAACAGCTCATAATTTGTGAGCCGTGCATTTGTCAAATATTGTTTCTTTGTTTGGATGAGCAAAACCTCAACACAATGTGGGACAAGGACAGTTAAAGGATGTCCCATCTCAATGCTCTCACACTGAGTGAGTGACAAACCAACAGCATCCGCAGTCCGCAAACAGCCAGGTAAAGCTGCTGTGACTAGCACAAAAGTAGCAGAAAAATATGATTTACACCACCATCTACCTGTACAAGAACAGAAAGGGCACAGAAATCACATTCATGACAAAACAACATAAATTGTTTTGTGTAGTCAGGCAATCCCAAAGCTGGTGCTTTGCACAAACTCTCTCTCAGCTCAGTAAAAGCTTTCATACAAGCTTCATCAAAAGGCACTGGGTCATTTATCTATTTGTGGGTCAGTTCCTGCAATGGCTTATAATGAGGCACATCGGAGGACACGCACCATTGTTGAGCGGGACTTTGGCATCCTGAAGTCCAGATTCAGGTGCCTGGACATCACTGGAGGCTGCCTCCTATATTCCCCAGAATTGGTCTGCAAAATAATTCTGACCTGTGCCATCCTGCACAACATTTGTGTGAGGAGGAACATACCCCTCTACGAACCAGAACCACAAATGCCTGACGAGGGGGAGGAGGAGGATGCTGATTGGGAACATGAGGGGGACCAGCCCAACACAGCTGCAGGAATGCGGCGCAGACAACAGATTGTACAGAACTTCTTTGAGCTCTGATCACCATCACCACTTTGTCATCATATGTAATTAAACACCTTACTTCATCACTAAATCATGCTCTGGGGAATTATTGATGCATCACATGATCTGTAGGAATCCGAATCAGGGTATTACCTCATGGAGCATTGCAGGAATACAAATTTGCATACTCCAGATGCCACTTCACATTTGAGGGGTATGGATGTACAGCAAACTTCATACACAGCTTAAATGACATACATCCTGTCCACATCACATTTGAACGGCAAAATCATAGGTACACAGCTATGAGACACTTCCTTGTTGCCAACATGGTCCATTGCAGCATATGACACACAACTAAGACACCATCAATCCTAAGGTAGAAAAGTGCATCATACAAGAGGCAGTGGATGTGCAATAGCATTGCCAACAGGAATGTATGACCAGACCCTTGACAGCAGTAAGTGTGACATCAGCTATCTCTGCAAGGAGCATGTGTGACAACAAGTGCATCAAACATGGAAATGGTTAGCACAAGTGCCCGAGGTATGCCAAGCATTGCTCACAACACATGCCCTGCGCAGACCATCCCAGGTAATAACTCCGGCCACTGCCATGTATTAAGTCCCTGACCACTCTTTTCTAGGGTGCACTGCAAATGGACTATCTGGACTCTGAAAATCATCATCTACACTCACCCAGACTCCCATTCTCACTCCTGTGTGCTTACCTCTTCAGTATGGCATAGTATAATTAGAGCACATAAGTCTGCATGGACTTCAGGTCTGAGAATGCACTGCCTGGTAGTCGGTAAAACCTGTAATCTGCTGTCCATTGCTTCCCATGTGAAAGGTCCAGTTTGTCCTTTGAACTGGATGATGAACTCCAGGACTTCCGAGAGAATGAAGCTACACACATCTGTGAGCACTCTCATGTAGCCCAGCCATTAGACACTGCCATGCCCATGTTGATGCCTGGAACTGCTCAGAGGCTGCCATTTCCTGAATCTCCTTGTTGTGTATTGCCGTACAAATCATTTGTGTACCAGAGTCCTTGGGGGATTGCGGACAGTGCAGAGTTGTACAAACTGATCTCAGTACCCACAGTGTTGCTCCTGCTTGTCCCAGTCAGACTCTGCTCACTGTGTATTTGCCTTCTCCATGTTCCTACCTGACAGAGCCTGCATCCTGTTAGCCAGACTGCTCCCAGTCTTTGCGTGAACCAGAGACGTTTCCTGTGGGTACATTTGCCTCATAGTTGCATTCCATGCCCGCTGTTTCATCTTGGGGCATTGGGTCTGGTAGGTCTGCAATGATCCCACAAATGTATAGTACAGTTAAATTTGTTAGCTAATTGGATCATGTTCTGGTACATGTATTCAAATGGGCTAATCCTGCCCCCATCCCTTGTCTGGTTTAGCATGTCTTCATGAGTGCCAAACAGTGACAGTGTGCAATGGCTGTATGCATGGATTTGGTTCTGTGCCTCCAGCCCAACAAACAAGGAATGCCAATGTGTATGTAAGGACAAAACATGTTTGTGCCGTGCGATCCAGACACAGATTCACTTCTGCCGCAACCTTTTGATGGCGCATGCGTGGTGACTAGCTGTGAGATCAATCAGCACAGAGGCATTGATGTTCCCTGGTGCAGTGGGAATATCAGAGGCCAACCTGTGTACAAATGTAGGGATGGAATCTGCATGATACGCCATTACTGATCACTAACATATCTGAGCACACCAAGGTTTCCCTTTCCTCAGCCTCATGAAGTTTCTGCTGTGCCATAGCTGGCCTATTCCCATGTATGCTTTCCGCTGATCTTTGGCCTTTGGTCATATCTGCTTTGAAGGAACTATGTTGATTCAAGGTTTGGCTCCACGGGCTCATGACTAGACCTGCACGTAACTGTGACACCATGGAGGCCAATACTGGCACAGGGTACACATGGCCACACCCTTGAACTGGACACCTTTGTGCAATGAACCAGTGCAAATATGGGAACACATGCAGCATGATCTGCTGGTGCTCCACACCCAGAGGACAAACATTGGTCAGTTACATGAGTCAAACTGTGGTGTACATAACAACTATAGGATTGGCTTTGTGACTCTGTGTCACAAACACTGTACCTACATATCATGGTCAAATGCATGACTCATGGTCAGTAGACACACAAGTGACCATGAAGTGGTAGTCAACATTTCATTACTTGTGTGGGCTAACATATCTGACATGGCCATAATGAACCGTCTCCTATCTAACATGTGTAAAGTCAGTCATGGGAACCAATATGTCCATGATATCCAGTAAGTACACACAGCATAGGAGGCAACAGATCTTACAAACACACGTCCTGACTGTGGACCTCATTTAATGCCATCTGATGGTTATACCCATTTGTAACACATACATACCTGCACATTACACCAAGGCCCATATTTATACTTTTTGACGCTAAACTGCGCTAACGCAGTTTAGCGTCAAAAAATTTTGCGCCGTCTTACGCCATTCTGAAGCGCCATGCGGGCGCCGTATTTATGGAATGGCGTTAGACGGCGCAATCAGACCGGCGCTGCCTGGTTTGCGTGGGAAAAAACCACGTAGACCAGACAGCGCCGGCGTAGGGGGAAAATGGCGTATGGGCGTCTTAAAATGGGGCAAGTCAGGTTACGTCGAAAAAATCGTCGTAACCCGACTTGCGCCATTTTTTTTCGACGCCCATCCCCCATCAACATGACTCCTATCATTGTAAAGATAGGAGTCATGCCCCCTTGCCCAATGGCCATGCCCAGGGGACTTCTGTCCCCTGGGCATGGTCATTGGGCATAGTGGCATGTAGGGGGGCACAAATCAGGCCCCCCTATGCCACAAAAAATTAAAAAAAAAATACTTACCTGAACTTACCTTAATGTCCATGGGATGGGTCCCTCCGTCCTTGGGTGTCCTCCTGGGGTGGGCAAGGGTGGCAGGGGGGGTCCCTGGGGGCAGGGGAGGGCACTCTGGGCTCATTTTGAGCCCACTTGTCCCTTAACGCCATGCCTGACCCAGGCGTTAAAAAGCGGCGCAAATGCGCCGTTTTTAGCCACGCCCACTCCCGGGCGTCTCTTTTGCCCGGGAGTATAAATACCACGTAAAGGCCTGGGAGTCATTTTTTAAGACGGGAACGCCTCCCTTGCATATCATTAACGCAAGGAAGGGGTTCACGCTAAAAAATGACGCACATTCCGGGAACTTTGGCGCTAGACGCCTCTAACGCCATAGTATAAATATGGCGTTAGTTGGCGTTAGTTTAGCGTCGAATTTGCGTCGAAAAAAACGACGCAAATTCGGCGCAAACGGAGTATAAATACGGGCCCAAATGTCCAGTATGCCGGTCACACCGAGTCACAACAACAATTTGAACAGAAAATACACACACATAAACACACAGGCCATTAGCAGCGTAGCCTTGCTGTCCTCTGTTGATGCAACACCTGCTCAATTTTAGCAGCTGTTGCGTCACTGAAGAGAGCCCATCCTGCCCAACAATATGAGTATCATGGGCCGCATTAGTAAGGCCTGCCACATGTGCCCAAACAGTAGACCACACACTGCAGGTCAGACCATCATAATCATGTATAGTAATAGGCCACATGCATGTTAAGAAAATAGTAAAATCATTCAAACACAGTGTAAGTCAGAAAATTTAACGCAAACGTGTCAAAAATAGATGCATATGCATAAAATGTTGACGCACATACGTTCAAAAATGACACTCGCACACATTAACCATCAATTGGTCCTTAGAGTGATTTCCACCAACGCACACCAGGCATGCGGTCACCCATTGCTAATCTATTGAACCTTGAATGCGTGAGGATTTTCACGCATATGCGTCAGAATTTATTGACGCGAACCCCGTTAGCGTCATTAAATTTTAACTCAATACAAAAAAAAACGGCCGTGAATGAGACAGGAAGTGATGTAATAGGATTCCTGTTTCCTGAAATGGTACAGTGGGTGTAATTTCACTTTCACTTTGCATTCTCAGATTATTCAAGACTGTGTGGCTGTGTTTTGAGTTGTCTCTGTGTGGAAATTGTGATTTTGTCTCCTGTGTGGCCCCTCTATTGTATTTTTGTCTGTAAGTGTCTCTGGTAATCTGTGTAAGTGTATATCTGTAATTTATTGTATTTGTATTTGTCTTTGTACTGTTGGGAGTTTGTTTGTGGGTAGCATTAGTTGGGGTAGTGTTGGGCTGTCTGAGTTTTATATAAGTTTCCTTTTACAATCCTTCTTTCCCTGTATCTCCCTCTTTCACCTGTCCTTTTATTGTCAGAAATGTTGCATAGGCAACGTCTGGGGAGAATGGGTGAGGAGGAGCTGGGTGGTTGCATTTGGCTAGTGTGCCACTTCCTCCACCTGATGTTAGAGGCTGGTGGCAGGGTGATACAGGGGTATCACACGGAGGCGGTCCAAGGTGCTGCATTACCTGAAGCGTGTCTACAACACCCAGCGCAATGACCACCAGATGAAGCATCACTGGGCTGACCTTGTTGCCAGGGAGCAAGACCTGCTGGACCACCTGGGTGTGATGATTGGTGGACCTGTTGGTGAGTACAATGCAGACTAAGGTGCACATTTAAATGCTCTGTACTGACAGTAGCAGATTTGTTGACATGCAGCATGCAATGTTTGGGGACATGTGTAATGCAAGTAAAACATTTAGCCCCTGATTCATATTTCTTTTTGCACCACATTACCGTCATTGGTTGACGCAATAGTTGCACAAACTTACAAAACACAACTTGATTTTGTCAATTAGTGCTGCAGTGACATCAATTGATGATGGTAATGCGTCTCAAAGTAATGGTTTCTTCATGGTCTGTGAGTGTACCAGGAATGAGATGTGTTTCACATGCCATACCAAGTAATGAATGTAGTCCACAATATTTCAAATACATGTCAGAACTGTATTCATGGACATACTTACAAAGTTCTCCCTGTCCTCGGGTAAAATCCCAGGCAGATACCTCTACTTGGTCTGTGCAGCATTTACATGAGATTTTGATGGCAAAGGAATGCGCAGGGCAAAAAGCGAAATGCTTGCTGCTACTTTCCATAGCTGTAGTGTAAAACATGAATCTAATGCTATACATTGAAGGATAAAATATAAGTACTAGGCCTCTGTTCACTGTTTGTGCGTGTTCAAATTTGCATTCGGCACAATTGCTGGGACAGAGCTGATGCATTTACCATCTGTGTAACTTAATAGCCATGCAATTCTCATGAGTCTATGGGTCATCATGGGATACCTGAAGTTTGTGAATGCATGGTCACAATTTCTTACTTGCATGATGTTGTGCAAGTGACCCCTGCCACTTCCATCATACATATTAAGTGTGGAAAGAGTTGCAGCATATGTACAATGGTAAACTTCACAGTATGTAGGGTATCACAGACATGGGTGTATGCTACGGTCAGCAGGCCAGCATTCCTGACACTGCAGCCATTCCGAAGGGGCATAAAAATATAGACCTCCCTGGACAAGATGGCTGCTGTAGGACATTTGCTAAACCATGTTTCAATTAAGGGACATTGTCAGTTACTTGTATACCCACAGATCACCTAGCTTGGCAGGTGTGAGATGATGGATGTGGCTAACTGTGATTTCAAATTCCTTACTTAGGTACACAGGGCAATGAGTAAACCTTTTCTGGTGCAATGATTACACCTGTGCCGCTGCATTCTGTAACGGATGATACACATAGGCACTGTCAGCATTTAATTCTATGTCATCTAGATGTAGATAATTGGCCAATCAATCAGAGGATTTATGGAGTGCACTACTCACCCATTAGGGTCTCAAGGCGCTGGGGGGGAGCGCTACTGGTCGTAAAGTCATGTCTTGAGGCATTTCCTGAACGTCAAGAGGTCTTGGGTCTGGCGAAGGTGGAGCAGTAGGGAGTTCCAGGTCTTGGCAGCTAGGGGAGAGATGGATCTTCCTCTGGCGGTGGTGCGACGGATGCGGGGGATGGAGGCGAGCGCGAGGCTGGCGGAGCGAAGATTGCGGGTGGGGGTGTGGAAGGTGAGTCTGTCGTTGAGGTAGGCTGGACCTGTGTTGTGAGGGCTTTGTGTGGGTGGATGAGGAGTTTGAAGGTGATCCTCTTTGATACTGGTAGCCAGTGTAGGTCTCTGAGGTGGGGGGAGATGTGGTTGCGGCGTGGAACATTTAGAATGAGGCGGGCAGATGTGTTCTGGATTCTTTGCAGCTTTGTTTGGAGTTTGGTTGTTATTCCTGCATATAGGGCGTTTCCGTAGTCCAATCGGCTGCTGACCAGGGCGTGGGTGACAGTTTTCCTGGTTTCAACGGGAATCCACTTGAAGATTTTGCAGAGCATGCGGAGAGTGTTGTAGCAGGAAGAGGAGATGGCATTGACCTGCTGAGTCATGCTGAGTGTGGAGTCCAAGATGAATCCCAGGTTGCGTGCATGGTTGGTGGGTGAGGGTGCAGATCCTAGGGCGGTGGGCCACCAGGAGTCATTCCAAGCTGAGGGGTTGGTGCCAAAGATGAGGATTTCTGTCTTGTCTGTGTTTAACTTGAGGTGGCTTGATTCCATCCAGCTGGCGATGGCGTGAAGTCCATTGTGGAGGTTGTTCTTTGCACTTGTAGGGTCTTTCATGAGGGAGAGGATGAGCTGAATGTCGTCTGCGTAGGAAACTATGTTGATGTGGTGGGTTCGTGCGATGTTGGCGAGGGGGGCCATGTAAACGTTGAAGAGAGTGGGGCTGAGCGAAGATCCTTGGTGGATGCCACAGATGATTCTGGACGCTTCTACAGGAACGGTGGGAGGCGGACTCTCTGGGTTCTGCCTGTGAGAAATGACGAGATCCAGTCGAGTGCCTTGTTGCAGATTTCAGCGTTGTGGAGGCGTGTGTGGAGAGTGTGATGACATACCGTGTTGAAAGCTGCGGAGAGTTCCAGGAGGATGAGTGCTGCTGTTTCTCCTTCGTCGAGCATGGTCCTGATGTCGTCTGTGGCAGGATGAGTGCGGTCCCGGTGCTGTGGTTTTTGCGGAATCCAGATTGGGAGGTGTCGAGTACAGGAACCGGGATAGTTGGATGTTCATGATTTTTTCGATGACCTTGGCTGGGAAGGGGAGGAGGGAGATCGTCCGGTAGTTCTTGGGGTCGTCTGGGTCTGCCTTTGGTTTCTTCAGCAGGGCGTTGATTTCTGCGTGCTTCCATCTTTCTGGGAAGGTGGCTGTCTCGAAGGAGCTGTTGATGGTGTTGCAGAGGTGGGGGCGATGATGATGTTTGCTTTATTGAAGATATGGTGTGGGCAGGGGTCCAATGGTGATCCGGAGTGGATGGAGGCCATGGTGTTGGCGGTGTCTTCTATGTTGACGGGTTCCAGGTGTGGAGGAAGTGGGTGTTGCTTGCAGCGTTGGGTCCGTGGGTGTTTGTAGTCAGCTTGTGGGTCTGGGGGTTGAAGCTGTTGTGGATTTCTTCTATCTTTCGACAGAAGTGGGTTGCGAGTGAGTTGCAGAACGGCGGTTCATTGGAGCAGGTCCTGGGAGTGAAGAGCTCTTTGATGATGACAAAGAGCTCTTTACTGTTGTGAGCATTGGTGTCAATGCGTTTTTTGTGGGGGTCCTTTTGGTGGTGCGGATCAGTGGGTGATGTTTGCGTAGGGCATCCTTGAAAGCAATGTCGTTGGAGTTGGTAGGGTCAAGGTGACAGTTTTTTTCCATTCTGCGACATAGCCGTTTGGATTCCTGTAGTTCTGGGGTGAACCAGCTGGCCTTGATTCTGTGGGGGGTGTTTTTTTTTTTTTTTGAGTGGTGCGAGGGTGTTGGCGCAGTCTTCTATCCAGCGATGCTGGTTGGTGGTGGCTGTGTTGGGGTCTGGGGTCCCAGGGGGTGGGGCCCGGGCAAGAGTGGAAATCAGTTGATCCGTTGATATTTTGCTCCAGTTGTGTCGGGAGGTTGTGTGCGGTAGTGGTGAGTGACTGGTTTCTGGTAGGAGAAGTGGATGCAGCGGTGGTCTGTCCAGCTGAGTTTGGTGGTGTGGCTGAAGGAGACGTGGTTGCTGGCTGAGAAGATAGGATCGATTGTGTGGCCTGCGGAGTGGGTGGGTGAAGTGACGAGTTGCTTGAGGCCGAAGTTGGCGAGGTTGTCGATTAGGTTGGTGGTGTTGATATCGTTGTTATTTTCTAGGTGGAAGTTCAGGTTGCCGAGGAAGATGTAGTCCATTGAGGCGAGGGCTTGGGAGCTGATGGCGTCGGCGATGTCGTCGCAGAACTGCGGTCTGGGGCCAGGGAGTCTGTAGACCAGTGTTCCTCTGAGTGTGTTGTAGGCGTTGATGTGGATTTTGAAGTGGAAGTGCTCGGCGGATTTGATGGTGTCGTGGGAGTTGGTGGAGACCCTTATGGTGTTTTTGTGGACTATGGCGATTCCTCCTCCAGGTCTGTTGCTGCGGTCTCTTCTGGTGATCTTGTAGTTTTCTGGTATGGCTATGGCTATGTCTGGTTCCGAGGCCGAATTCATCCAGGTTTCGGTGAGGAATGCGACGTCGGGCGAGTATGTTGTCAGTAGGTCCCAGAGTTCAATTGAATGTTTGTGGACGGAGCAGGTGTTAAGCAGGATGCATCTTAGGCGGCTGTCTGTTGTTTTGATTTGGAATTTGGAGGTTAGGTTGCAGGTAAAATTGCAGGCTTTGCAGGAGAAGGGTCCTTTGGTGCGTGTCGGTGTGGACTGGAAGCAGATAGAGGAGCGTCCTGGATTGAGGGCGTGGAGTTCATCGGCAGTGTAATGGTGATTGGTGTTGCGGGGAGCGTGTTGTTGGCCAGGGGGTCTGGCGCTGGGCGCGTTCATGGCGCTGACGGGCGCAGATGGGCTTGCATTTGGCACACCTTTGGCGTGCCAGCGGCGCGTCCGCGCTGCGGCCGGCATAAGAGGGGAGGTGGGAGGGAGTGGCAGCTAGAAGGAGGGAGGGAAACCTCCAAAGGGAGTGCGGGGGGAGGGGCAGCAAGAGTCAGGAGCGAAAAGCTCTGGAGGGACGAGGAGGAGGGAGGGGGGCAGGGCCGCAGGGAAGCAGCAGCGAAATCCTTCAGGGAAGGGAAATTACCCAAAAAATGGCAACACGTACCAGGAGCAGTGGTGAGGAGGATGCGACCTGCCTGCAAGGATACAGGGCCAGAGGTCGCTTCTATCCCCACGCTGCGGCCCGCATAAGAGGGGAGGTGAGAGGGAGTGGCAACTGGGAGGAGGGAGGGAAACCTCCAATGCGAGTGGGGGGGCAGGGCAGCAAGAGTCAGAAGCGGGAAGCTCCAGAGGGACGAGGAGGAGGGTGGGGGTGGGGGTGGGTGTGGGGCCGCGGGACGCAGCGTCGAAATCCTTCAGGGAAGGGAAATTACCCCAAAAATGGCAACACGTACCAGGAGCAGTGGTGAGGAGGAAGCGACCTGCCTGCAAGGATGCAGGGTCAGAGGTCGCTTCTATCCCCGCGCTGCGGCCGACATAAGAGGGGAGGTGGGAGGGAGTGGCAGCTGGGAGGAGGGAGGGAAACCTCCAATGGGAGTGTGGGGGAGAGGGGCAGCAAGAGTCAGGAGCGGGAAGCTCCAGAGGGACGAGGAGGAGGAAGGGGGGCGGGGCAGCGGGGAAGCAGCGGCAAAATCCTTCAGGGAAGGGAAATTACCCAAAAAATGGCAACACGTACCAGGAGCAGTGGTGACGAGGAAGCAACCTGCCTGCAAGGATGCAGGGTCAGAGGTCGCTTCTATCCCCGCGCTGCGGCCGGCACAAGAGGGGAGGTGGGAGGGAGTGGCAGCTGGGAGGAGGGAGGCAAACCTCCAATGGGAGTGCGGGGCAGCAAGAGTCAGGAGTGGGAAGCTCCGGAGGGACGAGGAGGAGGAAGGGGGGCGAGGCCGCGGGGAAGCAGCGGCAAAATCCTTCAGGGAAGGGAAATTACCCAAAAAATGGCAACACGTACCAGGAGCAGTGGTGAGGAGGAAGCGACCTGCCTGCAAGCAATCCATGTCTAGCTTAAGATTGTCAACGTGTAACACACAGGATCCCTGCCATCATGGTGCCATAGGGGGCATATACGGCTCTGGGTACACTGGCAATGTGGCATATGTAACCTACAGACAACACATGCACACATATTATGGACCATAGTAAACATAATAAATCACCATCTAAACGCAACCCACATGAGCAAGACACAGTAACTGATTGTCCCTTGATGCACAAGCCACAAACCCTGAGTGACTGGTACAGCAGTGCACCAGGAATGTGGCTTTGCATGTCTCTCATGACAACAAATGGAGAAATGGAGTACCCTCTATCAATGATTCTGCACCCAATGGAGTCATCATGTTTGCCGCCACATGATTGTTAGGACCACTACATGTATGCTTATGTGTGTGTATCACTCACTGGAGTGACAGAGTTAATACATGTCTGCAGTGGTATGTCTGTTGGGGTGTATACATGGCTGAGGTGCAGCTCTACCATGTACAATGTCACACACAGTGTTTTTTTTTCAAGTGTTGTACAGTGCGCAGACATTGATCACATTTCATCCTTCCATGTTTTACAGGTGGACCAGCCCCCTAAACAGTCAGAGAAGTGGCTCGATTAGCGGATACAGTAAGTGTTGATATGTTAGTTCTGTGTTGTGTTTGCAGCTGTTGTGTGATTGACTCCTGTGTGTCAGACACATAGCAAGGTATGATGTGCTGGGACATGATCTGATATGTGACTTGACTGGAGTGTGACTTGTTTTCCCATATGTGATTTGGACAATCTGTGATGTGGAGTCATATTTTGGGAATATAGTGCTGCGCTGTAGGCATGGGCAGGTGAACAGGATGATATTTGTTGCTACATCTCTGCAAAAATAAGTTTTTGAGCTAACCATTTTAATGATTCCGTCAGCAAGTCATACCCTGAGTGACACAGACCAGTGATGCCAAGGTATTACCCACAGACTTGGCCCTCCCTGTTTACTGATGAACATGTAGGACTGTATGTTTGACTTCCTATCAGCACCTAGCTTCACATGTGGTGCTACGTTTATGTAGCGTTTGAGTAGAATGTCATAGGTGTACATGCAGCTCAAACCCAGATGGGTGCTTGCATCTATGTGCTCATGTTTTTGAAAGGTATTAGTGATATCCAATGATGTGGACAATTGTCCGTAACTGGGAACATAACTGTGGATGTGATTGTCCAAATTTTGTGTCTATCCTAGTTGGTAGCCCTCCTTACCTGTGGTGGTCTGACTAAACCCATGGACACCTGTCCACAGATCCATGGCTGTCCTTGATGTTTAAAAGTATGTTTTGCATGTCCATCACCCACTGAGGCACAGGGTTAGGCTTATGAAATATGTGTACCTAGGTGTGAGGATCCCAGTGTAGGAGACAGACATGTAATCCCAACAATCATTTCTTCCAACCTAGGATACCCCCTCATGCTTAGCAAATGCATACTGTCCTGCCAATTCCATATAGCAGTCACAGATAATGTGGCCTTTGATTGTCATCCATAAGTCAGTAATTAGTTGGCCTGTCACATGTGGACTACTTGCAACATTTGTTGTGTGACTAATAGGCCAAACAATGAGGCCTAGATCATTTATGCGGATACATACCTTTTAGAGCATTGCTGTGCTGTTAGATAGGAGATGTGTAGGCTGCGCTGGCATGTAATTCCTCATGGATAATCTATGATCTTTACTGTGATTTGTACAGTTTAAGCAGGTTTGAGGAAGTGTTTGAATGTCATCAGGAGATGTATCACACAATGATGGAACTAATGTTTGGCTTCCTCTCTTCTTCACAGCTGCCAACATGGATGCCACACAGATTGCCCAATTCCAGAGGAGGGCAATGCGTTACTGCCACATTCTGGAGGTTGACAGCAGCTCCTGCACCTCCACCTCCAGCAATGGCACCAGCACAACCAGCCACTAGTGGCACACAGACCAACCTTTCTGCAGTCATTAACAGTGGGGATTGGCAGGACATGCGCCGTGACATACAACAGATGTTGCGCAGGATGGACAGGCTGCAGCAGGAGGTGGCCCAAAATAGCAGCAATCAAGAGGATCCTCCGGAGGGCCAATCTGTGACTCTTGGTCCCTCAGTCATGATTCCCTCCCCTCCCTCCTGGTTTTCCAATTTTGTGGGTTTAGGGGGCATAGTGTTAGGTTAGTATAGGCTGTTAGTTTAGTTAGTATAAGTGGGTTGGGGGGTATAATATTTTTAGATGTGTATTTTTTGTTTTGATGATGGGGTTTTTGTGTTTAAAAAATCAAAAAAACTAAAAAAATATATAAATTTATAAACACAATATTTACAAATAAATATATATTTGTTTAGGATAAGATAGTATGTGTTTAGGTTAGTATATGTTGACCTCCATGTGTCCCGTCATATAACGGGGGTGGGGGGTTGATGTTTAGATTGTTTAGTTAAATGTGATAAGTAAGTTTAGCTTAGTTTAGTTAGGGCCAGTTGTGGGTAATGTGTAGTTAGGATAGGTTAGTTTAGTTAAGGTGTTTCCCCTAGTTATTTTCTCCTTTTTTACTGTTAAATAAATATTTAGGTACTTCTTTGCAGTATGTGTCATCTGGTTGGGGATCAGGGCCTTGGCATGGGTGAACAGTGTTAATTTAGTATTAGCATTTGTGTTCCATCCTGCATCCAAATCCCATGATTGACATGGTTATTCCCAATTCCAATTGAGCTGTCACATTGGCAGCTACACCAAAGAAACTTCTCATCGCATCTAACATCCATAGCAGCCACCACTCAAGGTTACTAGGGTGACCACTGTGCTGTTTAGTTTGGATGTGTGTTTTCAATCTGTCACCATTGGAGACCTGATTTGGGATCTTGGGCAATGTGGTACGTCTGCCTGCAGCCTGATGTTCATGTGAACCCTGATAAGGTGAGCGATGGTATAATCTTATGTAGTATTGTATACATTACTCACACCTATCATGTCTTACATTGAATTTCCAGGACAAATTTTTAACCATACACTCATACACATCCATTCCTGCTGTATGGTGTGTGTGTGATGAAAGTGTATAGTCAGATGTCACATACATAAAGATTGTTTTGAAGGGATTTTGGAACACATTGATTTTCACCTTGAACATCCCTTGAAGCCGAGTGTTTCTGACCAACACAGCATTATACAGTTAGATTCCTATTTACTACAGAAATGACCCTCATGAAGCGCAGATGATGATACCATCCAGACCCCAGTGCATAGTTATCAGCCCACATTATTTCAACACTGTTGTATTGACATTCTATAGCCCTTGACATGTGATATACATCACTCATCTCCTACACAGTCGATGTGTCACATTACACAGAGACAAAGTGGTTGTGTAAGTGCTATTTATTGTAAAGTGCTGTAGTGCAATATTTACAAAGCCCAGGATTGTGAATCTATTAGTGTGACGCTTTTGATTGTGATAGTGCAATGGTGCAATGGGACATATAATTGGACATGGTGGGGTGAAGTATCATACAGTGCAGAGGAACAAAAATTGCCAATGAGGTAGTGAGAGACAATCACAGAACATAGTGTCAAGGTAAACAGTGGGCTGGAGAACAGTGCATGTGAGCAGCTGTTGCAAGACTGGCATGTTGACAAGCACAAGACCTAGAATGTAAATAGCCATTTGGCATGGAGTTCGGCTACCGGGTATTCTTACGGGTGAATGTGATCTGTTCCACGTCTTCTTCTTCTGATGTGTATGTTGTCTCCTCTGCCCTTGGTGGTGGTGGGTTTGAAGGGGCGACACACACTTCAGTGTTTGAAGACATGGAGTCAGGAATCCCGGTAGCTGCCAACTGTGGAACAATGTAGGGCATTACTGCAGCAAGGAGGAGCTGCTGGTTCTTGAGAATAGCAGCCACATCACTGTGGTAGGCAGCCAGGTCGGCCCTGAGGGGCTCAATATTACATTTGTGCACGCATTGAGAAGTATGTTGTTGGAGGTGTTGTGTCAATTCTCTTACAGCTGTGCTAATTTCCTTCACACTTTTGTCATGTTCATGCATGATTGTAGTTAGCACTTGCATGGCTGCTGCTTGTTCTGCAGTTGACATCATGCACAAACGCACCCCATCTAGGCTGGCTGCCATATTTTGAATACCCACCCGCACCTCCCTGGCCAGCTCCCGCTGTACTCCAACTACACTCCTCTCAAAGCTGGTGCCAGTGTCCTCAGAGTCCACATCTGGGTTGGAGCTCGCAGGTCGTACAATTGGGGTGATTGGTGGGTCCTCTGTGATGGCTGCTACTTCTGTGCTCCTCCTTTTGACTGAAGGTGGGGTCAGGAGGGTTCCAAGGACATCATGGAGGGTCTGCTGACTGATGGTTGTCAGGTCGTCATCCATGTCATCAGGGAGCAGCAGTCACAGGCAAATGTTGTGAATGGTGGATGGCGCTTGAGGCGATGGCCTGGTCCTGGGCATTGTCCCCGTGTTCACATCCTGACAATACCAGCTGTCCTGTGACGGAAGCCCAATTGACCCTCCTGGTCTGCTGCTGCATCTCCAGCAGCCTTAGCATGGCGGTGTACCCCCATGCAAAGGTTGTTGGTGTTGTGCTGTGCTGTGCCCCTGAATGTCCCTGCACTGCCCATGCACCCGTGCCGTGCCCCTTTGCCCTTTCCTGTAGCTAATTTCCATGGCTGACATGCAGTGTGTAGTAGGTATGTGCATCCCCTGCTTGCAATTACATTTAGGCATTTTTGTCCCCCGTGCAACTTACCCGGCATCTGTGTAGCTTCCTGGAAGTCTGCGCTGTCCACTATTGCAATCCCTGTGACAATCTCCTCTGGGATTTT
Source organism: Pleurodeles waltl (assembly GCF_031143425.1). Classification (NCBI taxonomy): domain Eukaryota; kingdom Metazoa; phylum Chordata; class Amphibia; order Caudata; family Salamandridae; genus Pleurodeles; species Pleurodeles waltl. The sequence goes on from NC_090439.1 coordinate 748,244,694, forward strand.
TTTAACAGAGGTCAAGGCACACGTGAATTAATAAGTAAGATCTGTAGTCCATAAATGCTACATCAACAATTCAATGATCAAATCTGAATAAATACGCATGTTGGCAGAAATTCCAATTGAGTCCTTAAGGTATAAAGTTCATCCTTTAATGGAACAGAAAGCCAGCAAGAACAGCCAACACGTGTTTCGTCATAGGAGATAATGCTCCCAGCGACTTCCTCAAGGCTCGAAAAGGCATGGTGCACAGTTTAAAACCATAAGTGGCTAAGTAGTTCCTTTAGGCATTCAGAATCTATAAACAGGTCTTTTGGCTCTGTATAAGTAGTCCATAAGAAATAAATGTAAGTGGTGTGTGATTAAGCACCATCAGAACTCGCTGTGAAAGAAGCACAGAGTAATGTGCTGCGGAGCCATAAATCAAAGCTCCGGTCGATCGGTATGACAGCTGCAACCATCTCCTCCATGTCATCCAGGTCCTCCTGCGGGGCTGGACTCCCACCTCCAGTCTGCAGTGCTGCGGCCCTGTTCCTGGCCATTTTCTCTTTGGTCCTGTGCTTGCAGTCATGCCAGCGTTTCTTCAGGTCAGTGACTGTTCTCCTGACCTCTGCCACACTGTTTACCTTGTCACCAATTTGTTGCCAAATTGCCTCTCTCCTCCCAATTGGCAATTTGGAGGTGACAAAGAGTTGATGCTGATGCTCCGTCACCTCCCTGACAAGTATTTCCTGCTCCTCTGCACTGAAGCGACACTTCCTTTTTTTTTTCTGTCTCCCCTGGGTGTTGTTTGGGTCCTCCTGGCTTGGCCCTGCTAAGTTGGGGTCTCCCTGGGGTGTCTCCTGTCTTCTGGTATCCATTTTGGTGCTCCTTGGTCATTTTTGCCAAAATTGCGCCGCTTTTTGATGCTATTGCGTGAACAAATGGTGCATATCCGGTTTACGAAGTTGTTTCTGTCTTAAACCGGATTTGAGTCATTTTTCCCCACGTTAACGTCGTTTTGCTTTACGACGCGGCGCAATGTCTAGAGCCAGAAAAAATGACTCCAACAGGTTCTTAGCGCCACCGTGTGTCAAAGTATAAATTTTACGCACAAGTGGAGCTAAGAAATGACGTTAAGCCACGCTCAAATGTTTGATGCCAAACTGCGCTAGCGCAGTTTTGCGTCAAAAAGTATAAATATGGGCCTACGTCTTTTAGAACTCGCAGTTTCACAAAATCTGCAATTACAGGAGTAACTCCTTCAATTACATCTGGTGCCATAAGATACTGTGTAGTTTGCGGAAAAACTGCATTAGGTTTGACTGCAACTTTAACTGGTTCAGCTCCTCTGATCAGACCAATGTCTTTCGAAGAAAGATCCCAAACTTTTAGTGTAACTGTACCTTGTAAATCAGTTGGCAAATCTTGTACTGTAAATGCAGGATCGAAACTAATTAGTGGCAATTCTTCATTAACTGAATCACATTTGATTGATATAGATGAATTATCATCATCATCATCACTATTCAGCTGAATAGCAATTCCATAATTTACACAGGTAATCAAACATTTTGTTTTGCGCAACATATCTCTTCCCAGTAAGGAAACTGGACTTGAGTCACAGACTACAAATTTGTGCAAACCTTTCAATTTGCCAATTCTAACTGGAACCGACTTAGTAATCAGGTTTGTCAGGAACTGATTTGCAACTCCTACAATCTGCACTGTTTTCCCAGAAAGTGGCATGTTAGGAACTTTTGCAGTTCTTACTGAAGAGCGTGTAGCTCCTGTATCAACTAGGAATGAAACCTGATGACCCATTACTTTTCCATTTACATAAGGACTCTATTGATCTACTTCTAATGAAGCTGCTCACACACATTCTTCAGCTGGGACATGGACCACATAGGTGTACGATCATGTTGCTGCCTTTGAAGTAAGTGTGACTACAAGGGGCAACCCCCTTCAGTCAGTTACCAGACCAGAGGCTAACTGCCTTTTTTACGCAGGGCCATACCCCTTTAAATTTTCCAGGTAGGCCTATTTTCTTTGAGCACTTAGCTTTCCCAACGAGCATATAACTCGGCTCCTCACCTTTAGGGATCCTTACCCTAATGAATGTCCCAGACCTTTTTGGCTCTTAGTTTGGGCATAAACATGTTGGTCCGCATTTTTTAGACAGCTTAAGTCATCATACTCAAAGGAATACCCATTCCCGTTTTCACTCTTACCTACAAACACCTAAATTAAATTTCTTCACTAAACTGGTGATCTGTAAGGTAATTTTATCTTTCACTACCCTTATCTGGATCCCTTGTATTATCCAGCAAGACTGAGGCGGTCATTCCAACCCTGGCGGTCGGTGCTAAAGCGGCGGTAAAACCGCCAACAGACCGGCGGGAAAAAAAATGGAATCACGACCGTGGCGGCAACCGCCAACAAAGACAGCCACTTTAACACTCCGACCGCCACGACGGTACATACAAACAGCGCGGCGGTCATCGCCAATAGACAGGCGGGAGTAAAAGTACCGCCCACAGTATCACAACAGTCCAATCCGCCACCTTTTCCGGGGCGGATTCACTGCTGATAAAAACACGGCGGAAACACCCATTTCGAAGGGAAAACGATCACCTCTACACACCCCACGAGGAACGAGGACACCATGGAGCCGGAACTCCAAATCCTCCCAGCTATAGTCTTCCTGCTCCTCTACCAGGAGCACGTACGCCGGCGCAGAAGACAACGGTGAGTACTGCACCTACGACACAGGGAAGGGGGGAGGGAAAAAACAGTGACACACACACGCAACACCCCCACCCTCACCCACTACAACACACACACTAATACATATCTATACATCACAGTTACACCCCCTAAACCCCCTGGAAGAATGCAAAGACAAAAGGAAATGACTGTAACCATTGAAATATATTGAAATACATCAATCAAAAATATATACACACTAAAAACTATTATATACACCAAATTCACAAGTCCAGGCATTGTACCAGGCATTGTCCGTGGACCACTGGGCCCAAAAAACATGGGCAAAGCCCACACCGGATACCTGACCTCAACGGAGAGAACACTGCAGGGGCATCAGATAGCAAAACTACAGGCACCTCAGGGGGAAGGGAAGGGGGGGGCTCCTCAGCCGGATGAGTGCACCATGCCAGATCCACGAGGGGGCTCCATGCCCACTGTTCCATCCTGGGGAGTGCAAAGCCACAGTCTCTCAAGTCTCTACAGTGGGTGGGTTTCCCACTGTTCCATCCTGGGGAGTGCAAAGCCACAGTCTCTCAAGTCTCTACAGTGGGTGGATTTCTCACTGTTCCATCCTGGGGAGTGCAAAGCCACAGTCTCTCAAGTGGATAACAGTCTTCACTGGTTCTGGAGGGTGCCTGTTGGCCAGAGTGCTTCTTCCTGTGCAGGAATGAGGTAGTGGGATGCATGTCTCCACTGGTTCTGGGGGGGGCCTGGTGCCTAGAGTGCATCGTGCAGCCCTGTCCGACACAGATGCGGCACTGCCCCTGCCACTCATGGGCCAGCGGTGCGTGAGATGGCGGTCCCCTGTTCAGCGGTGCTTGGGATAGCCGTCCCATGTTCAGCGGTGCTTGGGATAGCCATGCCCTGTTCAGCGGTGCTTGAGATGGCGGTCCCCTGTTCAGCGGTGCTTGGGATAGCCGTGCCCTGTTCAGCGGTGCTTGAGATGGCGGTCCCCTGTTCAGCGGTGCTTTGGATAGCCGTGCACTGTTCAGCGGTGCTTGGGATAGCCGTGCCCTGTTCAGCGGTGCTTGAGATGGCGGTCCCCTATTCAGCGGTGCTTGGGATAGCCGTGCCCTGTTCAGCGGTGCTTGAGATGGCGGTTCCCTGTTCAGCGGTGCTTTGGATAGCCGTGCCCTGTTCAGCGGTGCTTGGGATAGCCGTGCCCTGTTCAGCGGTGCTTGAGATGGCGGTCCCCTGTTCAGCATTGCTTGGGATAGCCGTGCCCTGTTCAGCGGTGCTTGAGATGGCGGTCCCCTGTTCAGCGGTGCTTGAGATGGCGGTCCCCTGTTCAGCGGTGCTTGGGATAGGCGTGCCCTGTTCAGCGGTGCTTGAGATGGTGGTCCCCTGTTCAGCGGTGCTTGGGATAGCCGTGCCCTGTTCAGCGGTGCTTGGGATAGCCGTGCCCTGTTCAGCGGTGCTTGAGATGGCGGTCCCCTGTTCAGCGGTGCTGGCCATGCCGGGGTGCTCATGTGCCATCTGGCTTGGGCCTGGTGGGGCCCTCCTGCCCACCTGTCCTGTGGGTGCCGGGGCCCTCCTGGGCAGCTGTGCTGGGGCTTTTGGTGGCCTCCTGGCCAGCTGGGATGGGGATTGCGGGGCCCTCCTGGCCAGCTGGGCTGATGGCGGTGTTGTCGGGCGTGTTGCCCTTCCCAGCCTTTCCTGCTCTCCTGTGGCCCTCCCCCACCTTGGCCGGTGTCCCAGCTGCCTTGACACTCCCGCCGGGAGCCCTGGTAGGGGTTTTTGTCCCTGGTGTCTTTACCCTCTGCCGCCGTGCACTGTCAATTTTTGGATGTTTCTGAGGGGGTGGGGGGTGGCTGTGCTGTGGCTACGTACCAGACTGGCTGCCCTGGTGGGCGGTGCACTCCAGTGTCCATGTACGACATGCACCACCGGGCCCGGTGATGTAGTGACTGAGGTGCTATCTCTGGGCCTATGACATGGACGGGGTGGGGGAGTTGAGGGAAAGAGGTTAAGTTTGGACAGGAAAAAAGTTTGAGAGCAGTGGGACGGGTAGGTGTAGTGGGTATGGGAGTGGAGGAAGAGGTTGTGGTTGTAGGAGGTGTAAGTGGGGTGGCTTTGGGTGCAGGTGCCTGGGCTGTAGGCTGTCGTGAGGTGGATGGCTGTTGGGTGGGTGGCTGCCTGCGTTTGTGTATCTTGGGAGGGGGTGGCACAGACACACTGGTAGAGGACACAGGGGACGTGTAAATGGCAGTGGGGGTGGTGAGTGCACGTGTGCGGGGTGTTCTGGTGTGTGTGCTGCTGAGGGACGTAGTGGCTGAAGATGCTGTGCATGCAGGTGTGAGTGGAGACAAGACTGGCAGGGAGGAGGGAGACGTGGAGGAGGGGGACACAGTGGAGGCAGTGGATGTTGGTATGTCTGTATGTGGATGTTGCTTGTGTGACTACCTGTGGGATGTGTGGTGCTTATATCTGCGTGAGCTGCCCTTGGGTGTTGAGGTGTGTGCAGGCTGGTCTGATGGTGTGCTTGGGATAGGCAGAGGTACAGGGGATTGGGTCTGGGTGGAGGAAGTTGGAGGGGGGAGGCTAGACACAGGGACAATGGCTGCCATCAGTGCTGAGGCCAGATATTGCAGGGTTCGATGAAGGGCAGCCTGACCAGAATGAATGCCCTCCAGGTATGCATTAGTTTGGTGCACTTCCCTTTCTACACCCTGGATGGCATTCAAAATGGTAGACTGCCCAACAGTGAGGGACCTGAGGAGGTGAATGGCCTCCTCACTGAGGGCAGCAGGGGTGACTGGGGCAGGGCCTGAGGTGCCTGGGGCGAAGGAGATGCCCACCTTCCTGGGTGAGCGGGCACGGGGCAAACGCTGAGGGGCTGCTGGGAGGGCGGTGCTGGTGCGGGGGGTGGCGGCTGTACCTGTTGTTGCGGGGGGCAGAGATGTTGCCGCCACCACAAGGCAGCTCCCATCAGAGGACGAGTCCGATCCACTAATGTCCGCTTGTGTCCCCGCCGTGGAGCTCCCCTCACCCTCCGTCCCACTGGCGATTTCAGAGTCGGTAGGGTGGCCCTCCATGGCCATATGGGATGCAGCTCCCTTGTGCTCCGGTGCCACTGCTCCTCCGCCTGATGATGCTAATGCACACATGAACAGGAAGACCACAAAAAGGGGGGGGGAACAGAAGAAAGACATGTTGTGTGCATGCATTCCCGCTACTGTTGGCGGACAGCACAGACAAAGAAGCCCCCTGCACTACGCCGCGCACTTGGGGTCCACTTTGCAATCCCTGGGACATGGCCTACAAGGCTATGGACGACATCTGCACACATAGGTGACACAGGGCCATGAATAGCTGTACTTGGCACCCTACAGAGGTGGGGAGCGGGGGCACAGGGCCGTGCCTTACGGGGGGGCCTCGCCTACTGAACTCGCCCTGGCCTAGGGATACCCACAGCCCTCCTCCCCCACCCAGACACCTCCACAGCGCGCAAAGTTAGCAGAATGTGAGAGTACTCACCCCCTTGTGTCTGCTGTGATGCCCTCACACGCCCATCCAACTCGGGGTAGGCCACCACCAGGATCCAGAACATCAGGGGGGTCAAGGTCCGACGGGCACCCCTCCCACGTTGGGAGGCCAACCCCAGCTGAGCCTCCGCCGTCTTCCTGCTCCAGCGGCGAATGTCCTCCCATCTCTTCCGGCAGTGGGTGCCCCGTCTGTGGTGGACCCCCAGGGTCCGGACGTCCTTGGCGATGGCACGCCAAATATCCGTCATCTGGTGGGCGATGACTTATATGAAATGTACAGGGGGCGAAGAAAAGTAATTACCTTCTGCACCATCAATGTGAGTGGCCCCCCATCCCTACCCTTGCCATGTGGCACATGCACTCACCGTCGTTTCAAGCATGCCTCAATCTCTCCCCCCCATCTTTCATCCACCCCACTCAACACAGGCATAGCCCATACAGCATGCTCCCAGTGTATTTACCTGTTTGTCTGGAGGACCATAGAGTAGCGCTTACTGGGGGAGAACCCCATCCACAAGCTTCTCCAACTCCTCCGATGTGAAGGCAGGGGCCCTTTCCCCAGTCGCATGAGCCATTGTCCCTTCCAGACCGAGGTCACAGCAGCACTTGCAGTGTAGGTCCTCTCCTGTCGAAGATCAGGGATCGAGTGAATTAACAGAGAGAAAATGGCGGTCACGTCCACGGCGGTGCGTACCGCGACCGCCGGCGCACATCGTCATTGGCTCCTGAGACCCATAGGGTCCAATGTTAACCAATGCAGCATTGCGCAGCGGTCTTCGACCACCTACCGCCACGGTGTGCAACGGCAGCGCAGTTACCTCACATCCCATTGTCACACTTTACAGGTCAGGCAGCAGCCATTTCAGGGGCCCACATGCCTTACTTTTTGTACTGTGTCACACATACCTAGGCCTTGCATCCACACTCATACAAGCCATTCGATGGGTTGAGATCCGTGTTTTTTTAAAGCTGGGGTTACGTACCTCTGGGATGTTTGACTCTGTGGTTGCTGTTGTCCTTCATAGGCACCGTCCGCTGGGACATGTAAGGAGATGGCGGCATCCTCCGGTGTACAGACCGCTGGTGGACCTGTCGACAATGGAGGAGAGACATCTCATCCTGACATACAGGCTTGACCGTGCCACTATTATGGAACTGTGTGCCCAGCTGGAGCCAGACCTGATGTCACCCATCCGCCATCCCACAGGAATCCCCCCCTCAAGTGCAGGTGCTGTCAGTACTCCATTTCCTAGCAAGTGGGTAATTTCAAACAACAGTGGCCATAGCATCAGGGATGTCCCAGCCTATGTTTTCCAACGTGTTGTCCAAAGTGTTGTCTGCCCTGCTGAAACACATGCGGAGCTACATCGTTTTCCCTGAGGTGGAGGATTTGGCTACAGTGAAAGGTGACTTCTATGCCCTTGGACATATCCCCAACATCATAGGTGCCATTGATGGGACCCATGTGGCTTTGGTCCCCCCCCACAGGAGTAAACAGGTGTACAGAAACCGGAAGAATTATCATTCTATGAATGTACAGATGGTATGTTTGGCAGACCAGTACATCTGCCATGTGAATGCCATGTTCCCTGGCTCAGTGCATGATGCGTACATCCTGTGGAATAGCAGCATCCCTTATGTGATGGGTCAGCTCCAGAGGCACCGTGTGTGGCTAATTGGTGACTCTGGTTACCCCAACCTGTCATGGCTACTGACCCCAGTGAGGAATCCCAGGACTAGGGCAGAGGAACGCTACAATGAGGCCCATGGGCGAACTAGGAGGGTGATCGAGCGGACCTTCGGCCTCCTGAAGGCCAGGTTCAGGTGCCTCCATATGACAGGTGGATCCCTATTCTACTCACCAAAGAAGGTGTGCCAGATCATCGTGGCCTGCTGTATGCTTCACAACCTGGCTTTGCGTCGCCAGGTGCCTTTTCTGCAGGAGGATGGTCCAGATGGTGGTGGTGTAGCAGCTGTGGAGCCTGTGGAGAGTGAAGAGGAGGAAGACGAAGAAGACAGCATAGACAACAGGAACACAGTGATACTGCGATATTTCCAGTGAACAGAGGTAAGAATACAAACCAGCCTACTACATGTACTTAAACACTACTACCTCTGTACTGTCTGTCCTTTTCACCCAGTGTATGGTAACTGAGTTGTCACTTTCCCTTATGATTTCAGAGATCTGGGTGCCACAGTGTGACATCTCCTTTGTTCCCCATGGACTACAGCTGTGTGACATTGGTATGTTGGCATCACAATGTAAATAAGCATTTTGGCACTGTAATTACAGATAAATATATTCACATTCACAGACAGACTCCTGATTGGTTTGTGCAAAAACGGTGTTTATTAAGGTGCAAAATATTGGAGGGGGGTTGTAAATAGGTGAGGGGTGATGGTGGAGGAATGTCCATGGCAGAGTCCAGTCTATTAGTCTCACAGGTGCATTGTTCAAATGGGTCTGGGAAGTGGAGCTGGGGCAGTTTAAGGATGGACAGGGTGACAAAGTGGGACAGCGGGATGACTATCAGGGTGGTATCCTTTCTTGGCGGGGGTCTTGGCATCTTACTCTGTCCTCTTCCTGGATCTCTGGGACCGCTTGCGGGGTGGTTCTCCTTCTGCAGGGGGTGGGGTGCTGGTGGCCTGTTGGTCCTGTGGCGGTGCCTCCTGTCCACTAGCGCCGGCGGAGGTGGTGGGCAGTTCTTGGTCCATGCTAGTGTCAGGGGCCCTTTGTGGTGCCACAGTGTCCCTCAAAGTGCTCACTACCAGATTCAGCACCCCTACGATGGTGCCCATGGCGGAGCTGATGGTTCTGAGTTCCTCCCTGAAGCCCAAATACTGTTCTTCCTGCATGCGCTGGGTCTCCTGAAACTTGGCCACTACCATAGCCATCGTCTCCTGGGAGTGGTGGTATGCTCCCATGATGGAGGAGAGGGCCTTGTGGAGAGTGGGTTCCCTGGGCCTGTCCCCACCCTGTCGCACAGCAGCCCTCCCAGTTCCCCTGTTTCCCTGGGCCTCTGTCCCCTGGACCGTGTACCCACTGCCACTGCCCCCAGGTCCCTGTTGTTGTTGGGGTAGTGGGTTAACCTGGGTGCCCTGTAGTGGTGAACACACTGCTGCTTGACGTGTCCTGGAGACAGAGGTGTGGGCCCGCTGGTGTTTCCAGAGGGGGGTAGGTCTGCAGTGGCCTGTGGCTGTGTGAGGGGAACCGACTGTCCTGAGGTCCCCGATGGGCCGGGCTGGTCATCTAGATCCAGGTCGACAGAGCTGCTGTCATCACTGTGGGCCTCTTCTGGGGGGGGGTGGACATTTGTGGACCCTCCTGTGCGGTGACGTTGCGTAGGGGTCCTGCAGGGGTATAAAAGCATGATTATTGCATCTGTGTGTGGAATGGTTTGCAATGGGTGGGTGCCCGTGTCCCCCAGTGCTTGCATTCCTGTGTGGGGGCTTTTGTGTTGGTGGTTTGGGGGGGTATGGGTATGTGCAGTGGGCATGCTTTGGTGATGGGTGTCCATGCTTTGTGGTCGCATGCAGGGCTTGGTGTTGGGATGGGTGGGTTGTGATGGTGGAAAATTTGCAAGCAGTAGGAGTGATAGGGGTGAGGCTGAGGGTGGGGGTATGTGTTGGCATGCAGGTGGGGTGGGGGGGATGAAGTAGTGAAGATGTGACTTACCAGAGTCCATTCCTCCAGATACTCCGCCGAGGCCCTCAAGATGCAGGATCGCCAAGACCTGCTCCTCCCATGTCGTAAATTCTGGGGGAGGAGGTGGGGGTCCGCCGCCAGTCTTCTGCACTGCAATCCGGTGTCTGGATACCATGGAACGCACCTTCCCCCGTAGGTCTTCCTGATGTCATCCCGATTTCTTGGGTGCTGTCCCACTGCGTTGACCCTGTCGACTATTCTGCTCCATAGCTCCATCTTCCTTGCAATGGACGTCTGCTGCACCTGTGCTTCGAATAGCTGTGGCTCTACCCGGATGATTTCCTCCACCATGACCCTAAGTTCCTCCTCCGAAAACCTGGGGTGTCTTTGCGGTGCCATGGGGTGGTGTAGGTGATGTGTGGGGTGGAATGTGTGGTGATAAGTGTGGTGATGTGTATTGGTGTGTTGTGTGAAGTCCGTGGTATTTGTGTGGGTGATGGTAATATGTGCGTCTGGGTGCTCGATTCTTCTATATGGTCTCTCTCTCTGTGCGTCGTCCCGATTTTTTTTGGGTGGGGGTTTGTGGGTGATGTGGGTGTGTGTTTTATATTGTATTGGGTGTGTGGGAGTGGTGTTTGTATGTGTATCAGGTGTGTGTATTTGGATTTGTCCAATGTGGCTGTGTTTTGTAGGACTGTGTGTATTTTGAGCGCGGCGGTGTGTACCGCCAATGGGATACCACGGTTGAAAGACCGCCGCGTGGATTCGTGTGTTGTGATAGTATGGGCGTATTTCTGTTGGCGTGACGGTGGAGGTTTGGTTATCGCCAGTTTATCGCTGGCCTTTGGTGTGGCGGACTTCTGTGGGTGTCTGTATTTTGGCGGTTTCCGAGTTGTGGGTCATAATGACCGTGGCGGTTTACCGCGGCCACAGCGGTGTCTTGGCGGTCTTCTGCACGGCGGTAAGCGGCTTTTACTGCCAATGTTGTAATGACCCCCTAAATCTCAGCACTCACTCTGAAGTTCTTTTAACAACAAAGTTGAGTCCGCACAGGCAGCATCATCTTACCTGGGTGGTGCTAGGTGGTCATATGATGAAGCATGACACTATAACGTGTGTGAGACCACCTAGTGTGTAAAGGGAACTCCCTCATAGGTCTAGCCACCCGTCACACCCACACGTCCTTTTGCACTACGGCAAGCGCTTAACCAGCGTACACTGAACAGGCCATTAGAGACTTGCTCTCCCCTACACCACCCCACACACTTTGTGTGTTTGCAGTCACACACATTCTTCTTCATCCAAACTCTCACTCATCACTTCATCATTCAATTCATCCTCACTGTGAAGTGTAAACTGTTATACTGTCTGATTACTTAGCAGCGCGTCAGAGGTCCCAGGAGGTGTGTCAGGGGCAGGAGCCCTTTAAATCGAAAACAGCGCTCCTGCCGCCGCGGGCAGCGCGTCAGAGGTCCCAGGAGGTGTGTCAGGGGCAGGAGCCCTTTAAATCAAAAACAGCGCTCCCGCCGCCGCGGGCAGCGCGTCAGAGGTCCCAGGAGGTGTGTCAGGGGCAGGAGCCCTTTAAATCGAAAACAGCACTCCCGCCGCCGCGGGCAGCGCGTCAGAGGTCCCAGGAGGTGTGTCAGGGGCAGGAGCCCTTTAAATCGAAAACAGCGCTCCCGCCGCCGCGGGCAGCACGTCAGAGGTCCCAGGAGGTATGTCAGGGGCAGGAGCCCTTTAAATCGAAAACAGCACTCCCGCCGCGCGGGACGCGCCCGGGCAAAGCCCGGGCCAAGGGCGGGCCCGTCCTTGCCCGTCATTGCCAGGAAGAGGCAGGGCTGGGCCACCCCCCTGTCATTCATCCAAAGTCGTTTGGATTTGGCAACTCACATGTATGGCTGCCTGAAGGTACTGTGTTGACATTTACCCCTAAAAAAGGTCTTTTTATAGAGGGCCTTAGGACGGTACTCTCCCTTTATTGTTGTAACGCTTTTATCATTACCTGATAGATTTTGGAGTGGGGCTAGGCTGGGCCTCTGCCTCTTCACATTTTGCAAGAGGTCTGCTTCTATCTATAGTGCAAAATCTATAGCTAACGTTGTCATACAAGAAGATAATAGTATTAACTAGGTTTACCCCCACCAGTCCCTCTTCTAATCTCTTTCATAAATACATATTGTGGACTGGTTCATAGAGCCGAAGCACTACATAGGCGGCTAAAGTCATGGGAAAACGTAAGGCATCAGAACCCCCAAGGGGGAAGGAGAAATCTATAAAAAAACTTAGGAACGCGGGTGAGAACTGCACTATAGCTGAAATTGATGATCTTATCGAGGAGGTAGAGTCACTACTATGTAGCAGGGCCACCATCCGGGAGGGTCCCGATAAAAAGATTACCTCCTATTACACGAAGAAAATCGAACCAGAGGATGATAAAGTGATAGAGATTATTTGCCAGCAAGAGGGGGAGGTATCTTCCGATACTAGGACTGGCAGCCCTAAGGATGCTACAACTCGATCCATACACCCATGCACCATTGATAATACTAGGAAGAAGGGCCATACACAGGAGTGCGAAGCTGTGTGCTCCAATAAATATGCAGTCTTGGCAGATCTCAATAGTAGTAATGTACAGAATGCACAAGAGGGAGAATCTGTGGATGAGTTACACCCATTCATCCCAACTCTACAGTTAGATAGAGAGAGGACCTCTCCTCTCAATTTAGAACTAGTGAAACCTCCAAAACACAAAATAAGAACTATAGCAGACCTTTATGACCTACTCACTGGATTAATCCAGGAAGTTAGGGATTTGAAACTTGAAGTAAGAACCTTAACAGATATTGTGGAAAAGGAGGGGGGTAGGGGTACTCATAGAGCTCAGTGCGAAAAGGAGTCCCCCCTTATATCATTCCATTCACAAGGTAGACCTACATGTCCTCAAAATTTGAATATTAACCCCAACCCTACCCCAGCTATAGCTAAGATTTTACATCAACCACAGGGATGCATGAGAGGGGTAAATGGGGTAAATACTGGGTCACGCAACTACCCTAGAAGAAATGCTAGTGATCTATGCCAAGAAACAGGGAATCCACGAAGAGAACCCCGTTTGGAAAAAGGACCCCAAAAAGGAAATCTGGAACCTACTCTGAACCCCTATCCCCAAGTATCTCATGATCATAACCATTACACTATATGGAATCGATATTCTGAGGAGGATAGGTTTCCTATCAGGACCAATGTTGTTTATCTGTTAAATGTTCCAAAATTGCCCTTAAATAGCAGAGAAGACGAGGATTCCTTAATAAATAAGCTTACACACTGGATTAGGGCCAAAAGACACTATCTATCCATAATTCGTTCAGATATCGGGGGCAGAAAGAATCCCAGGAGAGAAGGGGCATCATGACGTTATTGCACTAACATTTAAGGATGGAAGATTAATCAGAGGCCTGATTGACATGGAACAGAGAACCCCCGCCCCCAAAATCAATGCCATGAGGTTTAGTTCGGATCCATTCATTACTAAACCCCGAGTCCAGAGGCATAAGTACAATCACAATAAGGGATTGCAAAAGAGAAATGGTGATTCCAATCTTGAAAGAGTAGATTGACTAATCCAGATAGATCAAGTACAAGTGGGACCAAATGGGGACCCAACAGTAGGTGAGCCCCACGAAGGGAATGATCTTCATGCTATAGGGGCAGGGAGTGTAGTGGAGTCTTTGCATAGTAGGAAAGATTTGACAGCCTATCTAAGTCCTACTTCCAATGTCACGACCCTAAACGGAAGGGGTCCTATCACCATGATCTCCTGGAATGTAGCCGGCTTAAAAAATAAGCTTATAGACCCCGATTGGCAGGACTATATTGATCGATATCATGTCTGTCTCTTTCAAGAGACCTGGCTTAAAGATCCACCGTATAAATTAGGATATAAAACCTACTTTATTAGTGCAACTTCAGCTGCCAGATGGAGACCGTCTGAGGGGTTGGTTGTATGGGTGAAAATCTCATTAAATGTCGAGATACGTATGCAAGCCACTGAGTCAGAGGACATTTTATGGTTGGTAGTGGGGAAAAAAAATAAGATAATAACCCACTTGTTCAATGTATATATAAGACCTAGAAGGACAAATTTGGAGTCTCCTGAAATAACTCTACTAGACGACCTGCTCAAGGAGATCCTAGTAGGAGAGACAATTATGATAGGGGGTGACCTCAATTGTAATTATGAACCTATAACTGGATTTGAACATTTAGCAGAAGAAGAAGATCGAATGAGAGCAATTCCTTATTTAACAATAGAAAAAACTGTTCCGGGCACAGTGGCCGCACTGCAACTCATGGGCCTTACATTAAAGCACGGACTGAGGGCGTGCAATGGCAGAGTGGGTGAAGGAGGCCTTAATTTGGATACCTTCCAGAGAGGCAACTCAACCTCAAAAATAGACTACATTTTGCATAGTATAAGTACATGGGGAAGATTAGCGACTTTTAAAATAGATAAAAGAAGGGATAGCGATCACTTCCCGCTAATAATTGAACTCAGGGCCCACCTTCTAGATTTGGATTTGGAATATACAGAACACGATAAGGTGGTGTTACATTCCACCCTCAGTAACAATAGAAGGGTTGTAAAATGGCCAGCAATATTAGGCAATCTGGATATTATGACAAATATTTACAACACATTTTCTGATCTCCTGGAGCCTTATGCAGAAAATAAACCTATTGACATCCCTATTACGGCCATCCACCAATCAATGAGTATTGCACTAAGACCCGTCCTGACCAAACAGCTACAGAACAAGCATAAAAAGGAGAAGGTGCAAACCACCCCAAGCAGTCCATGGTACACTATCAAATGTAGGGAGAGTAAAAGAGTATTGATAGAGGCTCTAAAGCAAAAAAATCAATTAGCCGTACAACAGGCAAGGGCCAGCTACAAGAAAACGCTGGCAACTGCCCAAAGCAACTGGGAAGATCAAAAATGGCAAGACCTGCTGGAAGCAGCAAAACGCAATGATACTAGGGGGCATATTTATACTCCGTTTGCGCCGAATTTGCGTCGTTTTTTTCGACGCAAATTTGACGCAAAACTAACTCCATATTTATACTTTGCCGTTAGACGCGTCTAGCGCCAAAGTATGAGGAATGAGCGTCATTTTTTTGCGTGAACGCCTTCCTTGCGTTAATGAGATGCAAGGTAGGCGTTCCCGTCTAAAAAAATGACTGCGACGCAAATGCGTCGTATTTATACTCCCGGGCAAAAATCACGCCCGGGAGTGGGCGGGTCAAAAAACCCCGCATTTGCGCCTCTTTTTAACGCCTGGGTCAGGGCAGGCGTTAAGGGACCTGTGGGCTCAAAATGAGCCCACAGCTGCCCTCCCATGCCCCCAGGGACCCCCCCTGCCACCCTTGCCCACCCCAGGAGGACACCCAAGGATGGAGGGACCCATCCCAGGGACATTCAGGTAAGTTCAGGTAAGTATAATTTTTTTTTTTGTTTTTTTTTTTTTTGGCATAGGGGGGCCTGATTTGTGCCCCCCTACATGCCACAATGCCCAATGACCATGCCCAGGGGCCATTGGGCAAGGGGGCATGACTCCTGTCTTTACTAAGACAGGAGTCATGTAAATGGCGTCTGGGCGTCGTTAAAAATGGCGCAAATCGGGTGGAGGCGATTTTTTTGCCTCTACCTGACTTGCCCCATTTTAAGACGCCCTAACGCCATTTTCCCCAACGCCGGCGCTGCCTGGTGTACGTGGTTATTTTCCACGCACACCAGGCAGTGCCGGTCTGCTAGCGCCGGCTAACGCCATTCAATAAATACGGCGCCCGCATGGCGCTTCAGAATGGCGTTAGCCGGCGCTAATCTTTTTGGCGCAAAACTGCGATAGCGCAGTTTTGCGTCAAAAAGTATAAATATGGCCCTAGGATCTTCTGGAAAATAGTTACCCATGGCAGCAAAGAGGGGATATTCACTACAGATCATCATATAGATCCCAAAACATGGGTTAACTATTTTACACATCTTTATTCTGACCCCCCCACCCTCGATTTCTATCCCTCAAGACATAAAACCCTAGCTACTTCGGGCATTTTACCCGAGTTACAATTTAGTCTGGAGGAGACGGTGAATGCCATTGAAGCAATCAAGCCAGGAAAAGCCCCCGGTTTGGATAAGATCCCGGGGGATATGCTTAAACATAGCATAGAAATTTGGGCACCTTATCTAAATCTTTTAAGTAACGCTATAGCAAGGGGAGGCCTAATGCTCGAGACATGGAAAGGGGCAGAAATAATCCCAATCTACAAAAAAGGATCCAGGGAAGACCCAGGGAACTATAGACCAATCAGCCTCATAGATGTCATGCAAAAAATTTACGCTAGACAGATGCTGAATAGAATCAGTAGCTGGATAGAAGAAAACAGCATACTGACTATATACCAAACAGGCTTTAGACAGCAGACGAGTACAGTCGACCAGGCCTTTAGGCTATTGACAATAATGTGGAAATATACTAGACTAAGGAAAGGTCACCTCTATATCGCGTTTGTGGATCTGCATGCAGCCTTTGATCTGGTGCCAAGAGACTCCTTATGGGCAGCACTAGGAAAACAGGGCATGCCAGGGAACCTCCTGGGCCAGCTAGAGAGGTTACATGAAAATACATTTGCAAAGGTTCGGTGGGGGCCAAAGGGAGAGTTGACAGACCCAATACCTATCAAGAGGGGGGTGAGACAGGGCTGTGTGCTTGCCCCAACACTTTTCTCATTATATATTAATGATCTGGTTCATCATTTGAAACAAAGCAACCATGACTCACCAAGATTGAACGATGATCCAGTCCCCGCCCTCCTTTTTGCAGACGATACCATCCTATGATCTCAAACTCCCATGGGCTTGCAAACTCTATTAGACAAATTCAGTGAGTATTGCAGCTTGAAGGGATTAGAAATAAATACAAACAAGACCAAATACTTGACTGTTAACCCCCATAAAGCACTCAAGAGAAACATTCGGATTAGAGGGCAGGCATTGGAACGAGTAAAAAACTTCAACTATCCAGGGATACTGCTTGATGCCAAATTGTCATGGGCACCGCACATCAATAAAGCTGCTATTTCCCTAACTCATAGTTCCATGGCAATTAGCAAAAATTACAAATGCTCAAGGTCTAGCATTGTGTCACCAGTATTTGAGATCTATAGGTGCAAAGCACAGGCTGCTGCTCTATATGGCGCCGAACTCTGGGGATTCACAAAACTAACCCCATTGGTTACTCAGGAAAATAATTTCATGAGGGGGGTACTGGGTCTCCCTCCATCCACTCTGCTGATTCCTTTAACCTATGATATTAACATGAAACAAATAGGTAAATTGGCAGCCCTGAGGCCCTTGCTTTACTGGTGTAGACTTTGGACAACCCCTGAATTGATCCAATATAGGCAAGCACTAATTGAGATCATGGATTTGGACAAGGCCATCTCCCTCCCGTGGCTTCACTATATAAGGCAATGCTTTTACAATCTAGGGCTGAAATTTTATTGGGATGAACCGCATACACTTACAACACAATCCAAGATCCGACTAAAGCAAGTATTCTGGGACTTCACCTTTAATAGCCCTCTCTATAGCAAGGATCTAGGTAGACTAACCCTAAGTTTCCTGGATATCAAACCATTACCGAGTGCTGAGGAATGGATTGATACTATCCAACCTAGACGAGCAAAAGTTTTATTCATGAAGCTTCGATATGGGACTCTCCAGGTTAAGGCCTTTACTTTTAAATGGGGCCCCTTGAATGGGAGAAGTCACGAGGCGACTTGTGAGCTGTGTAATATGGAGACTCCTGAAACAACGGATCATGTTCTTTTAAACTGCAATGCCTATGATAAACCAAGGAGGAAATGGATTCGACCTATTTGCAGGAACGGTGGAATCAGGAACTGCAATGAAGCAGCAAGATTCTTGAGATCCAGCACGATACCATATGTTGTTTTTGGTCTAAGCCGGTTTCTATTAGCAATTTCATTCATTAGAGACAAGGCGGGCCTGAGGCTATAGGCGCTTTAACTCAGGCAAAACTCCCACAGTTAATCTACGGTCCCCAAACTGATAATTGGGAGCCACCTTTGGTAATCCAATGGTCTCTGGTTATACAATCAGCCAAGGATATATTTAGCCCAGGGGATATTGACAATGCCCGGGAAGTACTTGAATTATAATATTATCTTGCCCCCTGGCATAAGGACCGTAGTCATTGGGAGGTTTTTCAAGTTACCTAGAATGGTCATTTGACACCTATGACACTAGTTCTTTGATCCAGTTATTTATTTATTTTTATTCTAAAAAATCCCCCTTTAGCTAAGCAAACAAGTGCCTGATGGCACGGGAGGCAAAATTTTATGGGTTTTATAAATGAAAAACTGTAATTGATTCTTATTTATTGTTTTTAAGACCAACCCTAGACAGTTTGTTTTTAGTAGTTAAGTGATTATTAATTGCTGTTGGAATAATGTGCCTTTTGTATTACTTGATTGTACCCCTTTTATGGCCTTTAATTGAATATAGGCATGTATGAAAGAAAGAACTTGTTGGGTCCTAGGGACTGTCAACCAGCTCTTAAAATTAGCAAAATAACCCCTCATGTGATGGTGGTATGCATATTGCCAAGATTTTTAGAGGCAATTTGATATGCTAGAGGCAAATGTTCTTCCAAAAAAAGCATGAATCCTATTTTTACATTGGTCACTATTTGTGTTAGTACATAGTTATTGCTACTAATAGTGAGATAACAATTCTAATTGTTTTTTGTACAAAGATTCGTATTTATAGGTATTTTACAATATTTTTATGGTGATTTGTATGATGATGTGTATTGTGTATTTTTATAGTGTTTTTATTGATCAATTGCTTATTCTCATAACATTCATATTCATAACTTGCCTATCTGTATTGTATGGCCCTGGGGGAGTCCTGGTCCTGATCTTTTATTTTTTTATTTTTTTTTTATTAACATCATGATGGGTTTGATTTTATTGACTTTCTCAAAGTGTTTTCGTTTTCTTTTTAGAAATGTAAGAATTTTGTCAGTATGCTTTTATGGTATTGTTTTGCCGAAATAAAGCTGAAATGAAATGAAATTTCACTTTTGACCTGTGTTCTGCTGAGGAAGCATGACCTGCTGCTGTGCCATTGGAGCTTGAGGTATCTGCATTTGTTGATTTGGTATCATTTGCATTTGGGGTTGCATTTGTTTTGACTGTGGCACCTGAAAATGTGGCACCTGTATCTGTTGCATTGGTTGGGGACTTTGAATTTGCTGAGGAATCTGCATTTGATCGTTCATATTCTGAACATTTAATTGAGGACCCCTTATTCTCAGTCCACTCAAATTTGGAAAAAGATTGTTTTCCTTCATCTGCATAGCAACACCTTCATGTACCATCATTGGACACTCGCATTTCCATTGCCCAAAGCCCCTGCAAGGGTGACTGGGTAACACCCTTTTCATTGTCTACATATCACCTGGATTGACAATAGTATTCAAATCAACGCCACGATTTTCATTTCCATTTCCTTCACAACCTCTACCTCTTTCCTGACCCTGATTTTGAATCACCTGCCTGTTTCCCTGCATTCCTGATTGTGCCACTTTAATCTGCATCACCATTGCCTTTTCCTTCACTTTCTTTGGCTTCATTTCAATCTCATCACTACAATATTAAGATATTAAGCAAACAGTAATACTTCATCAACCGGTTTTGCTTGTCAACAAATCAAATGACTCTTAACCATCTAACTAATTTCAGGTCTCAACCCTTCAACAAATCTGAACACAAAATAAATCATGCCTTTAGGCTCAATTGTTTCTGTACCACTATAATGTTTAAATGCTTGCAGCAATCTCTCATAATACGTATGTATTGACTCTTATGCTTCCTGTGCTGTCCCATGGATTCTCTGCCAATCAATATTTTTAGGAGAAATTCTAATTTTAAGAATTTCAATAACTTTGCCATAGTATTTTATTACATCAGGAGATGGCGCACCTGAAACTGGGTCTCGTGGAGGCTCTCTTGTTGGCCAATCAACACTCCTTTTGCACGCCACCTACAAATCAGTTAGAACTACTATTTCTAACAAGGTATTCAAATCCTCCCACAGGCATTTTGCTAGCTTCAAATCTGTCTGCTGGTACCATTCTACTAGTTTCTCTCTCAGTCTTGTGTAGTCATTTGTAAATCACCAAATATCACTCCTGCTCCAAGGGACATGTAAGTAATTCCCTCCAGCAATTTCTCTCATTGGTAATATCTTTATCGGATTATCAGTCTGCTTCACATCAACATTTGAATTCGCAGAGTCCTTTTTCTTCTGATCTCTTTTCTTTGCCCATCTGCCCTCCCATTTATCTAATGCTCACTATGTTTGAATATTCTGAATGAATTCCTTAATATGAATTTTCACTCCTGGTATTCTCATTTTCTCAATATCTTTTGATTCAAATTCTAAGCCATAATTCCTTTTCAGTGGCTTTGATTTCTTAATTTCTATTTCATATTTCTCTGCAAGTTCTGCTAATGTCTAGTGTACCAATCCTGCTCTGTTTGTAACATTTTTACACATGAAGCATAACTCATCTTCTTTATATGAGTCAATTCTATTTAACCCAAGTGTTCCCTCAATCATTTCATTTAATTCAAATTTAAGTCTTGTCATATTCAATGAATTTCCTTCTTCAGCATTTGATTTTGCTGTGCTCATTTTTTCTAACAAGACTGTTAACAGCTAAACTGTCAAACCTTGTTATGAGACATTATTATTTACATTGGGCATACTCTGTGGAGTAGTACGTGGAGTCTCTGGAGTCTTCAGAAACAAATGTAAATTAAAATCTGACTTTCCCAAATTCTGTGAAGTCCTAGAATAATTTAAGTCAATCAATGGACCTGTCTTGTCAAAAGTTTGATTCATTCAAGACATGACTCCCGCAGTAACATTGAGGGCCTCATCATGAGTCTGGCAGTCTACTGATCACCAGACTCATGGTGGCGGTTGGACAGCCGCAACACATTATGACCATGGAGGTCTTGCCACGGTCAGACCGTCAGCACCACCAGGATTAGTCATCCCAAAGGACTGGCGGTCAAGGGGGTCCTAATCTGCCACAACACCCTTCTCCGCAAGCGATATCATGGCGGTAACTGGGGGGACCCTGCACTGCCCATGCACTTGGCATGGGCAGTGCAGGAACCCCCCTGGCCAGCACCATCGCAATGTTGTGACCGGAGCTGGTGCACCCTACGCACTACAGCATTGCCGTCGGCCATATTACGAGCTGGAGACAATGCTGTACGCCGTTTCCCACTAGGCCAGCGGGTGGAAACTGAGGTTCCGCCCGCTGACCCAGCGGGAAACTTGTGATGGGCCCAGCAGGAAAGTAGCCACATTGGCGGCAACCCCCATGTTGGAATTTCAGCAACGGGCTTTTCCGCCCACCGAAATTGTAATCAGGCTCTGAGTCTCTCCATTTCTGCATTTGAATTACAAATATTTTGTACACTACTCTCATTATTTCCCTGGTCTTCTAACTTTTTTTATTCTACTCTCAAATTTGTATTTGTCTTGTTGTCTGTTGCTGGTCTTGGAGGAGGGTTTAATTCATACAGCACTCTCCTCCAATTTTCTGAAATTCTCATATTAAAAGTTCCATAGGCAGGAAAAACTAAGCTCCCTTCCTCCTCTGTAATTTGCACCACTGTTTCAACTAAATACATGCTGCGGTACCTTTCTCTTCAATTAC